>NC_136493.1:15280650-15295650 GCF_053919585.1 Euprymna scolopes
AAGGGCGAGGGTCTACAACAACACCTTAACTTTACTCCTTAATCACGTTAGCTTTTATTTATGTTTTTGAGTTGAATCATAGTGTGTCGAATAAATTCACCTCATAAATTCACGTTCTTATTAAAATGAAAGCCAAAAAAAAAAAAAAGTCGGAACTTTGGACAATTTTCGACAAAAATTCTGCATAACTCTGTTTTTTCCTTCTCCACTTGTACGTGGCACTCTTTCGAAAAGAGATAAATAGATAAATAATAAAAAAAATAATAACGTTACATGTTATCGTGTCAAAAGAAAGAAAAAAATCCTGCTCATGTGATAACGTGTCTTTTTAAAAACATTTACATAACCTTTTTAATTTTGATTATATATCTGTTTGAGCTTTTTTGTCAGTGTACTAGAAGGAATTCAGTTGATTACAACCCTTTCTGTGTGTTCTTTACATTACAATATTACAACCCTGAATTACAAACCTTTCTGCGTGTTCTGTATATTACAATAGTACAACTCTGAATCCGACAGCGTAATACTGTATTCAATACTGTAAAACGGAAACGAAGCTGTTCTGCTTGAAAAGGGCGCCATTTTCATCTTATTCATATTTATATCGATAATTTGCTTAAAAAAACTAAAGTAATTACGTTTTTACTATTTTAATATCCCATTTTGCCGTTTCGGATTATTTTACTAAAGTAAGTAAAGCTTCATTATTTTTTAAAACTGCTTTTGTTTCTTTGTTTTTCGATACATGGTCGATATTATTTTGTAAGAGTGTTTAGCAGAAAAGCCAACAAACGATTACCCGAAAAAATAATATACCAGAAATAAATGTTACCATAGTCAATAAAAGTTCAGTTCATGTTTTTTTTATTATTTTGAAATAGTTTTTAATGCTCTTTACTTGAAATCATTTCAGCGAACCGAAATTAAAACGAAATTTGAGGCGATAACTACTTGAATGAATTTTTATATAAAATACACATGCCATAATCTAATATTCCCCAAGCACAAAAGAAAAGAAAATATTAAAATATGTTTATAAATATTCCTTACGTTGACGGAATTCTCTAAAATTGTTAACACAGAATGCTCAAATGTCCCTCCTTACAATTGGAAACGGGTCTCTCCATTCCAAAGTTGCTGCCATTTTGATTTTTTTAAAAACCGGTTCGTAAGTTACAAAGAAAATTTTAAAAATTTACAAACTACTTAAATATACAAACCAATGAACTTTTCTACCATAACAGTAACTTTTGTTGACTATGGTGACACTTATTTCTTGTATATTTGCCTCATTATATATATATATATATATATATATATATATATATATATATATATATATAATATTTTCTCCTTGTAAGTCACTCTTGGCTACGAATGGAAACAAAGTTGATATAAAAAAATATATTTTGGCAAAAATTATCTTTACTTTCATCATATTTTGCTTAGGGTAAAATTTTTGAGTATCAAAACCTATTTGTTTACCACCCCCTCCTTTTTATAACCTATCATACTTTCATCAATCACAGTCCATTTTCTGTAGGCTGTTTCGAAACCCAGTCAACGACGGATACTTCTTCTAGTATATATATATATATATATATATATATATATATATATATGTATATATATATATATATGTATACATATATATATATACATATATATATATATATATATATATATATATATTGTGTGTGCATATATATTATCTGTACATTATAAAATATGTCCTGATGAGATTTATTGAGAGGTAGTATGCCTCTGGCCAAGGTATTATACAGTTGCATTGAAAAACGTAATACAAAACGGCTTACCGAACTCGCCTCAGCGCATAGAACCTTCAACTAAAATTGTTTAATATATTAATTTAAAATTTGATTACTTTTGTTCAAATTTCCAAGTATACCATTGCGTTAAATTTATCATGTCAATGTTTATACATGATAAGATGCACGTGCGAATTCTTGGATCCAATTAATTAAAATAATTTCAATTATATGAATTAAAATGAAGTTCATACACGCAAATATTTCTACAAAACACCCCCACACACAAACGCGCGTGCGCACACAACTACACGTCTGGAAAACATTAAAATTAAAGCCGTTGGTAATACCTTATTTTTATTTTACGTTTTTGAAAGTCGTTTTTGTACATGGTCATCACCACTTATCAAAGCCGGGAAGCTACGCAGGGATAGGGCTTATAGCATTCACAGTAATCAATGGGATAATATCGTAGTGTTGGTTAGTAATGGAGATTTGTTAAAGTGTCTTTGTTAAGGGGGCGGTGTATCAGGAATTTGTTTATGTTAGACTAAGACATCCTAGTTGTAATCAGGTGGGAAACAGGCAAACGAAAGAGAGTTCAACAGTCGTGCACTTCTAAGAAAGAAGCTTAGTTCATGGAATCAACGTTTTGATTTAGGAACAGATAAAGAGGTGGGAAAATTATTGACACTGGTTTCAGCTAGATGGGTGTTTTTAGTGAAATATTGGCGAGGGGGCAGAGATTGGAGCTCAGACGAGCACTTGCCATGAAAATAACGATAAAACAAAGAGAGGCTCGCAACGTCACTTCTGTGGGGGGAGGTTGCAGGGAAGAGAAAAGGGCATCTCCCACTAACCCACGAAGTCTCTTTTGTACTCTGTCAAGGCAGGATACGCTGTTTTTAACAGCTCCTGCCCAGATGTGGCAGCAGTATCCCATCCTTGGACGTACTTGGCTTTTATATAGTAAGATAATTGCATCAGTAGTGAGATATTTTCTGCAGCGGTAGAAGGATCCTACCATTTGTCCAGCGACCTTGGCACAGACTTAATACACGTGTTCCATTTCGGACCAGGAGTACAGGTAACTCCCAGAAGCTTGTCAAAACATGGAGCCTACCCAAGACGAGAATCATTTATTTCGATTGATACCAGATGCGGATCAGAGCCTTGATGATGTAAAGATGGGACCACACACTCAAGAGGAGAGAGAGAAAGAACTTTGTCATTTACAGCCTTTGATGTGTTGTCAGTAGAGATGTCAACGAATGATTTAAGTATGTGTTTTGGGAGATCATTGATGTAGATCAGATATAGAGTTGGGCCCAGGATGGACCCCTGAGGAACTCCAGCATTAAAACTGTGAGCGTGAAATTAGTTCTACCGTGCGAATTTAAGATTTTCTGTAGACTTCTTTTTAATCGTTAAGGCCCAAAACGTATAAAACTAAAAAGAAGGCCCTAACCACGAGGATTATTTACGAAGCATCTAATGACAGACATGTGTAAGTAAAAAATGTTAATGTAAAAAGAAAGACTTAAGTAAAAATGAGACGCACGCAGGCTTGGAATAGGATAACACGTCAGGGGGTATTATGTAACAGTAGATGTTTTTATATGTATTTCTGTATGAAAATATCTAACCACTAAACTTGAAAACTTCTAGTTACAGCACACTGAAATTAACAGAAACAGTTTTAATTCTCCTAAGATAGTTTATACCAGGCAAGTTGTTAGTTCAAATGGACGAAAACGCGTACAGAACTCGGCAGGTTGAAAGGCAAAATGGTCGTTCTTACTTGCAGACATTTCACATTAGTTTTCATAGCAAAAATGTTTAAATATTATAACGTTCTCATCTATCTTTCGGTTAACGAAGATGGCTGGTGTGCTAAATATTTTGCTTTCGAGACTAACTGACAGACATTTTTCTACTTTTGAAATAATAGTATATAATACAATATCGTAAGTCTCTGCTGCTTTCTGGAGTTTGGTGGTGAGAAGCTACTCCAATGTCGCAATCATCTACGCACATATTCGGTTGGTTCTGTTTGGCGCTTTCCGTATTCGACATTTCCATCCTCCTAGACCAGTCACAAATACTGTGCGTGTTGCCAATCGATGCTGACTCAATAATTTTGGAAGGGTAAGGGTTTGTCGTAGATTATTAAAAATAATTTGGATTCAGTATTCTTAGATTCATGTGGGGTTTATTTCTAGCTTTTTGTTTTATTCATGTTGAATTTCCTTATGGCCGTATAGTTTGTAGCTCATGCGACTTATTTCTTTTTAGTTTCATCCTTACTCACTAGGATATTAAAAAAACGGGTCATATGCAGATTGCTGCCTAGCAACAACTAATTGTGTTTCAATTGAGTTTAGATGCATCAAATCTCCGTAAATTTTTAGTACTTTCACCCCTGTCGATAAGCTTGGAAAATAAATTGGCATCATCGATCTAGCCACATGCCATTTATCTCTTGCTGGCCATAACCATTGTTCTTCACTGGAACATGAGTGGCAATAAGCATCCTAGATGTCTCAGACCTCTTCCAATTCATCCAGTGGAGGACTGCTTAGTGCGTTCACCCTCTCCTCCCGGTTGTTTGCTTTGTATGCAGTTGAATCTGACATCATCATCGTCATCATCATCACCATCTATATATTAATACGACAGCGTGTTTGTGTGGGTGTGTTATATTCTGCGTCATGTTTGCATCCGGGTCGTTTAGTTTTTATGCATTTCAATTTCTTGTCATAAATAATTTTACCAAGAATTCTTCATAAGTTTTGGTTTCGGTTTCGATAACATGTGATTCCACTTAAAATATCTATTTTTTTTATAAATAATTTTATCAAGAATTCTTCATAAGTGTTGGTTTCGGTGTCGATTATAACTGAGGGCACTTCAGTAATCTATTCTTACATAAACTATTTTTATCAAGAATTCTTCAAAGTTTTGGTTTAGTTTCGATTATGGCTGAAAAACTCAGGTTTTACACGCACACACACAGACACACACACGCACACACACACACACACACATATATATATATATATATATATATATATATATATATAATACGTTTTTATTTCAGTTTCAATTCAAGCTAATGCCCCCAAGTCATATGGATATATTTTTCTTAGTTATTATATTGCTACTTTATCTTCTCTTCTTCTATTTCTTCTATTCTTTATATATATATATATATATATATATATATATATATATATATATTCCCCTATGATTTTGACATTAATAGGATTGAACACGAAGACATTTCATGTAAATGTAACATGCACAAATTGTAGCACATTATTTGAGGTGTGATATATGCCTATTATCTCTACACTTCCTCGATAATCGTGGATTCCTATATTTTTTCTGGTGAGAGTTCACGGCTAAAATAGGTTAGAATCAATGGAAGTTTTCGGGGAGTTTGCTCTCTCTGTTAAACTCCCCCTACCTCCGCACCCACTTACACCGCTGCGGTTCCATTCACAGGGGACAGTACGAGGAAATACCGCTTAGGAATCGTAACGGGTTATGTATGCCATTTTTTCTTTTTTCTTTTTTGTCTTTTTTCTGCTTTTCAAAACACGTCCATCAGCTTTTTCCCTGATTTATGCTTCCTGTTTTTCTAATAAGAAAAAAAAACGTCCGATTCAGATTCGATTGTTTTCTTTTTGCTTTTTTTTTCCGTAAGACGCACACTGCGCGAATATTCAATTTTTACTTCAGGTTGTTTAACTAACTATGGACTTTATTTATTTGTGCTTTCACCTAAACGTTTATTATTAAACAAACACTATTTATTATTTACCAGTTATCATTACAACGCAGAGATATCGCGAAATACTTGCATTAAACTAGAAAAAACAATAATAAAAAAATGCGATTAAGGTCCGATTAAGATTCGATTGTTTGGTTTCGGATTTTCTTTTACGTAAGATGCACACAGCTGATTTTTTTGGAACCATAGGAAAACTTTTTTTCACAAAATTGAAAGAACACTTTTGTTACTTTTTTTAACAGGCATTTTTATAGAAAATATGATTGCTTTTTCTTTATTAAAGAAATAGTTAGGTTAAATCGCACCATTTTATTTAAGCGAATCGAACGGTTATTTATGCCATTTTTTCTTTTTTTTTTCTTTTTTACGTCCATCAGCTTCTACCCTGATTTATGCTTTCTATTTTTCCATTTCTTCTTAGAAGTTGTACGTTTCTTCGCTGTTTACATTAAAAATGAAAGAAAAAAAAAACACCACGCGATTAACGTCCGATTACGATTCGATTGTTTTGTTTTTGCTTTTTTTGCGTAAGTAAATTTTTTTAACAAAATTGAAAGTATGCGAAAATATGAATGCTTCTTCTTTATTAACGAAGTTGGATTCGATTGTTTAGTTTTTGTTTTTTCTTTAACGTAAGAAAACTTTTGGAACGAAATTGAAAGTATGCGAAAATATCAATGCTTTTTCTTTATTAAAAGTTTTCCGCAGATTTGACGTTTTTTTTGTTTTTTTTTTACACAGTGATCACCACTTATCAAAGCCCGAAAGCCACTCAGGGATAAGGGTTATTGCAAGTACATTACGTTAGTGGTGAGATTTGATGAAGTGTTTACTTAAGGGGGCGGTTCATTAGGAATTTGTTAACATTGGACTTGAAGACATCCAAGTTGTAGTCCGGTGGGAAGCAGGCAGACGGAACAGAGTTCCACAGGCGTGCAGTTCTAAGAAAGAAGCTTTGTTCATGGAATCCGCGTTTTGATTTAGGCACAGTGGGGGAAATTTTGCACAGTGGATTCAGCTAGACGGGTGTTTTTCGTGAAAGATTGGCGAAGGGGTACCAGAGATTGGAGTTCAGACGAGCACCTGCCATGGAAATAACGATAAAATAAGGATAGGCTCGCAACGGCTCTTCTGTGGGAGAGAGGTTGCAGGGTAGAGAAAAGGGCATCCCCCACTAAGTCACGAAGTCTATTTTGTACTCTGTCAAGGCAGGATAGGCTGTTTTTAGCAGCTCCTGCCCAGATGTGGCAACAGTATTCCATCCTTGGACGTACTTGGCTTTTATATAGATAGAGAATTGCATGTAGTTGTACAAATATCCTCAAAACAGTTACTCACTAAAAGGAACTCTTAAAAGTAAACATCGGTATCGAACAAAAGGTTTTTTTACGTGTTTTACAAACTACAAGATGAGTTACTTTTCTACCAAATTGGATAATTTTTTAGTGTTTTTAATTTAATGTAAAATGTTTAGTCGGCTCGAAAAACACAGCGTTTACCGCTATATTTGAAAATTCCAAATGCCGGCAGACTGTGTTAAACACTTTAAGTTAGGGAAAATGAGTACAAACTAAAAAAAAAAAAAATGTACAAATTAAGTTGATTAACCACCGAATATATGGTATCCTATGCTACGGTAACATATATTGAGTGAGTCCCGTACAGTATTTTGTTTAGTGTTTTAGTATTATCTCATTTTCCCAAACTAAATGTGTTTAACACAGTCTGCTGGTATTTGTATTTTTCACATATATTTTTTTATTATTTAATGTAACGTCTACTCGGGTCGAAAAACAGTGTTTGTCGGTAAATTTGAAAAATACAAATAGTGGCGGACACTGTTGATTACGTTAATTTTCCGAAAGTGATTTAAAACTAAAGAACTTTACAAAATACTATCAGAAACCAACCGAATATTTCAGCCTATGTCACAGTAACATATATTCGTTGGGTTTCTGACACTATTTTGTATAGTGTTTAACTTATTTTCCCAATCTTAACATAATCAACAAAGTTTTCAAATACATCAATAAACACTGTGTTTTTTGAGCTGATCATACATTTTACATTAAATAAAACACTAAAAAATTTGCCAATTAAGTAGAAAAGTAAATTACCTTACATTTGCTTTCATTTATTTGTTTCTCGACAACTTTTTCCGAATCTGTGTATTGTAACGCCACTCCCTCAGCTAAATACTAATTAAAAACTTACATTTTTTAATACAAACAAAGCAAAATTAAAAAAGAAAAACTCGATTTAGCAGTTCAACATTTTAGCAACGTTCGGCTTAATTCACTGATTGTTGGTCGAGTCCAAGCCATGCTAGACAGAAACTCCCGAGGATCCGGATCCAATTCTGCAAGAGTACCACTTTTTTTTTTTTTTACATTTTCGTCTGTTTTTACAATTTTAGAGTGGATTGCTGTACTTAGAATATAAGAAGCATGCATTTTCTCGTTTTATTAGGCTTTTCCATTACACCAAATTGAGCCACAACAGGGTACAGCTATTAAGATATAACAATCGATAGAACATTAGCTCTATAATAATATGTATGAAATCTGTAAGAATTAAAATTTCATATTTAAGCGTACGACTGGGCTTTGCCGGACGTTCAGCTAGCTTAGATAAATACTTTTGCAGTTTAACAAAAGAGCTACACTAATATCAGAGCGTCTTCATTTGCACTGGCCATCTACCAAATGGCAACATCAATATATTAAATATGAATGAGCCCCCTGTGGAATTTTCACAGGTCCTGCTAATTATTATTATTATTATTATTATTATTATTATTATTATTATTATTATTATTATTATTATTATTGGCTCACAGGGAACTTTAACACCAGTCAATAAACGATCTAATTGGATACCTGTGGCTTTCTCTGGAAGCTGAGTGACAACAAGTCTTCCCAGACATCCAGCTCTCTCTTCCTCCTTCGATAGCATTTGCAAATAAATTTGCATCATCGCAACGGCCGATTACCATTTATTTCTCGCTGGCAGTAACCATTAGTTTATACTGGAATTTGAGTGGCATTAAGCCTCGCCTCAAGATCTCAGTTCTCTTCACACTTGTCCAGCGGAGGTCTGGCCAGTGCTCCCTTCTCGGTCTTTCCATCCTCCTTGACCCTTCTCGGCTCTTTGGTATGAAACGTTTAGATAATGAGGCCGCATTATTATTATTATTATTATTATTATTATTATTATTATTATTATTTAACTTAGTAACAGGTTATTTAAAACGGACGTGGACATATGCGTATGTGAGGGGTATATTTCTTATTAATATAACTGCGAACGAATGACATTGCTCATAACTATGCACACTGCCTCACAAGCCCGACACATTTGTCATCTTCTTCATCTGTGACCGCATGACAGTCTATCGCGCTATATTTGTATCGTCCATGCAGCGGACAGTTATAAGTTTGCCGCCAGCCGGCCTATTCACATTCTTCCCTGAACTTTTTTCTTCGCAAACTCCCCGAAAACTAATTACAACTTTGGCCAGAGCCTTAAGCCACAGCCATGACATTATATGAATATATAAATAAATACATACATACGAACGACGCGAACGAAATGGTAAACGAAAAGAAAGAATGTTAGAAGTGGAGAAGAAAAGATGAATGGTCAAAGAGATAAAACACTTTGAAAACCTTTTAGCACCACAGGGACTATGTTGCCTTTTTTTTGTATTATTGTGCGTAGTTCGTTTGCATAAAATAAGAACTTTTTATCTTGTTTCCGCATGGGTAGTTTTCCCGTGTAAATACTTTGGCCCGTGTTAATTCGCTCATTACTTTTGTTTCATATCTCACGACGAAGAATCCGTCTTTACTGTCGCTAGAGTCGTTCTTCATGTTGTATCGTCTCCGGTGGGATTCGATAAATAATGAGGACTATTTCACTCATTTTGTTGTTTTTTTGGTGTTTAAATGACAAATAAAACTGTACAGAATTAAAGAATTGCATTGCAATCGCAGTCAGCATCTTCGGTCGATGATTGTTTGGCAGAATGACGTAATAGATAACATCTGTTAATCGTTATAACATTTAATGAATTATTCACGTTTAAAGTTTATAAGTTACGTTTTAACGGAATAAAGGAACGATTTCTAGTAAAACTCATCCATCCTTACCTCAAAGAAAAGCAGCCATGACTATATATATATATATATATATATATATATATATATATATATATATACATATATATATACATATGTATATATATATATATATATATATAGTCATGGCTGCTTTTCTATAAATGCTTTTATATATATATATATATATATATATATATATATATGTATGTATGTATGTATGTATATATGGACATTCTGTGTTAAATTATGAAGAAAGGGGTACAAAAATTGTTATAAACTTGTTATAATATGACTGTCGTATCAATATTGGCACTAAATATATAAACATTGGCAGTAATATTTACTGCGACTTGATGTTTAAGGAATTATACAACCTGTAATCATACGAATTACACTATCTCATTTAATATATATATATGTGTGTATACATATATATACATGTATATATATATTATTTATCAATTATATTTCACTCATTATATAGATATACCGTTATTTAAAGAAGCTTAATGTGATTACAGAGCATAGACCAAATAAATGATAAAAGTCTAAATTCAATATTACATGATGTTGATTATTTTACAACTTATTTTTTTTTTGTGTTGACACTAAAAATTATTGACAGTAACTGTTTCGTAAAATATTTAATTAATATATCTATCAAAAATCTGTTTTACCAGCGTAAGTAAAACTATTAATCACCAAAAGAAGAAAAAAAAGCATTCAGGCATGAATACAAACTCCAAGATTTGGAAAAGAATTTGAAGTTAACTTATTATTAACGTTCATTACGCCATTTTTAAATAAATTCACTGATATTTAAATATTCGTAATAATACATCTATTTATATTGATATTTACTACTAGAAATATTATATTGAGTATTAAATTAATTTACTGATTCCCGATTTAATTTAATTTACTTTAACGGCCGATAATTCACTTTAAATTTTGAAAAAATTATTTCTATTTATTGAAACCTAACAATTATTACACAAGAAAATATTTATATAGTTAAAATGTTAGATAATTATATATAATTTTTTCAATTAATTTAATTTTTACTATAAATTTATTTAACTGATTCATTAAATATTAAATATTAATATTACAAAAAACTTCCAGTATAACCTAATCTATATTTATAAGTATTATTTACCGGTAAGATTATATTAATTTGGAATATTTTCAATGGACGATCAATTATTATTTCCATTAGTAATCAAATATAATTATTATAAAACTACGTTAAATTTATTGAATTCAAATATATCATGATTTTATTATTTTAATTACATCCTAATCTATTGAAATTAGATGACAAAGTTATTATCTAAAATTTAAACTGTAAGTTATATAATAATTATAAAATTATTTTATACGTTTTAAATTATTCACTTGTGCGTATATTAGTTAATTATGATTATCATTGACAAGTATGCGCCTTTAAATTATATATGTATATATATATATATAAATATATATATACATATATATATACTTGTATCATTTGTTTTATCTAATATTTTCCTTCTCTTTCCCTCTTTTTTATTTTCTTAGTCTTTTAAATGTTATTATATTTTAATTTAATTTATATCCCTGAATAAAAATGTAATTTTTATATTTTATTAATATTGAATTTTATTTATTTAATTGTTACTATTGTATTTTCAGTTATATATGTTTCCACCTTTTATATTAAAACAATTAACTTTTTCCTGAAATTGGTCTATTTTATTATTCTTTAACGAGATATTCATAACCATTTCCTAAACTAGTCAAATTCTTAAGTACAAATTTTATTTAAGGTGAGTAAATTTTTATTACACTTTTATTTGAGTGTAAATACGCTTATCACAATATATTTATATATATATATATATATTTATACTATATATATATATCCATATATATATATATATAATTTAATGAGTGTTTAAATAAAATTTAATAATTTTATTCTCATATTTCTTTTATTATTTATGATTCTTATTGTTATTATCTTTACATAATACCATTTTATTATATATTCACTCACCTATTATTTGGCTTTTCTACATACATACTTTTTTATTGAACTCATATTTAACGTGCTTAAATGCTATAATAAAACTAACAGTAACACTATTTAAAGCCCCTAGTCTATCAATTCTATGTTTTATTTAATAGTTTAATGTATTTAAACCTATTATGATATTATATATAGTTTGTCATTTATGTGTATATTAGCCAGACCCGTTTAACAGTGTTGCTTGGTGGCAGAATGCCTTCTCGCGGAAAAATGTACGTCGGTTGTTGTTTTCGAATGCCAAACTCCTCTTGTTAGGATCGGCTTTTGGTTAGAAAAAATAATGGCGACAACACTGTAACAGTAGGTAGGAAAATAGTAATACGGTGTATGTAAAAAGAAGATAAACATGTACAGTATATTTAATGTAAAAATACAAAACAATCTTCTATTTTCAACGTGTTTCGATGTGCTATATATGTTTAGTGTATTTTATTAGAAACTATTCTATCTTGTATAAATGTTTGCACATCTCTTGAGCGTTGTAACAATGTTTACATTCTCGTAAAGACTAATAGTCGGTTTTCAGAAAATGAGATTTGGCGGAATGTAATAAGGGAGAAATATTTATTTTGGAAGCGGTTATTGAAATAGTTATCGTTGCCTATAAGTATATCAGCCAGATAATAAAAGTGCTACCCATATCCGTCTAAAATGCAGAATACCTCCCGGTGTGTACTTGGAGCGATGGGAGTACATTTTATTTAGATGGAAAATAACAACAACTTCCATCATAGATCGTTGCGACTGTGGTGATGGTGCTCCTAGGATGTATGTGTGGTTTAACTATATCGAATAAATGCAGTCAAAAGTTACACAATATATAGTCCAATCGTGTAGATATAATACATTTGTATATAGTTTCTGTTTGAGCGAACTTAATGTACTTTGGGACGAAGACGGATTTTTGCAACCAAATAGTATATATATATATATATATATATATATATATATAAAGAGAGAGAGAGAGATAAAGAACACGCCCCTATACGACCCAAATCTCTAACATCAGTAGTGCCACTCATGAGATAGCAGGAGGTATTGCCCTAATTCTAACTCCATTAATGACCACCATTTGCATATCATATATTAAAAACTCTGGCACCATTCTGAAAAAAAAAACAACATGCACGGTCTAGACATATATACCGATACCCCTCTCAAAAATGCTTTACTCTACTCCACACACACACCTAATAAAATTACTATCGATCTACCTTTTTCCGTGCACAATTTAATACAATAAAACTTATCACTGATATAACCTATTTCCAATTAAATAATTCCTATTACAGATAAAAATTCGGACTTCCTATGGGAAACTCCCTCAGCGGAGTACTAGCTTGCCTGTATTTAGAATTCCTAGAAACGAGCTCTTTCAAATTCAGATTACGTCCAAGGATGGAATACTGTTGCCATATCTGGGCAGGAGCTGCTAAAAACAGCCTATCCTGCCTTGACAGAGTACAAAATAGACTCCGTGGCTTAGTGGGGGATGCCCTTTTCTCTACCCTGCAACCTCTATCCCACAGAAGAGCCGTTGCGAGCCTATCCTTGTTTTATCGTTATTTCCATGGCAGGTGCTCCTCTGAACTTCAATCTCTGGTTCCCCCTCGCCAATCTTTCACGAAAAACACGCGTCTAGCTGAATCCACTGTGAAAAATTCCCCCCACTCTATATCTGTGCCTAAATAAAAATGCGGATTCCATGAATAAAGCTTCTTTCTTATAACTGCACGCCTGTGGAACTCTGTTCCGTCTGCCTGCTTCCCACTGAACTACAACTTGGATGTCTTAAAGTCCAACGTTAACAAATTCCTAATGAACCGCCCCCTTAAGTAAACACTTCATCAAATCTCCACACTAACGTACTGTACTTGCAATAACCCTTATCCCTGAGTGGCTTCCGGGCCTTGATAAGTGGTGATCACTGTGTAAAAAAAAAACTAAAAACTCCACATACTTTAGATACAGAGACGATGTCCTTATTTTTCTCCCCATAAACGCACAAATAGATAAACTCAAAAGTAAATTAAATTCAGTTGAACCATCCATAAAATTTACACACGAATCCGAACAAGGCAACGTTTCTAGATATAATTATCATGAGATTAGAAAAGAGATCTGACTTTCAAAGTACATAGAAAGACCACACACAAAAACCATTACATTCACGACTACTCCCACCGTGGTTGTAGAATAAAGACTGGCATGATCATTGTTTTTTCTTGCGGGCCTTTGGAATACGTAGTTCCCAATATCTTGATGATGAAATTCAACATATCAAGAACGCTTTAAAGACATTACAATTATGTTATTTTCAACGCGAAGAAAAACGCCACTAATATATATTCTAATATAAAAAAAAGAAATAAAAACAACAGATACTCCCCTACTAAATAAATATTTACCCATAATAGCAATACAAAAATTTGCGAGACACTAAATAGACTTGGTATATATATATACGATACAAACAACCTCTTAAACAATAACACACACATTTAAAACCACCAAGCACTACCCCAAAAACCTCACACCCAACGCCGGCATATACAATGCTTGCCACCAAACATATATAGGAGAAACACAACGTAAATTAGAAATAAGACTTAATGAGGAGACAGAAAGAATGGAAACTCATAAAATGCACATTTCTGCTATTGTGCTTAACATGATAACTCGTTAAACATTGATCATGCAAAAAATATCAAATTTCTTGTAGATAGAGCAAAACAAAGACTTCAAGAATCAACACTTATTTCAAATGCTAGCACCATCACGCAGAAAAAGTTTTTTTTTTTACAATTTAGCCTCTAGAATAGGAAATATAATAATCAGAGAGAAAAATATATAGAGATCTTGGGTAATCAGTCTATATGTCCTTAACGGTCTCTCCTCATATAATTTCAACAAAATAAATAAGATTTAAAAAAGATCGATTCAGTAAATGTACCGATGTATATAAATAACGTTTAAATGTACATAAATTTCACGCGGTTAATGATAGCCGATTTCATACGCTACTAGCTAATCGAGCAGGAGATGGCTCGTGTTGCCGGCTTCAAATCTGTCGATGTGTGTAGATCGTGACACCCTACACTGAAGATTCCCGAAAGGATGAAACACTAGTGTTTGTAGGTGTTTAATTATTATAGTAAAAATATAATCATATATATATATATATATATATGTGTATATATATATATATATATATAAAATATATTTTAGTCATCGACATACAGA
>NC_136493.1:15300650-15333150 GCF_053919585.1 Euprymna scolopes
TTCAACCTTCGTAAGTTTTGTATAGTTTCATCACTACATCATGGCAATTGCGTATATACTATTTGTTTCACTTGAAAATTAATATTTCGATTTCTGGATTTCACTACATTAACAAGAAGCAACAAACTGTCTACGAATATTTCCATTGATTATATTTGAAAGCTATATATTTTCTCCAACACCTGTGTGAAAATGGCGATATTCATTTGAATAAACACACAATATTTTCAAAACAATTTCTTTTTTTAAAACATATCCTACAATATTTACAGTCGTTTTTGTTTTCTTTCTTTCTTTCTGAATAATCATCGGTCACCAAATTACTTTCTGGGTTTACTCTTTAAACACGTTTCTTTTCAAGTTTTTCCATCGAGTTTATTTGGTTAAAACGCTATACTTTAATACAAATAGAAAATTGGCTATTTTTTATTTATAAGATTTTCCAGTGCGTGTTCATAAACATATCTCTAGAAAAATAAAAGGGCACTCTTGCATAATTTGACCCGAATTCTTGTGAATCATGGATCCGGAAATTATCGGTTTTAGCCGACCGTCGTAACGGGCGCAGACTAATGAAAAAAAAACCCGGAAAAATACAAATAACAAACAAATCTACCTTGAAAAATGAAAAGATTTTTATTTCATTTCAATATTTAATTTTTAATTTTTGCTGTTTTTGCAAAATATTTCTCAACAGAAGTACTTTTCTCCAAGAAAAGATTTTTAACCGTATATTTGTTAAGTGTAAGTACAATTTTTTTTTTTTTTTTTTTTTTTTTGTAACCATATTTTTCTTGTTTTTGTTTATTTTCAAAACTTGTTGTTCAGCCAATTTTTTTTTGTTGGCACTCTCCATTTGTACATCTCCAGGAAGACCATCCTTTACATACGATCTTTTTAAAGTAAACAGTTGTGTTTACGATTGCTGCACCTAACTTTGGGGGGCATCAATTTCTTCTCCTGGCAATATGAGATTGTCTTCATCGATGTTTTAATTTCTTTTTCTAACATGTATAGATTTATTGTCTTGCCTGTCATTTTTCTGTTTGGGGTGTTTGAAAATATATTTGCTTGTCAGCTTTTCTTTTTTGTTGTTGGTTTAGTCGCTATCTTCCAATTCGAATATCTTCTGCTTTAATTTAGATAGAGTTTTTTCATTGGCTAATCAACCTCTCAAAAATTCAATAAAAATAATAATAAATATATAATTATATGGAAAAATGCGCGCATGAAAAGTAATATGCTTAAGATTTTATTAAACCTGGAAAAGTAAAGGACAAGAAATTCAACCTGGAAAAGTAAAGAACAAGATATTCTAGTAAAGTAAAAAATAAGAATTTTTTAGACTTAAAATATTGCAGGCAAAAATAAAATTTGAATATTGATAAATATTTCATTTATTATTTGCATGTGTTGTTGTTTATTGTTGAGTTAGAAATGGTGTCAGTCGCTGGATTGAACTTATTTCCTCTCTATTATTTGCATATATTTATGTAGTGAAAATTGTTTGAATAAAATGAATTCATTAGTTAGTTAGTTAGTAGATGGAATAAATAATTTTATAATTTACATAAAAATGAATTAAATGATCCTAATTATGATATAATAAAATTATTAATTTTTATGTAAATTATAAAATTATTTATTCCATCACAGTAGTTGTTATGAAATGACTAATTTTTTCATCAAATGTGATAACGAAAAATTTGAGTTCATTCAAAGAATATGTATATCATAGAATTCACTAATATTTGTAATCGATAAATTCACCATTTTTGCTATAAAATCATAAGGAGAGTTTAAAAAATAATTAGTTATCAAAAAAAAGTTCGGGTTTTTAATTATAAAAAAAAAACGATACACGGGATTGAACCTAAAATCTTTCCACCAACCCCCGCTACTCTAACGGTTACGCTAACATGTCATATTTGCAAAATCGCAGTAAAAAATATTTATATACAAAAAAAAAGTTATGCAAAATAAAAAAAGCGTTAGTCACTTATGTATGTAGTTACTCTCCTGTTTGTGAACCCACATATTTTGTTGTAACTTTTTTTCTACTGAACCAATTTTCGAAATTTTATTTCAAAATGTAGCTAATGAGGTGTTCTATCCAACTATATAACCTGTTTGAAATTTGGTTGCGAACGGAATTAGTGGTGGGGGTTTGAATGTGTCTCGATTCATTCAATTTCGGACTTAAGCATATATTCAACCACTACTGTAAGTAATCAAATATCACCTTAAAAATTACTAAAAATATAACAGAAAAAAATCAAATAAATACAATAAAACGTCGAGTTAGAGTTTCAATATTTGAACAACGGTTGGCTGACACCAATGATTGCCGGTCTCACCCCATCCATGCTTGGCGGGAATTCATCGGTCATCGTTTCCCTTTCCAGCAATATATACCTCCTTTTAAGCTCGTCCATGGCTTTCTGTCCTAGTTTAACTTCTTTTCTTATTTCTTCAATTCTAGTAATGTCTTTCCGTCACCGTTTAATACTTTCTTCAAACCGCCTCTGCCAGTGTGGCCTTCTATCCTTCATTTCTCCCTTTTTCTTCTGTAATAAGCCAAGACGATTCGCAATAACGTATGACGCTGCATACAGAAGCCTGTTAATTCCGTAATCGGGATGTTCTTTTTTATGATGTTTTGAATTGCTCCTTGAACTAGTTTTACCTCGTTTTTCACCTTCTGCCTATCACTATTCTTCATGTTTGAAGTATCTATAATCTCGTCTCCCAGAAAACCTCTCTTAACTTCTGAAGTACTCCTTTTTCTACAGAAGTCAAAGCTCAAACTTCATGACCACTTCTCCATACATCTGCTCTTTCCACTGGTTCCATTGTCCCAGAGTCATTAATCTCATTAGCCTTAGATCCTTCAAACTCCTCATCATTCACCCTAAACAGAGGGCCCATTCCTCCTCCATTGTCCGCTTCCCATCAGCGCTTACATTTCCCTTCTGCACTTCCACTCTCTCAGTGCTTTTATCAGCGCTAGGTTTATCAATTTTACATTCGCTATTCATGTCATTCCTAATCATCCGTTCAATCTCTTCCCCACAGTCACAAAAAGTAGGTTGTTATTTTTCATTTGTGTTAACTGGGATATCAAACTCGCGATACTCCTAGCACACCTTCCTCTCGATTCTTAATTTTCCTTCACTTTACGAATATATCTACCAGATTTGGTACTCCCACTTCTTAAAAACACTCCCACGGTACTCTTCTTTCCTTATCCCTCCATGTTTTTTTGACATTTCCTGTTCCAACTATCTTCGTTTCTTGGGACCCTCTCTGCCAATTCTCACTGCCCCTACATCCACCCACATCCTCAGAATTTCGAACAGTTGTATGATGAAGAAAGGGCCCACCTTGTTGACCAGTGGGACCCCCTCTGGACGTGAGACCTTCGCAAGATGTTCCGGCCTCATTCACGTCGTTATTTTCAATATTTTAATTTGACATTCTCCCATAAATGGGGTTAGTGAATTTTATGTTACACCACCACCGATAGTTTTATTGAGGCATCATCTCTAGCAGGGTTCCCCACAAAGGTTAAAATATCCCCTCTCGATATTTATCCTACACCACAACTTTTACCACTACAGCCACCACCACCACCAGCAACAACAACAACAACAGAAATAAAATTTGCAATGATAATAGTAACACTAATATCGATAGTAATAATAACAATAGTAGTAATAACAACAATAGTAATGACCGTAAAAACAACACAAATAACAATAACAGTTATAATAATAATTAGAAAATACTACTGCCACTATCACCACCACCGCCGCCGCCGCCGCCGCAGCCACCACCACCACCACCACCACCACCACCACCACCACCACCACCACCACCAACAACAACAACAACAACAACAATAATAATGATATCAACAACAAAAACAACAATATAGGTCAATTATAATGAAAATAATAATTTAAAAGCGTGCAAAATTTTTCATACATTAAATTATTATTTTCATTATAATTGACCTTTCATTGCTTATCTGCTATTACAATAACATTAATCATCATGCATAAAAAAAATGTGATTATAAACATGTAACCCGAATACAAATAGACAAGACACATACATATACATATGCATACACGCAAAAACAGCCACACATCACATGATCTTCATAAGGGGTAGTATTATTGAAAGTGGATTTGTACGTTTGATTTTATATTATTTCTCAAATTGTCTGGCAGAAGAAGGATTAGAAAGATGTGTGGTTGATTTTAGAATTTATTTATAGGAATTATATATGATTTATTTTTATTATTCATGTGCTAGGATTGGCGCTGGTAATACCCTCGACTTCGATACAATGGAAAAAATAAGTTTACAAGGAACATTTCCTTTTCTCCTCCTCCTGCTCTCTCTTTATCTCCCTCTTCCTCTCTGTTTTAACAGCCAGCAGTAATAAATCGAATTATGTGACAGAATCATTTACTAGTAAATCAGAAGTCAATTATAAAACATAAGAAAACTTAACCATAACTATTAATGATTTTTTAACTCTATTTCGTTTAGTCTGTCTGTATACCTGCTTGCCTGTCACTCTATTCCACTTTTCTCGAAAATTACTAGATCGAACTTGATGACTATTTCTAAGAACATGTATTATTATTAGTTGCAGCGAGCTAAGTATTATGGAGTCGATTTGATGCACAGTTAGATTAATATAAATTACTCACCAGCTTATTACATTTATTGTAGCAGTTCTCTCTAAAACTACTGGGTCGATCTGGCTGAAATGTTGTATGTTCTTTGTTATAGTAAGATGTATAATGTAATCCGTTCAATGTAGATTTAATGATCATAAGAATAATCAATAGGGTTTAGTCATATTATTACGATATTTATTATAAAAGTTTAATGTAAAACTACTAGGTAGATCTCACTAAAATTTTGTATGCACTTTTCATATGATAATGTGCCGCGAACTAAGCTTTATGGCACCCGTATAAGTTCAATTCACAGTCCGGTATAAAATAAGGATTAACATGGATTTGTTTTTTGGGTTTTTTTTTTTACACGGTGGTCACCACTTATCAAGGCCCGGAATCCACTCAGGGATAGGGGTTATTGCAAGTACAGTACGTTAGTGTGGAGATTTAATGAAGTGTTTGTATTTTATGTGCAAATGAAAATAACGTTTATCATATTGAAATATAAGTTTGGCAAAAGCACACCTTCCAAATAAACGGACTATAACATCTGCATGATTCCACCCGGCTTAAATGTCTAGTAAATTTTATATTCCTCTTTTTATATGTCAGCTAATCTGTCTGTTCAATTTTTCTAGGAAACAACTTGGTCGATCAGTCGGGAAACTTTTTTTTAATGTTATTAATAATGATATATTGAATAGTACAGATTAATATATTATACGGTCGATGAAAATTATAGATGTATAGATATGTCAATGAGTTAGTATGTAATGAAAATATCACCAAATCTTTATCGACATTCTACCATCAATTAAGCATAGAACACTCACTATGGATCAAAGTGTTATAGCTTTTGTACATTTTTTCCCGGTGATAAGAAATCATATTTAAATGTATTTTGCATGCGTAAAATATATAGAAAATAAGCTTTAGGGGAATAAATGCTGATTAACACAGCTATAGCAAAATGCGTTTTATTTTCTGCATATTATTTTATTTGATCGCTTTTATTTATATTTCTTTTTCTGTAATTCTTTCTGCAGAACTGCTAATACAAATAAACACCTATAAAATCGCGAATTCTATTGTGCGCAATTTTATATTAACGTGGTTACAAGATTTCAGCATTCGAGACCTCACCCCTCTCCTCTTGCTTTTGTCGCCGCTTGTCCACAAAACGTTTTCGTAAATCTTCGGTGAAATCACTTAATTCCCCATAAATGCTCGCGAAAACACAGCAGATGATATCGGCTTTGTTCTCTTCAAACGCCGCATTAAATAAATGCCCATAAAAGGGCACTTTAAGCGTTTATACAGTCAATGCGAAAGAATTGACATTGCCTTTTAAAAAGGAAAGATGAAACCCGCCATCTTTTATTATCTGTCGCTTTAAAAACAAGAGATGAAAATAATATAACAAAACAAATAGAAAATCGAAAGCGTCAGTAGCTCAGATTTATCTCCCTTTTATTTCTCTTTTGTTGAGATTTGATTAAGTGAGATCAATCGGGTAAAGAAATTATAAACTCAATTTATGATTCCGACTGCCGCACTTTGCTGAAAAAAAAAAAAAACATGGAATGCTATTTTGCTTTGAGATATGTAAAATACAAAACTAGAAATAAAATATAATAACGTCAATATTAAAAATGGCATGAAGGAAAAAGTTTGCCAAATATTTACACAATAACATTTGAAAGTTTTAAGATGCGTCTATTTAACACAAGCGTTCAACGACGCAACTTATACTTAAACGTACAGACTATAGAAAAAAAGGATTTTTTTTAAAATTTTACACAAGAATCCCCACTCATCAAGACCAGGGGACCAGTCAAAGATAAGTGTTAATTAGTGTACAGTAGTCAATGGGAAAATATTGAAATGATCGTTAGTAATAAAATTTGAAGTGAAATGATCGTTAGTAGTGAAATGATCGTTAATAGAGAAAATATCGTTAATAGTGAAATGTTAGTAGTGAAAAGATCGTTAGTAATGAAATGATCGTTAGTAGTGAAATGATCATTAATAGTGACACAATCGTTAGTAGTGAAATGATCGTTAATAGTGAAAAGATCGTTAGTAGTGAAATCATCGTTAGTAGTGAAATGATCGTTAATAGTGACACGATCGTTAGTAGTGAAAAGATCGTTAGTAGCGAAATGATCGTTAGTAGTGAAAAGAAGACGACCCTATTTTAATTAGCCGGAAAGCTAGAAAATGCAAGAGAGTTCAACAGGCATACAGTTCTAAAAAAAAAAAAAGCTTTGCCCATAGAAATGTACGTTTAGTTTTAGGCACAGATAAAGAGTGGGAGAAAATATTGATAGTGGTTTCAGTTGGACGAGTGTTTCTTGTGAATGTTTAGCAAGGGGGAGACTAGCACTTGCCATGAGAAAAACGATAAAACAGAGGCATGCTCACACCGTTCCTTTATGTGTAAAAGAGGTTGCAGTGAAGGGAAAAAGGTATCCCCTACTAGGCTTAGAAGTATATTTGACCGAAACGTTGTGAATAAAACAAACGAATAAAAGATGAAAAACAACAACTAATAAAGATGAGACTAATAGTCCGAAATAAAAATAAATTAATTAATATCTATCAAGGCAGGTTCTATCCAGATGTTTCAACAATAACCAATCCTTTGACGTACGAGACTCTTTAGATATGAGAAAGTTTGAGCATAGAAAATTGTATTCCAAACTGTATGAGGAAACGCAATATAAGATTCGAAGCGTTACATTTTAAGTGTGACCGCGATACTAAATTGCTAGATAAAAATAAAGCGTTACAGATATACCAAAACTACGAATAAAAATGTAAGCAAACAAAGAAACTGATATTTATACGAAGGTGTGGCAGACCTACGGCATTGATATTTTAAAGTTAAGCATTGAAACATATGAATTGATAGTTCAACCTTTATTGTAACAAACCTGCTAAACTTGTATTAAAACGTAGGCATGAGATAGATAAAAAAAAACTTATAATTATTACATAAGCATGACAGAATACTGAAACAGATATATAAACCTTATATGTTACACACTTGCGAAACTGACGTTTAAACATAAGCCTGACAAAGTTAGTATCAAGTTAACAAGGAAGTTCTTGCTGTTTTTAACTTTTAAATTCAGATACACATATCTCGGCTCCAACAACATTTATTCATCGAGATAAGTATGATTAGACTCAACGCAAAACAATTGTGTTTATGCCGGTAACGTAACATTTTCGCGTTCTAGGTACGTGGTAGTCGCTGAAGACGTTTTTAATATCGCTTATGATTTTGAAGTATTTCTCACGCAGAAAGATATCGAGATGCTTGAAAAATATGGTTTTCGGTAGAGGAGAGAGCTTTAGAATATAGCAGATAAGGCGAAGTTGTGTAGCCCAATTCGTTCAACCTTTTGCAGGGTCTGTTTAGCAACGTGTGGTCAGGCATTGTCGTAGAGGAGAATTGGCCTTTTCTGTTTACTAATGCTGGGTGTTGTTGTCGAAGTTTCTGATGCTTTTAATTCATTTGCTGACAGTACTTCTCTGTCGTCATGGTTTCTCCTGCATTTAACATACTGTAATAGATAAGACCTGTCGCAGACCCCAACGTATACTTTTCTTGTAGGGCGACGCTGGTTTCAAGTTGTATGGTGGAGGTTCGTCGGCGTCTAACCAATGAGCTGTGCGTCGTCGGTTGTCATAAAGACATCACTTTTTATCGCAAGTCACAACCCGGTAAAGAAACGTGTTATCTATTGCATAAAAGAAGGGAAGATAACACATCATAACGGCGTTTCTTTTGGGTGTCGTTCCATTCGTGAGACACCACATATCAAGCATTTTGTCTTTCTAATTTCTCTCACTTAGTTGGCTATCGTCGTATAAGTTTGATCTAATTCGGAAGAAAGTTCTCGATCTGTTGTGCGTGGATCGGTTTTGACTAAGGCTCCTAATTGATCGTTGTCAACATTAAATGGTCGACCACTACGCACTTCATCTTCAATATTAAGGTTGTCACCATGAAATTTCTTAGCCCACCATTGTTATGTGCGTTCAATAGTGGTTGCTTGCCCAAATGCTTCTTTTTATCACGAACTTTTTCATCAAATTTTCGGCCTAGCTTGAATCGAAATAAGAAAAGTGGAACTGTATTCCGTCTGGCTGTTCCCCACCTGACTACAATTGGATGTCTTCAAGTTCAACATAAACAAATTCCTGATGAACCGACCCCTTAAGTAAGACACTTTATCAAATATCCAATACTAACGAGTACTACGATACTATCCCATTGATTACTGTATACGTAATAACCCTTATCCTCGAGTGGAGTCCGGGCCTTCATAAGTGATGACTTGTATGTAAACAAAAAAATTGTAAGTTTTGCTTTTGTTCTATCTTATATTTAATGTTCTGAATAGAACATTATTTTGTTGAAACGATTGTAATTTAAACAATTAGTTAGAGGGGAAAACGTCCTTATGGTAAAGGTATTATAACGAAAACTTATTTAAAAAATACATAATTTGATATCAAAATGAAAAAATTCCGCAAGAACCTTCTTGTCAACGTAATTAATTGATATTTAAAACAAATGTACTGGACGGCCATGCACACCCTGTACGTGACAAACTTATTTGAAGTCTAAGCGTTAGAGAAAAAAGCAAAATGAGAGTTCAAAATTAACAGCGCCGAGATATTACATTCACCTGCTCTAACTTATGTACACCCGTGTAAAATATTCGCAGCAACATTTTCTTTCTTAACATCACACAGTTGTCTAGTAGGAGTAGTAAATGTCTATTTAGTATGCAGGAAACCTTGTCTTCAAGCAGTTACTAGGCCTTGATAATTGCTGACATTTTCTTCTATAAGATAAATGTTTAATAAAACAAAAATTATATTTCAAACTAAGTCTGATTGAGCAAAAAAACATTCGATAAAAGAGTAAAGTCTGACAGACGGACAAAGATTATGTGTTTCTATTACAAGAGAGTAAACGAGTTTCAAATCTCGAAAGCTACTCAATGATAAGAATTAATATTTTCGAAGAGGTTGGTAGGATATTACAGTAATTATAGGAATAAATGGAAATGAAAAGAAAATGTGGATTTAAGACTAGCCTGGGTAATCGGCGTTTCCCGAGTGTTTGGATGGGTGTGTTGACCCCCCCCCCCAAAAAAAGGGCAGTAGGCAGGCAAGCTTGAACCAATACCGCGAAGGAGGAAACGGCCGTGTGAAATAAAAACGACGTCTTTGCCGTTGCATCCAACACCAAACCGGAAGTAGCGAAGGTTTAAATGAAGGCTAAAAAATCGAAAAGAGGGGATAACTTTAAAAAATATCGGCGAAAAAAGCAACCTCTATTGCTGAGTAGGAGATTAAGGAATTAATGTTTTTAGCAAACTTTTTGATATTTGTCGTCCGACAGGGTCGGGCTTCAAAACGATACCCAGGTCGTGAAAATCCCTTGATTCTGCCGATAGTTTTGGGTAAACATACATTCATACACACATACATACATACATACATACATACATACATGATTATATGATGATGATTGCAACGTCTTGTCAGACGAGTGCCACTCAGTCAGGTACTGAAAGTCTATGAGCCGAAAATGACTTTAGTCCTGCCGACAAAATACACACGCACAAGCAGACATGACACTGAAGACGGTCACTGGTATATATATATATATATATATATATAAATATATATATATATATATATATATATATATATATATATATACATGCACGCATGCATACGCATATACATATACATACACATGCACACATACAAATAACCCACATATATGCATACATACACATTACATATATGCATACATAGACTTACTTATACATACATAAACATACACAAGACGGTCATTGGCATACATATATATATATATATATAAATATAAATATATATATATATATATACATAAACGCAAATATACATACCTACACATACACACATACATATCTGTAAACATGCACACATATATACATACACCATGAATAATACACATGCATACGTATACAGGCACACATGCATACATACATATAAACATATACACATATACAAATACATACATACATATACATACATATACCCATACGTACACATATGCATATCTATATATACATACACTAATCTACATATACATACATGTACATACATATGCACTCATGCACATACATGCTCATACATACATACACATATATATGCATACACACATGCATACATCTACACACATACACACATGCATAAATACACGTACACACGCCTATATACATGCATGCACATACATGTACATACATATATAAACATACATACATACACAAACATATATACACATACATATATATACATATACCCATAGATATACACACATATACATACACATGTACATAAACATACATACACCTATACATAGATGCATATAATGATGGCAGATCAATTATTACATGCTTCCAGCATTTCAGACCTACACGCGTCACAACTGTTACATCGCAATAGGACCATTTTTGTTTATAGACAAATGTCTGAGGGATTATCTATACCTGATGGTGTTACAGAGTTTTAGCTTTGTACGACGGCTAAATATCTCTCTCTCTCTCTCTCTCTCTCGGTTCAAAATGTTGACATCCAGCAACAAGCAAGAGCAAGATAGCCAGCAAGAAATAAAACTGCAGACCACCTTAATGCGGGTACTGGTCTCCCGCTTTATGTTTTTTAACTCAGAGATTTGCTTCTCCTAGAGGGGTTGCCTTCAGCACGGCTTAGGGGAGCCCCCTCTAACCCGCATACTCATAGACATAAACACATGCGTACATAAAAATGCACGCCAAAATACGTAAGCATGTGCACACACATACAAACATAATCATGTAGAGGCACCCATATAGACACACATGCATATACATACGTACACAGACATATACATGCAAAATACACATGAATAAATAATCCAAAAGTCATAAATAATAAGTGATCAGCGACTGGGCCGTTTTTGTCCCTTTTTCTCCCTGCTTGGAATTTTCTTTTCTTACTTTTTTTTTTAATAAAGTTTGTTTTAGACTCATTCTCCTGCAGCACATGACAATAATATTAACAAACTCGCACATAATTTTCTAAACAAATCAACGTACGAAACGACAAGAACACAGTCCAACTGAAAATGATATGCATACATACATACATACATACATACATACATACATATATAAATACATGCATATATACATACATACATTTAAACATACAAAGGAGATTTATATTGTAGAAAACGTCGTAACAAGCATTTGTTTATTTAAAACTTAATGGCGACAATGTTAAAATGTTTAACAGATCAACATTAGACACTCGTTCGAATTATATTCGTTGTGAACCAAAAATGTAACCGGATTAAATATTAAAGTCTGTCAGACAGACGAGGAAAATAATCAAAATGCACAGATTTAGAAAAATATTAATCAACGCTTAAAACTGGTGGCACAAATATATTAAAGTTTAACAACCCGGCAGATCGAGGAAAAGGATATTTCAAACTAAAGCGTGGCAGGAACACTAACTTGCTATTTTATTCCATCAGCAATGCAGAGAAAGGACCACACTATTAATTAAATAGGTAACACATAGACACAAACCGAGGGATCCGTTTAGAGTGATATCTGGTCTCATTTTAGCCAATATGATTCGGTTCTATCTTAGACGTCACGCAAATACGATCTGACAGACAAAGCAATTTTAAGAAATAAAAAGTTGTAGGTAAAAATTAAAATTAAGAACGTAATATGTTTCTTATACCATCCCGATAATCATTACGGTTAATACTAACAAAAAAAAACAGAAAGAATGTGATCATACTGATAATAGCCACAAAATATTGTATGAAACATTATCTCCCAAATATTTAAAATACGATGAAAAGGAAACAGTAGAAATAAAAATGAAAACCGACAAAAAAACGATTAAAGGCCGAGATAATATTTATTCAGTCATAAACTGATGTTGATCAGTTAACAAATAATACGTATTTAAAAGTGAAAAACGATTATATAGCAGATGGAAAGAAAACTCATTAAATCAAATATAGTTATCAAGTAAAAAAACATGTTAATGGCTGAATATATATATATATATATATGCATATATGTTTGTGTGTATATATATACACACATATAAATATATATATATATATATATATATATATATATGAGAGAGAGGCAATAAGAGAGTGAGAGAGATAGAAAGAGAAACAGAAAAAATTGTGTTCATCAACGTTTCGTCTTTATATCGAGACTTTCTCTGAAGGAAATAACGACAAAACTTGATGAACACAACATGGTCGTTCCTTTTTATTTCTCTATTTTATCGAAATAATATTTTCATTATTCTCATCAACTGGCCATCGAGAGAATGACAACAGTTTGCGATATCGGAATCTGTATCGGAATCATTATCTGAATCGGGAAAATTGGTGCCTTTTTTCCAATGCCAGAAAGATTCTATTAATTGGCTTTCTTTTTTAAGTTGAGTTTATTTGAAGTAGAATGTTTCATAGCCGCTAATAATGCTAAAGTAATACACATTTAATGATTTTAAAATAGCAGTAAACCTAAAATCAACAAATGATCCTCCACACATCACGTGAAAAATATTTGCATGTTTAAAATGTGTTATATTCATTATATATATATATATATATATATATATATATATATATATATATATATATATATATATATATAATGTATGATACTATATAACAATTGAGCTACGGGGAAGCAAGTGTGATCCTGGTAGTATATCATCAGGTTAAAAGGAATTAAAGACTGACGATTTCTTACGAGAGTACTACACAAAAGATTTTATGTAGCTTCATTGCCATATATTTTCATCAATTATTGCATATCCTTACAGATTCAGTGAACACTATTTTAGTAAATACCGAAAATGGTTATATATCTACATAACATTCATGTACATACATGAAATAACTATATATATACATATATATATATATATGTTTATATATATATATATATATATATATATATATATATATATATCCACTGACAGGTGTTTCGTCGTTAACGACTCATTAGATTGGCTGAATCTAGCGAGATTCGAAATCGGGACCCCACGGTAATAAGCTTGACCTCTTTATTCGCTGTCCCACCAAAAGAAAAAAAAAATAGCATCTAAATAAATCGCGATATATCCTAATAGTCAGCGTTGTGTAAAATATACTAAAGCTTAGCATGTGGGGCATAATTAATATCATCCATTTCCAACAAGAAATTGGTAATAATTTTCTAAGGTTCCACTCAATGCGTGGAATGTGCGCATAATAGAGCTGATATTAATCAACAAATATACCCTGCCCAGAGAATAATTGATTAGTGAGTATGAATATCAAATATAATATAGGTAACATCATCCACTGAAAGGCACGCCCACATTCCTATCATGGTACTAAGACTTACGACTATCGCAAATAACCCGGATTGTTTTCTAGTATGTTTAGTAATCACAATTGAACATATTAAGACGCCATCTATTTCAGGGAATATTTGATCAAAACATTGCCATGTTAAAGAGGCTATTGTATAACAAACGGTCACACAAAGGCACACAGAAACACACAAATAAACACACAAAAACGTACGCACACACACAAACACACAAACACAAGAACACACAAACCACACACACACACACACACACATATATATATATATATATATATAAAGAGAGAGAGAGAGAGAGACATACACACCCACACAAACGTATATTTGTATTAAAATCAATTTTAAGCGAAGGTTGCGTATACACACTGAAATAAGGAAAAGTTTTTTTCTCATAAGGTTTCTATCCTTTTTATATTATTCCAGGTAAAACTCACTAACTGGTTTTCCAAGGAATGCATATTGGTTACTGATGAATTGTCTGGAGTACGTATTCTATTCAACGAAATACGTGTAAGACATACTACATAAAATTATGAATAAAATAATACGAATGAAATTCAAATATATCTTCTGGTTTGAAAAAAATACTAACGATATACATACATATACACCCACCAACCACACACACACACACACACACACACACACATATATAAATATATATATATATATATATATATATATAATTTTAATGATTAAAATTAAATTCTGAGATTAGAATATATACACATAAATTTAAGTTAAGACCTTATTGTTTGAACCAAGGAATATATAGAGAAAAATTATGTTTATTTCCTGAATCCATGGATTTTCAATAATAGCTCATCAGAGGAAATGAAATTCCATTAGCAAATCATCAGACGAAATGTAATGCAATTATAGAAAATCCATGGATTAAGGAAATAAACATAATTTTCCTCTATATATTCCTTGTTTCAAACAATAAATTCTTAACTAAAATATATTTGTATATATATAAAACTACAGAATTTAACTTTAATCATTAATATATTGTTCTATTTTTGTAAATATTGAGCTTTTCCCCTTTGGCTAGGATAATTCTGAACTCAATGTAATATCTGGCAGGATAATTCGCTTGATCTCTTACCTGTGATTTATCTTTATATATATATATATATATATATATATATATATATATATATTACATGGAGTTCACCACTTATCAAGGGTCAGTGGTCACTCAGGGATAAAGGTTATTGTGTGTACGGTAATCAAAGGGATAGTGTAGCAATAGTATTGGAGAATTTGTAAGGTTTCATTACTTAGGGAGGCCGTTCATCAGGAATTTGTTTGTGTTGCACTTGACGACATCCAGGATGAAGTCGGGAGGGAAACAGGCAAGCGGAACAGAGTTCCATAGGTGTGCAGTTCTAAGAAAGAAGCTTTGTCCATGTTATCTACGTTTTGATTTAGGCACAGATAGGGAGTGGGGAAAATTATTGACGGTGGTTTCAGCTAGTCGGGTGTTTTTTGAGAAAGATGGCGAGGGGAGACCAGAGAATGGAGCTCAGACGAGCACCTCCCATAGAAGTAAGGATAGAACAATGACAGGCTCGCAACGTCTCTTCTTAGTGGAAGTTCTTTGCCCATTCCCAGTTTAGAATAGAATGTGTACGATAGTCTCCCCTCCCATATTAATCGGTGGAAGTTTTTTTTTTATTTTTGCGCTTTTGGTTCCTTGTGATAGAACCTTCGATATTAAAATTAAAATTACGTTTCAATAATGCAACTTCTGAGGTCAGCTTATGTTTTTAGATTGGGGACACCTTTTTAAGAGGCTAGTTTAGGATAATACCAGACGTATTTAACAAAACAAGTTTAAATGACGAGTAATAAGACATGATAGGCAATGTTAAGGACTTTCAATTTTTAGTAAGACTGCAATAAGAGAACAAACATAAATAAATAAATTATATATAATACACAAAAAATGGCAAAATTAAGACAGGATACATTTCAACAGTTATGGATAAAGTTTTTAACTTAGCTATGAAGGCACCGACTCTTTCTTCCGAGGTCATCTCGAAAACTGCATAGTAGCTAGCTCAAAAATAATGTCATCTTTATACATATTGTTGAAGGTCAAAAACGAGATTATTTTTGCACCAATCTAATAGATCATTTTAAAGCGCGTGTTACGCTCTATCGAATCGTGTTATTCTTTATCGTTCTCAATCTCTTCATTTATTTTCTTTGCAGGCTGTTCGACAACATGGACACGATTTTCTTGTTCCTGTTGAAACTAGGCCGAAAACCTGCCCGGGCAGTTCGTGATATCGATGATGCGTTTCGCCCAGCAACCACTAACTAACGTGTGGCACAACAATGGTTCAACAAATTAAACAATGGTGACAAGACCCTCGAAGATGAAGACGGTCGCGGTGGCTGACTGCGATTGGTAACGAACATTTGAAACCCTTAATTGAAGCCGATCTTCACAAAACCACACGAAAAATTGCTATTGAACCCGAGGTCGACCACTCAACATCCATTCCCTATTTAAAGCAAACAGGAAAGTGAATAAGTAAGATCAATGGGTCTCGCATGTATTGTCCGATAATCCAAAACGATCGTCGGGTTGAGGTGTCTTTCACGCTCCTCTTACGCAACGAAAACGACCAATGTCTTAAGCGGATTGTCAGATGTGATGAGACGTGGATCCTCTACTACAACCAACGACGTTCGGCACAGTGGTTGGATTCTGGAGAAGTTTTAAAACACGTCCTGAAGCCGATATTGCGCGAAAAATGTTATGGTGATTGTTTGGTTGTCTACGGCCAGTCTCATCCATCACAGCTTCTTTAATCAAGACGAAACGATTTCGGCGGAGAAGTGCTGTAAATCAATTGAGGAAATGCATCAGAAGCTCCAACGTATGTGAACGAGATTGGTCAACATGAATGGGGCTAATTCTTCTCCAGTATAACGCTCGCACGCATTTTGCTCAACTGACCCTGCAGAACCTGAACGAATTGGGCTACGAGACTCTGCCTCCTCCACCATATTCTTTTATTATTATTACATTTTCACCCGAAACAAGGCACATTACCACTGTGGTGTAGGGGGCTACTATCAGGAGCAGCAACTACTGGGCCACTATGTACGGGTTTGGGCAGCAAGATGTCGATTCACGTTACACTTGAACTTCTGCATATCAGTACAGTTTGGGAAGCAGGGACCTGGAATGGAATTCCAAATCTAGCGCTTCTGGGAAAGAAACTACTGGAGTAGAAAGATCTTTTACATCTAGGGACCTCTAGTGCGTGGGGTGGGCTTTAGCTGCCTGTCGGGTTTGTCGAGGGTGTCTATATCGTGGGGGCACAAGTGTCTGCAGTTCGTCAGAGCATTAACTATTAAAATACTTGTAGAACAGGCAGAGGGGTGCAACGTTTCATCGATGGGACAGAGGCTGAAGCTTAGATGCCCGTGTAGGGCCTATCAGATTGGCGACTCTCTTTTGAACCTTGTCTAGGAGCGAGAGACTAGCAGCAGGTGCACCCGCCCAAATGTGACAGCAATACTCCATACATGGGCGAATAGTGGCCTTATAGAGATAAAGGATAATTTCAGGTGTCAGTAGTCTTCTAGCACGGTAGAGAGAGCCTACCTGCTTCGCAGCGGCCCTGGCAATGTTTTCAATGTAATGATTCCAACTCATGTTTCCAGTGAACGTTAGGCCAAGCAGTTTGAAAGATGTACTCTCAGATAGGGAGTCACTGGCCATTGCTATTGGTGGCAGAGAGAGTTTCTTGTAATTATTGAAGGAAACCGGTTTAGTCTTGGCAGTATTGAATGTGACCATCCATTTTTGTCCCCATTCCACTACAGATTGGACGTCATCCTCTAGTGTTCTTGCCATTTTTTAGTTATGTGTTCATTTGTTTTCCTGTCATGCCTGTTATAGAGTGTGGTGTCATCAGCATATATACCCATCTCAGAGGCAGTTTGGTCGGGGAGGTCATTAATAAATATTAGGAACAATAGAGCTCCAAGGATACACCCCTGGGGCACTCCCGCATTTATATCATATTGTTTAGATGTACGACCGTCGAGGACAACATGGATTTTCTCTTATCTAAGAAAGATTTAATTATGTTAAGTATTCTACCAGTGATACCGTATGATTTAATTTTCCTGAAGAGACCCTCATGCCATACCCTATCAAAACCCCTAGATATATCTAGAACTACCGCTCTGCCCTCCCCCGCTTTGTCCAGTGAATGGTATATACGTTCAGAGATTACAGTGAGGATGTTTGCGGTGGAACAGGCTTGTCTGAATCTATATTGTTTTTCAGTAAGACCGGACCTCCCTCCCGTACACCGATTGTCACTTTTTCAACCATTAATCAAACAAATTAAATTAACTTAAGTAAGCAGAAGAGATAATACACTTTGATCTTGGCCGAAAGGCAAAGAAAGAATAAAAAACACACCTTTTTTCTATTGACATTTTTTTGATACCCCAGGTAATCTAAATGCGAAACAAGGTCGTTGTTAATATGGAGGGTTCTATTTATTTAAAAACAAAATGTAACTCTGATATATATGGGTCGAGGAATTGCATTCACTAACAAAATACCGAGCTATTTTGCATATTCTTTTAAATATTCATTTTAATTAATTCTGTATTTTTTTGGTTTTTTTTCTGTTTTTATGGTATGATCATCTTTATTTTACTATAATCTGTAATTATATTATTGCAGATATTCTACATGATTTATACTTTCGTACTATTTGCGCAAAAAAGGTTATGATAAACACAAAACTCTTTCCATATATATTTATGTACACGTATATATTTTGTTTAAAAAAATGCCTACCAACCTCCTCCTAGAGTTTCTGGCTTACAGGCATGAAACTTAATATATAAGGTATTCGCACTGATGCGAAACTTTATATTTGTGTTTTAGCTCGGGGAGATAGCACAAACGTATGAAAATTAAAAAAAACAAATTTCTTGGTGAAGGTCTGTTACATAGCGTTATCATTGAAGTTATCCCTAGGGTTATCATAGAGGGACACCAAATTGACGTTTGCTGTATAACATAAAAGAGTTCCGTGTGCGTATGATCGTCTAGTTTCATATGCGGTTGTGTGTGTTCATATCTAATTGTTCATATGCTTTTGTGTGTGTGTGTTACATGCATTTTCTTCGACATACCTTACTTCATGTGTCGTCGATGTGATCCATCTGGAATTCATCTTCTCTTGAGCGGGAGACTGGTACCTGTTAGACGAAGATTTATCACTCCAAGACTATGAATGGGTTTTATAGTTTTTTTTATTTTCCTTCCAAATGTCGACACAGAATATGGAAGTAAATATTGCTTGCTTTGAACACGTCAGCGCCCCCCACTTCCAGTGAAGGGGAGGGAACAGCTATTAAGCCGTCCGTCTTCTTCAAAGTCCAAATCCAGTCTCACAGATCTAGCCAACCTGACCACGTCACTCATACGTAATCTGGTCAGCTGACTCTCGGTTCTGGTAAACGTGTCTACACTCCACGTTTACTCCTCTCTCTCTCTCTCTCTCTCTCTCTCTTTCTCAATCCATTCTGTAACAGGTCGAGCGCGGGCATTACGAATATGCATGCATAAAGTAGTAGCAAGTGATTACTGATTTCAATTTCAGCCTTCTATCAAACATGTCTTCATAAGTCAGTAATTAACGGCAGAGGCAAAAATAAAGCACAGGCTAAACGTTTTGGTTTCAATTTTAGTTTAACGTTTTAAACCACTGCTATTAATTGGATCAGTGAAATCTGCCTCAATTAAATATACTATTCAAGCGTATTAACAGACTGGACAATGCAGGGTGATCTGCTAGTATAATATAATTCGTTTATCTTATATGCTATGCACAGGGCGTATGTCTTTTACATTTCTAATTATTTTATACAAATGCATCCTATGTTGTTTTGGCGAGGCTGTTTTCCGCGTCATTATTACGGCGTATTATTGCTACGCCGTCTTCCTCTATAGACTCGAGTACATATCTCATTTTAACGCGGTGTTGGTAAGCAGCAGCACCCCCAAACGCAATAGTAATATAAACTCGTTCTTTTAAGAAGTGAGTCTGCACTAACTGACACGAGATGACAATGCTTTACCGAATAAAGCTAGATGTCATGTGTTCCTTTTATCAGTGTGGATTTCTAATTTCGATTTGGAATCGATGCTAAATTCTTATGACAAAAGAAAAACACAATCGTTACTAACGAGCTGCAAATGACGTTCGCATTAAGATTACTTACATTTAGAATAGTGTTTAAATATGGCACAATACTACGTATTAGGTAATGGTCTTCGTTACTTGCTATATTGTCCTTAATTCTATGTCTAGCTATTTATCTAATGATGTGTGAATACACGTATGCATTTATGTACGTATTTATAAATACATTAACATAGTCTTATTTCTGTGCGCATCTATACACCAACACACACATACAAGCACACACTAAGCTATTAAAACATGTTTGCTGCAAGGCTAAAAATCAAAATATGAACAAAATAACTATTACGTTATGAATGAATATTCGTAATGCAGTCATTCGACATTCACTTAGCAAACTCTGTTTTTAAAATTTTCACACTTTGCACCATTTTTTTCTTCGGCTAAAACGCAAATAGTAAGTTTCGGGTGGGTTCAAATACCCTGTATATAAAGTTTCATGCATGTACACAAAGAACTTACAGAAGAGTCTTGTAGATAAAATTTCTTATAAAATATATATACGCATACACACACACGCGCACACACACACGCACGCACACACACACGCACGCACACACACACACACACACACACATATATATATATATATATATATATATATATATATACTAGCATTTCAGCCCAGCAATGCCCGGGTGTTTGGAGGTGTATGTTGACAAAAAAAAGCGGTCATTTTTTTTAACTTTGACCCCTATTATGGCCCTCTAACATGTATTATTTTGGGCTCCAATTTAGTTATCAAATAAGATCCATGCCCAAGGGACCTATATCTAAAATTTCAAGTGTTTAGACCCAAAATTCTCGGAGGAGTTTCGTAGAGTTCTCAAAAGTCAAATCGTTGAATTTTGACCTCTTAACAGCCAAATTTCTGGCCGAAAACCGATTACCTAGACTTTCCCAAACAGAGATAGACTGAGGTATGGTGCGTTTGACATTTATATTGTTTGACAGTTCTGTCAATTGGAGTATTGGAGTGATTGGGAGTGTTTCTATACCATTGACACGTAATATTTTTCATTACCTATTTTTTAGATGATGATTATCACAAGTTCTTAAATATAAATGGACAATGCCTTTTCTGTTGAAACATAACTCGAAGACGCAGATATAAAAAAGATGATGATTCCGTTTATTCCATGCCAGGAATTCAAGTCTTACATGATTCGTCTTTAACCCCGCTTCCAAGGTTCAATGCCAGCTCTGTCTCTGACTCAATTTCTCTCTTCTCTCTTCTCTCCGACTGACTTTCAATGTTTCTTCCCGACTTATCTAACTAAATTAAAAACTCCTGACGCCATTGCATGACCAACACGTGCCTAAAAGACTCGTGGGCTGACATGTTTTCTCCAACCTAATTTTCGTAACCCACTTTAAGTGTAGTATCTGTTCTTCAGATGCTGCACTTCAATTTCTTGTTCTCTGTCAGTGGAGGAGAAATCCTTCACGATTGAGACGAGTTTTATTTTTGTTCCTTTTCTCCACATTAAAAAATGACCCTGGTTTCTAACTCTATCCCGTGGGGAGGCATTGTAAATAGGAACATTTTCCATTGTTCGTTTTATTAAATTCCTTATTTTAATAAACAGGTACAAAATTCATCATTACATTCCTTTCTCTATAAACATATATCTAACTATTTTTTGTGAACTAAACAATGCTAATTAAAAATTCCATTTTCAATAAAAATTCTGTATTTCAATAACATTATGGATTCTGTATTATTTTAACTTATGATTAGAATTCTCAATTTCAAATCTAGCTTCGCAAGTTCGAATCCTTGATTATCCTATTTCTTATATACTCACTCGCAAGAACACGTGGCTGTTCTTGAACACTAGAAGGTTCATTTGGCTTTGATCGGCCCCTATATAATAGTAATAATTTATGTGCATGTGCACATATTACAAAGTGTGAATACGTACAGTAATGCCTTTCTATATAATAGGTTTCCTTAACAACAATTTAGAGAAAAGTAAATAGAGCCGCAAAGTTAAAAATGTATAAAAATGGACCCCTTTACATTTATTATTTAGGGCGCAAATTTAATTAAAATGTTTGACCCATGCCAAAGTAATCTACATCTAAAATTTCAAGTGTTAAACTCAAAATTGGCGGAGGAGTTTGGTAGAGTCTGCAGAGGTCAGCTCTGTGAACTTTGACATCTTGCCACCCGTATTTTCGGCCAAAATATTATTAACAAACTTTTTGCATTTCTGAATACGCTTTATGTAAAATTTCAAATGTTTAGACCCAGAATTGACTGGGTAGTGTGCTAGAGACCGCAGAGGTAATATCTTTTGAACATTGACCTCTTCGAAGCCAAATGTTCAGCAAAAAACAAAACAAAAAAAAACACGATTAAAAAGCTTGACTCATGTCTGCATACACTTTATGTAAAATTGCAAATGTTAAGGTCAAACATTTGCTGACTAATATGGTAGAAACAGGAGAGATCATTTTTTGAAAGGTTGTCCCGAATTACGATCCTTTAAAGTTTATTGCTTTGGGGTTAAATCAAATTATGAAGTTAGATCCATGTCCAAGTTAGCTATATAAAAAAAGTTCAAGTGTCTAGATCCAAAATTGGCGCAGCAGTTTGGTACAGTTCTGCAAGATCAAATCATTGAACTTTGACCACATATTAGCAAAATTTCTGTCTGGAAACCGAATAAATGCTTTTCCCAAATCATAATTCCGCTTTTGTAAAATCTCTAGTTATTGCGTAGGGAAATGTACACAGACAGACATACATTTTCACTTATATACGTAATAAAATACGATTTTTTTTACGATTACTTATTATGAATTAAATACTCTGCTCGAGTCTTCGTGGGGCTAATTCGATAATGTCATGCTTTGGCATAATCGATGTATTTTTTGCAATATCTATGGATATATATATATATATATATATATATATATATATATATATATATATATAGTCTTTGAAGCTTTTACCTTTAAAACTATAAAAAAAATATAATTTTTTATCATTCGTTAGAAAACCATCTAGTCAGTAAGTCGTTTAATCACCTGCAATCACTGCATCGGACGGCTCTAGAATTTACCATAGCACCAATAATTTAATTTTTAAAAGGGATTCTCAGCTGCTTACCATGAAACACTGTGTCGGTGATTTATATATATATATATATATATATATATATATATATATATATATATATATAAGTATATATATACGTACAGATAGAGATAGAGAGAGAGAGAGAGAGAGAGAGAAAGAGAAACTTATATATATATATACATATATATATATATATATATATATATATATATATATATATATATATGTATATATCTATATATATATGCATATATAATTGTTACGATTGGTTTCCCAGATATGAATTCAATTAAATTCGCGTGATTATAAAATAGTGTTCAATCACAAGCCGCCAGATTAGTACGCATGGGCGAGGATCAAACCTACGTATAGTCGACCGTCACTGCCACTCACTAACTAACTTCTTGGTTCATGGTATTTGAACTTGGGGATCTTGACACAGACTATTAAAGTTAAATTTGTGGCAAATATTTTGGTAGTCACTCAATACAAAAATGGGACGTATATTGGAAAACCGTTCTTAACACCGAAATATTGGTAATGACCATTCCGAAGGCTCTTCCTAACATGAGGAGATTGGCGGTGTCTATTCCAAAAGCCTTTTAACTTAAGGGGGCTCTGTGTTCGGCAACAGCAAATACAACAAAAATAAACAACAAAAACAACAACGACAACAGCCGTACATAAAATATTTCTACGAGATGAGAGAGGCATGCTTTACCCGGGCTACGCCGGATAGCAATTCTGCTAGTTTGTATTAGAAAGACAATGAGCATAAAATCTATTTATTTTAAAGTAAGCGGACTATTGTTAAAAACTCGGGCATAATATCAAAATATATGTATAAATTATAAAGGTGCAGTACACATACACACATAAACACACGCACACACACACATATATATATATATATATATATATATATATATATATATATATATATATATATATATATACTAGGAAAATTACCCGTCGTTGACTGGGTTCAAAAACAGCCTACAGAAGATGGACCCTGATAAATGAAAGTATGATATGTTATGAAAAGGAAGGGTTGTAAAGAGATAGCTTCGAATTTGGGGTATCAAATCCAAAGCAAAATATGATGAAAGTAAAAATAAAATAGACAAACCCCCATAATTCATTATACCATACCTGTTCACACCATGGAGACCAAGAGCGAACGAACACCCTATAATTTTATTATACCATACTTCGTCAAACTGAAACAAAATTATCAAAGTATACTTACACAAATAGATATGAAAGTCTTTATTAAAGCTCGTGCCTATTTTCATTCTATGGAGGCCAGGCGCGAACGCAGACCCCACAATTTTATTGTACCATCCCTATTTAAGTTAAAACATAATTATCAAAGAATTATTATGTACATATATATCGAACACACCTGTAAACGTTTTTTTTTATTTTTTAATTTTTTATTTCCATACTTTGTGAACCAGGCGCGTACGCAGACTCCACAATTTTAATGAATTATCATTATGACAGATCAAGCATACCCATTCCTGTGTTTCGATACATCTTCTATCATTATATGTGATCAGGTTTCTATAATAGTCAACCATATAGGAGCCTATTCGTGACCAGACACAAACACACAGACATTCAGTGTTATCTTATACTAGCGGGGGGTACCCGGCGTTGACGGGGTATTTAGAGGTGTGTGTGCTCGGGCAGGGGGATAACCAAAACATAAGAAACAGCGAAGTAAATATGTTTAAATATTAAAATATTAAAACTTCAAAAAATCAACAAAAAAACACCCCAATGTAAGGCAAACGCACGGTGTTAAATGTAAAAATCGGGAAAACAAAAAAAGAAATCAGAAAAAACGAACGTTACAACTTCTTTTAAAAATCTGAAAAAAAACAAAAAACACATGAAAAATGGCTTAAATAACCTTGTTTCAATATTAAAATTTATATAATCGAAAAAAGGTATCTCACACAACGATTCGAACCCAAAACCTTTAGATAATAAGGCGGCGCTCTAACTAACTGAACTAAGACGACGTCCACGAACTTGTGTTGGTGTTTCAAATATTTACATAAATCATGTTCGGACGTCGTATGACGCATGCATAGAAGCAAACTTGTCATGAGACGACGGTTTTTGCTGACCCCTCCCTTTCGAAAACTAATGATTTTAAGGTGAAAAAATTAATGTCTTTGGCCAATTTTTCGATATTTTTCGGGCGAAGGTTGGAAGTTTAAAATGATACAGATGTCGTGAAAATCCATGACCTGTATCGAAGGTTTTTGCGAGACATACAAACACCCATATATGCATGCATACAAACACACATACATATATGCATACAAACACACATACATACATGCATACAAACAAGCATGCATACACACATTTTAGCTGATATATATATATATATATATATATATATATGCATATATATATATATATATATATATATATATATATTCTAGCGGGAGGTACCCTGCATTGCCCGGGTGTTTCGAGGTGTGTGTGCTCGGGCGGGGTGTAAATCAAAACATAAGAATAAACGAAGTAAATATTAAAAAAAAATAAATAAACTAACGTAAGGCAAATGAACGATGTTAAATGTAAAAATGGAAAAAAATAAAAAAGAAAATCCGAAAAAGAAAAAAAGAAAAATTAACCTTAAAACTACTATAAAAAATCTGAAAAATAGATACAAAAAAAAAAACACGTGGAAAATGGCTTAAATAACCCGGGGGTGTAACCGGCGTTGCCCGGGTGTTTTTCGGTGCGTGTGCTCGGGCGGGGTGGGAGTGTTAATCAAAACATAAGAATAAGCGATGTAAAAAAAAAAAAACTAACGTAAGGCAAACGAACGATGTTAAATGTAAGAATGGGAAATACCAAAAAAAGAAAACACGTGAAAAATAACTTAAATAACCCTGCTTCAATATTAAAAATAGTAAAAATCGAAAAAAAAGTAAGACATCTCACACCGAACCCAAAATTTTTATATAATGAGGCGGCACTCTAAGCAACTGAGCTAAGAGTACGTCAACACAATTAGATCGTTTTTTATAATCTTTAAACTACATCAGTTTCCGACGTAATTTGCGCATGCGTAGAACCGAACTCGTCATGAGAGGATGGTTTTCGCTAACCCCCTCCCTATAGAAAGCTGCTGATTTCAGGGTGAAGAAATTAATGTTTTTGGCCAATTTCTCGATATATGTTGGAGGAATGTTGGCAGCTTAAAATAATTCTGATCTAGCAAAAATCCGTGTGGAAAGTTTTTGCGAGATATACAAACACACATACATGCATACAAACAAACACACATGGATACACTATAATCGATTAGTTTTGTATATATATATATATATATATATATATATATATATATATATATATATGTACGTATTGATTTAATCCCAATGAATAAAGAAAACAATAATTCATAACAATCATAATTTGTGTTAATTTCTTTTTATTCTGGCGACTGCCTATAATTTCTTTTGCGCTGAACCAAAAAAATAATAAGAATAATATTTAGTAAAGATCAGGAAAATTACACTTTAAAGATTTTTATCAAAAAAGACATATTAAACTATGTTAGGGTTTTTTTTCAGGTCACACTCATAGATATATGTTTTTATTAAAAAAACAAGTTATGGGTAAAAAATACGCCAACAAAAATCAATGCTAAATAAAATTGGACAAATAGAGGAGTGGTTGAATGCGTATCGATCGTCAATAATTCATTCGCCGGCGTCTGTATCGTTTATATGTGAGCTTCTGTCGAGTTTAAGGTATGGGGTCTAGTTCAGGGTTATCGAGCCCAAGGTGAATATTTTGTTCTGAGTGGAATTGTATGAAAGAAGAGTTTAAAATAATTGGTTATCCGATCATAAAGTGCGCTGTCATCATCTGAGACGCAGAGCAGAGGTGAGGTAGAACTGTTTTAAAATGATAATCTTACCGCACGCAATATTTAGTCTCGCGGTAGATGACCCGCCGATCTATGAAAAAGCCATAACTTTGTCTCCCCTCCCGACCTGATCTTGTCAGAATTGAACGTTTTACGCCAGCCTCTTCCGGATCATCTACTTTGTTTGTGATGACCTTGCCAGACAGAACACACGTACATAGACAGAGAACCCCAGGCACAGAAACAGATTACATACACACGTACACGCACACACAATAGCATATGGACACAAACGCGCAGAAATATATAAGCGCATACATATTTTACAGAAGATCAGAACAACATTGGTACCGCCGGTTTCAAATCAAAATAATTATTCTCTTTTACTGAACTCTCATCATCCTCTATTTAGTTCTGCTGTCATTGTTTTTTGCATTAAATAATTGTGAGTGACGGACAGACAGATAGATAGACAATATCACTTATACCTATGAGACAAGAATTTATCACAATTATCTCTAACCATCAATCTTGGTATTTACTATACGCTTGAAGTTTTGTATATGTTACATCTTTGGCAGAAATGTAGGTTTTCAAAGGAATCTATTTGTTCTGTATACAGACGTACAATTTTGTTTTACTCACGTTCACCCTTAACAAGACATCTCCCTTCTTGGAAATAGTATTTTGGACCATGCCTTGAAAAGATTAACAAGATATTTGTTTACGTTACATTTAAATTTCTGCATATCAGTCATGGAAGTTAGTAGCATGAAGGGAATTCCAAAGCTCAAATCCTGAAAATGTTAGAGTAAAACGCTTTCTGGCATTGAGGTACCTACACAGTGAGGGGGTTTAATAGCTTTTGATAAGCGGGTTTGTCGGGGATATGTACATCGAAGGGCAAAACTGCAACCATATTTTACCATAGCGCATTCCATTAAAATAATTGTAAAACAGAAACCACACTGGAGCTTAGTTGACAAAGTGGAATCTATCAGATTGAAGACTCTTTTTTTAGACTATTCAAACGGAAGAGACTAGTGGTAGGTACAGCAGAAAAATGTGGCAACAACACTTCATACATGGTCAAATATTGGCCTTTCTAGGGGTAAGGATACTCTAAGATGCCATCAGTGTTCTAGCACCATGAAGGGAACCAAATTTCTTTGCAGCAGCTTTTGCAATGTTTTCGATGTACTTTTTGAAGCTCATATTACCCGTAAATATAAAGCAGAGAAGTTTAAAGGCATAATTCTCAGGTAGGGTGTTATCTGCCATGGCTATCGGTTGCTGGGAAGGCGTTTTGTAATAGTTTAATGCAATGGAGTCTTACTAGAATTATATATTATCATTAATTTAGGGCCCCGTCCCTCTAGGGTTTGAGTATTATTTTCTAACAAGCTTGCCAGTAGAAAATTTTCCAAAATAAAACAATATATACTTCATACTCATTTGTAAGAAATATATTCTCCTCAACTTTAAAGGCTAGCAAATTACATATGAAAAATGGATTATATTTTCAATAAAATATGTGTTCGAAAATAAATACCGTGTATATTTCTATTTCGTCCAAATAAGTTAGATATTATTGCGAATTGCATTATTGTGTTGCCTGTTATTATTAATTTCTAAGCTATAAAAGATCCATCTGTTGATATTAAGGGCAGGAGATTCCAGAAAATCAACGCCTGTCATGTACGTGTGTCAGAAGCACACATGCGCCTTGAACTTTACAAGATATCACTAAGTTTCAGCTATTGTTCAATTTGTATAAAAATATGACTAATCTATATATATATATATATATATATATATATATATATATATATATATATATATATATCAATATAATGTTGAATTTTCTCGCTCTGACATTGATATTCAAAACCTACATTTTCCATTGGTATTCATTTCTTACCAACGAAAGAAAAATATGACACTAGGTCGATTTAAATGTGGGGATAAACCAGTTCGCCTTAAAGAGGCAGACTAGAAGTAGGACAAAATAATTCACAATGGCGTAATGGAAACATATTATAAGATCAAGAATAAGAGTTCAATAGAAACGGTGTTTTAATTGTAATAAAATAAAATACGAATCAAGTGCGCTCGAATCCAAATAACAGCGTAATATTAGGAAGATAAACAAATATTTTACTTGTTTGAAATTTATAACATAAATATATTTCAGAGGTATACTCAATCTTCAGTGTGTTGTTTTGTTTCTTTTTTTCTTTTATCTTTTCTTCTTCCTTGCCATGTTGTAAATTTGGAGAAAGACGTCTATGTAGAGCCGAAATAACTGAAAAGGGGCCCAAATTCTTAAAAACAAACAAACAAACAGAACAATTGATATTGGCAAGAATAAGTAGAATAAAATTTGCGCATGCGTACATACGTTTTAGTGAAAAATCGCTTAAATTTTGGCATTTTCTTAAAAATCTGTCTATAGCTTAGACTGTAATTGCGAAGCCGGAAACGCTAACTAACGACTAGGTCAAAAACATGTAATGTTTTTTTGTGTAGATTCTAGCTGATGGAGCCAACATAATTAGAGAAAATCTGTTAAAAATTGTACTATTACATACCATATAATAATCAAGAGAGGATTTGACCTGTAATAATAAATAGTATTGAAATGGATTTGTTCTGAATAGAAAATCACATATTTATATAATAATACAAATTAAATGGCGCATGCTTATATTAAAAAGGAGAGTGTATATCAATAATTTAAATGAAATAAAGAAATTAAGCAATTTATATTTAAGAAATCAATGAATAGTATTATTAAAACATATAAAATGGGCATAGGTAATTAGTGGTAACAGTGTATGATATTTTGTTTGAATATTTTTTTTTAAAATAGAGTGACGAAACTAGGTAATTATATAAATCATTAAAAAAACACTTTACAATGATACGATATAGGTAAAAATTTTTCGCTGTTTTTCTTTTCCTTATGAGGGAAATGGTTTCCATAATGCTTTATTGTTAAAGTGTTTTTTATTCTTATTGAATAAGAGAAGTCTGGAGAAAAAAAAAACTGTTCTTGTAAAAATTCTCAAACACATAATGTCTATTTGTTGCTATTATCCCATTCTTTGAGGTCTTGGATTTTGTTAAAACAATTATAAAGACTCAATTATAAAATATGATAATTTTGTAGTTCCAATTTAAGTTATCTCTTTTTGGCTTCGGATTTATTGGTATATGAATGATTCCTGAATTATATTAACCCCCAACAATTCTGAATACAAACAAATAAGACTAGAGTGGATGAAACGCGAAATATTCAGTGTAGCTTAATCGCCATATATATTTTATAAATTACTATATATAATATATATATATATATATATATATATATATATATATATATATATATATATATAAGAATTACATTGCGAAATATTTCTAACGAAGGTAGCCATTTTTTAAATACTGGATAATCTTATATATATATATATATATATATATATATATATATATATATATATATATATATATATATATATATATATATATATATAGTGTATCACCAAAGAAAGTACACCTTTACATTAAAACAGGTATTAAAGTATATTTTTCATGGGTCAACACTGATAAATAAAATTACACTTTTACAGAATTAAATTGTAGTGTGTGTGTGTAGCTTATGTAACAGATTTAATATAATTTTCGCGTAAAATAAAAAATAAAATGTAACCATTATTTTTTAAAACACTGACAACAAAAGTGAGTACACCTCGTAGTAAAAGTTATCAATATTAACCTTGTCAACTCTCAATGTTTTTCATGACCAGCATCACGATCATAATCTGCCTCTACTCTCCTCGGCGTGGAGTTTACCAGAGCTACATAGGTAGCCACTGAAATGCTCTTCCACTGCTCCATGATGACATATCGGACTTGGTGAATATTTGAAACGTTGCATACTTTCACATTGCGCTTGAAAATTCACCAAACATGTTGTATTGGGTTAGCAGTCAGTTCGTTTATACTCAACCGCATCGCTAAAGCAGTGGCCGCCTTGAAGATGCGTTTGGGGTTACCATCATGCTGGAACGCTGCCCTGCAACCCAGTTTCTAGAGGGAGGCGGTAATGCTCAGGCGCGGTATTTCAGAGTACATGTTGAAGTTCATGTTTCCCGCAATGAAATGTAACTCTCCAACACCTTCAACACTTTTGTCGCCTCAGACCATGATATTCCCACCACCATACTTGACTGTAAGTACGACGAACTTTCTTAGAACTCATCACCTGGTCGTTGCCACACATGCTTGAGTCATCGGAGCAAATAAATAATTGTTCATCTCATATAAGTCATGGTTCCAGTAACTCATGTGCTTTGTTGACATGTCTTCAGCCAACATTTTCTAGCTTTCTTGTGTATCGTCTTCCGAATAGGCTTATTCCTGGGCTTTACAGCTATGAATACTAATTTGTATGTAGAGTGTGGCATATGGTTTGAACACTACCGAGCTGACTCCTAATCTCTTTAATCTCTGTACCATTGCTGCCAAGCTCCTACGCCGATCTTTCAAAGAAAGCGTTTGAATGAGACGCTCAGCACGTGTGGCCTGTTTCATGGGACGATCTGCCTTAAACTTGCTGGATGGTCTTAGCCTCTCTGCTGCAATTCATTTTATGGGTGATGGCTATCTTCAAGTAGCTTAATCATTTTTATGTAGGTCAATAATATACCTTTTTAATATTATCAGAGAGTTATTTACTATGTAGTGCAATGTTAGAATTTCAGTGAGCAGTATGAGAGAGTATGGGAACTACGCTATAAATTGGAGCAGACCCTCACTCTACGCACAAATATAATATTCTGGAGAAAAATAACAAGCAGTACTCAATTTAGACACATAGTGGTGCAGTTACCTAGGGTGTACTTACTTTTGTGGTCAGAGGTTTAGCTTTTAATGGTTATATTTGGAGTTATTTTGGGTGGAAATAAATTAAGTCTGTCGCAGAAGCAGCGCATAAACGACTTTTCGCTGTGTCACTGAGTCGGATTTTCAATGTCGTTCCCTCAGGAGATATGCTTAAACGTATGTAGAAATTT
>NC_136493.1:15335650-15395650 GCF_053919585.1 Euprymna scolopes
CAACATAAAATAAAACTTGATAGGCATAAGTCAGCACAACGTGTTATGCTTTGGCATGCGCAAATATACATTTGTACCTGTAACAACGAACCTTATTTTATTTTATATATGTGCAAAGCTATCATGCAGATAGTACTGAGTGTGTCTGAAACATATATGTTTTGATAATGATTCCAGCTGATTGCACCAAATCCTTTTGCTTACTGTTGAAATAACTAGTATATATATATATATATATATATATATATATATATATATATATATATATATATATACTTTTTTATATATATAGTAAAACACATTAAGCAATAAAGCATCGGCTATATAATATTAAATACGAAATATGCAGTTTATATTATATTTGGCGTATTTTACGAGGGGGCCACGCCTGCGATCCCCATTATATACTGGGTGGTAAAACTGAAATGGAACACGTACATCAAGTCTGTTGCCAAGGTCGTTGGAAAGATGGTGGGATCCTTCTACCGCTCCAGAATATATCTCACTACTGATGCAATTCTTTATCTATATAAAAGCCAAGTACGCCCAACGATGGAATACTGTTGTCATATCTGGGCAGGAGCTGCTAAAAACAGCCTATCCTGCCTTGATAGAGTACAAAATAGACTTCGTGGCTTAGTGGGGGGATGCCCTTTTCTCTACCCTTCAAACTCTCTCCCACAGAAGTGACGTTGCGAGCCTATCCTTGTTTTATCGTTATTTCCATAGCAGGTGCTCGTCTGAACTCCATTCTATGCCCCCCTCGCCAATCTTTCACGAAAAACACCCGTCTAGCTGAATCCACTGAGGAAAATTCCCCCACTCTTTATCTGTGCCTAAATCAAAACGTGGATGCCATGAACAAAGCTTTTTTCTTAGAACTGCACGCCTGTGGCACTCTGTTCCATCTGCCTGCTTCCGACCGGACTACAACTTGGATGTATTCAAGTCCAACGTTAACAAATTCCTAATGAACCGCCCCCTTCAGCAAACACTTCATCAGATCTCCACACTAACGTACTGTACTTGCAATAACCCTTATCCCGGAGTGGCTTCCGGGCCTTGATAAATGGTGACCACCGTGTAAAAAAATATGATTATCAATAAAGAATTTGCTCTAGGATAATAAATACGAATTATCATGTTTAAGCATATTATAAGACTGGTTTTAAACGGACGGCCGAGTTTTAAATAACTAATCACATGTCATTAGATGCACTAACTCGATATACGAATTTCGCAATCAAAATTATGTGTAACACTTCTCTGTAAAAATACTAAGCTTAATACTAGTCAAAATTAAAGTGTGCCATTATGATGTAAATGACATTTTCAACCTAAATATAGAAAGACAAACGAGGAGAGATATTGCTTTTATATGATGCTGTAAATAATGGAAGATAATCTACTGAATCTGTGTATAAAACGATCAATACACTGTGCCGAACAGAGGCCTGACAGACTGACAGAACTAGCGGCGGAGCAAAACAATAATATCGCCTGTATTTGTAACGGTTTACAAATAGATTAAAGCGAGAAATAGTTGCGTGCCGTCAGGCAATAACATAACCCGGAGTACACAAAGAGTAAGAGATAAGAAAGCAGAGTCTGAAAGATTTGGTTAAGAGTTTCCGAACTTTGTCGCTTGCATTTCGTGTGTGTCTTGTGGAAAGCTTTAGGCTAAAAAGCATCGACACTTTTGAGCAAACCCAGACAGCCACGAATAGCGCCGCCATCGCAACTAGCACGTGTTTGGCGATGATGTTTGCAGGTGTTACTAATGCTTAAAGCCCCAATAAACATTATACAATGGCTTCTTTATTCCACGCTGAAAAGTTCGTCCTATAAAAGTGTTCATCTTTTAAAATGAGTGATTAAATACCCGAAGTTTGTCTGCAGCAAGATAAGGGTATATTTTACAAATTCTCGACTGTTTGATTAATGTAGCTGACATTAAGCGCATTTCTGCTGGTGGTAATTTCAATCTCAGTTTCTACTAGAAAACTTGTCTTAATAATAAAAATAATCTAGTGTCGTGATTTGTGAGTTGTAAAATGCTAATTATTTTGTAGGAAAAAAAAGACCCCAAAACGTATTAAAGTACTTATGAATTTGACGTACAAACGTAATTAAGCGTTTGATTCGGATTTAAAATGTATTTATTTGACAAAAAATATCACATTTTCTACAAAACATTTGATAAAAAAAAAACGAACGGTAGGTTTTTGATTTTGTTTCTGTTGATGTTTCTACATTTTGATGTATTTTTTAGCGTGGTTATTATTTAATCGGCAACGCTCAGCTTTATCCGACTGTTGAGATCATGTTCTTTGAATGCATAAATACCAATTATCTATAAAATATGTTCTTTAATTTATCTGTTGCTCTACCTGTGTGTCTGTTTGACTTATCGTGGAAACTACTGATCAAAGCTGCCTGAAATTTTGTATAAACCTTCGGCGCTTCTAATATTAGCATTTGTAAAAATTATGAAATCGGTCATAGAATGTACAAATCTTTAATTTTTTTTCTTTTGAGATATAAAATAATAACACTTGTGATATTCAACATAAACGACTGTGCAGTTTCATTTAGATATACGGAGTCGTTCTCAAGATATCGGCACTTAAAATTACGTCAAAGTTGTTGGTACACCTTGAAGAATCAGTGCACTTTTTTCTTGTTTAGCTAATTGCTTTATCTTGTGTATTGAATATTTTATTATCTTGATAGGTTCTATTATAAATATATTTAATTTTCATTATATACATACAATTAAGAAAAAAAAACGTGCCGAATACAAATGAGATATACGAAATGGGAATACACTAAATGAATGTTTCCCATATCTTACAGAAGAATACTAAAATAATTAAACTCACCTATAGTAAAGCGTGACAGAGACTCCTCGAATATGTACTTACTCTACATTCCGACACCATAAAACAGAGAAATGTTTTCTATGATTTATCTCTCATCATCAGCAAATTAATAATAAAAACAGAACATAAATTTAGAACTTAATTAATTAATCCACACTTTTTTAAATCCCTTTTCTCCTGTATTAGGATATTCAATCGATGAAAAGTTAGGGATGAATAGTAACTAGTCGCGATAATACCTGACATAAGAATAAAGTCTGATATACACATGAGTATAAACTTGACCAACTTCCTCAATTAATTTTGCATTTTATGTCATTGTTGCCTATTTCTAACATGGATAAAATGGTTGCCTCTGTATCCCTCCTCCATCTCGCTTTCTACAATATATATATATATATATATATATATATATATATATATATATGTGTGTGTGTGTATATATTTTTTTCAGAATATGAGAGAGTATATAATTATTTACCAAGCCAAACAACGTCGCAGCCCACAAGATCCATGACAGACAACAAACCGGAATGTCAAAACTCGAGTTTAGTCTCTTGTGAAGACTAAGTAGGTCGATTACACTATCGGATTTAGCCGCGGTTTGCTTGATCTGTGTTAGTTAATATAATTTCTTGTGTGCGGGCGTTTGTTCAGTAAACAGAGTGGTTGTCTCGCATGCAAGAGTCTCGTGTTTCGAAATTTTGACTCGGATATGTCTTACTGATGAGCCCAAATGAGGGCAAAAACATGAGTCTTGGATATTAGGGTTCCATAACTCTTTTGTGTTGCAACGTTGTTTGGCTTTGGAAATAATTCTATAATTCCTCACATTCTTAAAAAAAATTATATTACGAATTGCTCGCTAGGTAAGCATCGCTAGATGGTATCGTCCTTTCAAAATTCTTACTTCCTATTAGCTGGTAGGATGACCACGCCTCTTGTCAAGACGGAGTAGGTCCATTCTATAGTCGGATTTCGCCGGAGTTTGCTGGAGCTGTGTTAGTTTATAGAATTTACTGTGTGCGGGGCGTTTGCTCAGTTTGCGTCGTATACAAGAGGCTCGGGTTTCAAATCCCGGTATGGGATGTGTCTAACTTGTGAGCTCAAATGAGTTCAAAATTAAAATCTGGGACTTCGGTTCGTTGTGGGCTGTGACGTTGTTTGGCTGTTGAAATACACACACACATACATGCATAAACACACATACACACAAATATATATATATATATATATATATATATATATATATATATATATGAGTGTGTGTATTCAGCCACTCTGACGAGTCGTAGACGACGAAACACGTGTGAGAGGATAATTATATTTTAAAAACCGATTATATATATATATATATATATATATATATATATATATATATATATATATATATATACCGTTCACCATGTGGGGTTATCAAATCGGGTTAAAGGGAAAATTATTCCTAACTCGCATTTAGGTTAAAATTCACTTTCGTAAATAATTGAATTAATTAAAAACGTATCGCAAAAACAAAAACAAATTATATATATATATATATATATATATATATATATATATATATATATATATATACACACATATATATATGTGTGTGTATATATATGCGTATATATATACATATATATGCACAAATATATATATATACATATATATATATATATATATATATATATATATAAATATATATATGGAAGTTTTAAAAGCCAAAAACAATGCGAAGAAGATCGGAATCATGGGAGTAAAGAAAAGAAAAACAAACAAGTAGACGGGTGAGTTTGAGCAGCTGAATATCTCAGTGCTTATTCATCTATAATTTCTCACCTCCATGTATAATTATTTTATAACCAAGTTGCTGGTATGTCCGGTGTATATAAAGTCCGTTGGTGGCAGGGAACTTTGATTAATTTCGGGAGAAAGGTACCTCACCTTTTTAAAATAGAAAACAAAAGTATATTCAAGATGGCGGAAGAGAAGAGGACAGGACTGCAGAAAGGTATATATATATATATATATATATATATATATATATATATATATATATATATATGTGTGTGTGTGTGTGTGTGTGTGTGTGTGTGTGTGTGTGTGTGTGCAGGGTGAAGCAAAATTCTGTAAAAAAAAAAACTCAGATTTGTCTCCACAAAAGAATCAGGTACAAATTTAATAAAAGAAAATGAAAAAACAAATAAGGTACAAGTATTGTTAAAAAAAATCCCTCAAACCTTCACTCTCTTTGTAGTTTTGTTGGGACATAGACTATAACAGCACGCGTAATATCTAAGGATCTTTTCTCGTAGGATTTGTTCAATTTTATCTTCCAATCTTCAATATTTTGTCCAGGTGCAGGGCAGGATTTTCCCCCCAGGATGGACGACAAAGAATAATCAAGAGCACTAAGTTACGTTTATGAGTGAGGTCATTTGCTTTGCTGATTCAACGCGAACCGTTCCCTCTATGTGACAAGCCTCTACTGCTGTGTTACATGAGCAGTGCAGCTTGTCACACCATATTTTGGAGAGTTTTTTTTTTCATTATTCTCCGGATTTTTAAAAGAATATCAACTATAAATTATGAATATATAACAATATATTGTATTTTATATTTTCCTATTGCTTAGCTTCTTTTAACCTAATTAGAGATTTAAAAGAGACAAGGAAATACACCATTCTACATAATGATATGAAATTAACATTATTAAATTAACTATTCTGATTATTTTTATGACTATATATATATTTCCTTACTGGTGCTTTTGTGATTCCAATCGGAATCCTTATGTGTAATTGTAACGCTTTTAGGCATTTTAAACAGAATCGATAAGTTTATCGAAATCGCAAATACATTGGAATTGTCCCATTGTCCCTCATGAGACTCCTTTCTTCTTGAAAAAAAGTGTCTTATACTTTACTTTTACATAATTTTATTGTTTTAATTGTGTTGGAAAAAAATTATATCCGAATCGTCTTTTAAAAATAACCCTGGATTGTTTTCTGCGTTATTTGCGTCTACATTAGTTTTATAGAAGGCTCTCTGCTTTGAGCGCTTATCGCGTTACGTGCGTTGCACCGTATCACTAGCAATAAACATCCCGCGGAAAGCGTAGACATTTTCTAAAGCGAATCAAACGATTACAGTTAGCAAATGCTATCCGAGTCAGATAAATATTCTTTTTTGCTACTCATTTCATGACGTTTTCATTTGTTTTGTGATTTTATTATCTAGAATTCACCAACCACGAAATTCCCGCCAATTCATTGCGGAAATGTCCGCCATATTCTTTCTCCAGCTACTCTTTATCTTTTCATATAAAACCCTTCCTTTCTTTTTTTCCTTTGTCCGTCCATTACGTTTCTGTGTGGTTTTACCAAATGCCCCATAATCATATGATTCATTCGGATGGAGAAATACATTGATCAATTGACTTATCAACTTTTGTAGTCGTTTTCGCCATTTTTTTTCTTTTCGTTTTCAATTTTTTTTTTTTTTTTTGCTCCATTTGTGCCTCCATTGATTCTGCGAAACAATCAGTGCTGGCGTCTTGGCCATGAAATATTGATAAGAATGGCACTCGCTTTGGAATAGGGCAACACTATGGAATGTTCATCGTTTGAAAATGAGAGCTAAAAGGCTGACTGCTTGCGATGGATACCGATGATATGGCCGAAGGGGAGCGAGAGTGGAGTTACGTGTTGTAAGGTTCAGACGAAAAGGTTCGAGTCAGGGTCATGGTGAGAGTTAAATAGAGATGAATGAAAAAAATCTGAAGAAACTCACGTAAAAGAAATATAAAATAAATAAATCAAAGCTCGTGTAAGATGTTCTTCGTAGTTTTATCTTACGGCATATCAACGTTTTAGGGTTATTTAATGTTGCGTAATATAATTTTGCAAAAGAAAAAAAGATTTTATGCTATAAGATATTGATACAATTGAAATATATATGCCTAATATTTCGTTTGACAATTTTTATTGCTTACCGGTTGTGTTCGTTTAATGTATTGTAAAATCTGTTTCAATGTTTCTATATGTTTAAATAAGTGTTTTATGATGTTTTGGTTTGGTTTAGTTGTTTTGTTTTTACGTATATCAACAGATTTCGGGCTTTTACTTGATTCAACTAATATTGAATCCAGTAATGATGAAAACACGTTTTTATTATTAAAGTTGTTTATTCTAGTCAGATATCACGCCGATTGTTTGGATTCTTTGTTTAGTTTTACGGCATATCACCTTGTTTTAGCTTTTCATCCCAAACAAGGCACGATGATACATTGTTGTAGTGACTCCTATCAGGGACATAAGTTGCAGGGATACTATATAGGGAGTTGAGCAACAAGATGTATGTTTGCATCACACTTATACTACTGTATGGCAGTACTGTCGGAGAAGCAGGGGCTCGGAAGAGAATTCTAAAGTTTAGCAGTTCTGGGAGATAAATTATTAGAGAGAAAGTCTTTCTCACACCTGGAGATATACGTAGTGTAGGATTGGAATTTTGCTGCTTGTTGGGTTTGTTAAAAGGGTATTTACCTCGATGGGGTACAAGGGCTTGTAGTTCGTCAGAACATCCACCATTAAAAACTTTGTCGAAATGACAGAGGTTGGAACTTACATGACAGTTCCGGACCTATTAGGTTGGCGACTCTCTTTTGAACCATGTGCAATATTAGGGCACCAATAACAGATGCGCCAGTCAAAATGTGGCAATATTACTTCATTCATGACCGAATTCTGGCCTTGTAGATGTATAGGATACTTTTAGGTGTAAGGTCGCTGGAAAGATGGTGGGATCCTTCTACCGCTCCAGAACATATCTCACTACTGATGCAATTCTTTATCTATATAAAAGCCAAGTACGCCCAACGATGGAATACTGTTGTCATATCTGGGCAGGAGCTGCTAAAAACAGCCTATCCTGCCTTGATAGAGTACAAAATAGACTTCGTGGCTTAGTGGGGGGATGCCCTTTTCTCTACCCTGCAAACTCTCTCCCACAGAAGTGACGTTGCGAGCCTATCCTTGTTTTATCGTTATTTCCATAGCAGGTGCTCGTCTGAACTCAATTCTATGCCCCCCTCGCCAATCTTTCACGAAAAACACCCGTCTAGCTGAATCCACTGTGAAAATGTTCCTCTACTCTTTATCTGTGCCTAAATCAAAACGCGGATTCCATGAACAAAGCTTCTTTCTTAGAACTGCACGCCTGTTGAACTCTGTTCCGTCTGCCTGCTTCCCACCGGACTACAACTTTGATGTGTTCAAGTCCAACGTTAACAAATTTTCTAATGAACCGCCCCCTTAAGTAAACACTTCATCAAATCTCCACACTAACGTAATGTACTTGCAATAACCCTTATCCCTGAGTGGCTTCCGGGCCTTGGTAAGTGGTGATCACTGTGTAAAAAAAAGGTAACTTTCTGGTACGATAGAGATAGCTTTTCTTCCATGCCGCAGCCTTGGCAATGCCTCTGATGTATCTGGTATCTGTAACCGTTAAACCTAGGAGTTTGAACGAAATACTTTCAGGTAATGTATATTTAGTCATAGGTATTGGTATTTGAGAATTTTTTTTTTTAATTATTAAAATAAAACGAGCTTCGACCCGCCAACATTGAACATTTTCATCCATTTTTGTCCCTATTCCACTAAAGACTGTATGTCTTCCAGTAGAGTGTTCGCCATCGTCCTAACGTGTTTTCAATCGTTTTCCCCTCCTGCTTTTTATAGAGCGTGTTTCATCAACCATCAATCCCAGTGGCGTATTGGGCTGCAACAAAGACCCCCTCCCACCCCCACCTATCCTGAGTCAGCCTAGCCAGTTAACCCCAAGAATACTGCATAGAGTTCCTCTTCTTTTCCACTGTTCCTCTCCAAGTTGCTCTATGCCTTCCTCTCTTCCCTTTGCGATCTGGGGCCAAGTGCAGTGCTGTTCTTGTTGATGAGTGCGAATCTTTCCGGAGAATGTTCCCAATCCACCTCCGTCAACGTTTACTGGCATGCCCTTAGTAGGTCTTCATTGGGGATTCTTTCAGGCCAGGTTACAGAGCGTGGTATTATCATCAAATATGGCTATCTCAGACACAATTCTATCTTGCAAATCATGTATGAATATCAAGAATATTAAACTAGTCTAATAATTATACAAAATGTTTGGACGGTTCAAGTCGTTTATTCTTGAAATTTGGAGAGTTGTTTTGCTCTACGGCATCTCAACCATTTCCGGAAATGTATTTAGCTTTTGTGAGTCAATTTTTATTATTCATATTTATATGTAAAATATTTATTTACAATGTTTGTTTAGAGATTTTGTTTGTGCATTATTAACTATAATGAAGTTATTATTCAATAATTGTGGAGCAAGTTTTTATGCTTCCCGTTCTTAAAATTTGCACAATTTTTAATGGTGTTTGATTAGGGTAATTTGCAGAGTAAAAATTGTGTTTGTTCCTGATTTGAATGATATGATAAAGTTTTGCACGGGGAAGAGGGAAAAACATTAAAATCAATGTTTCGTGCGTTTTACGTCAGGAATCCATTAGCTGCACACTATCTTAGCTACAATCGTATAGTAAGACAACGTAATGGAAGATATTGATAAAAATAAGAAAAATGGAGTGTATAAAAGAGGAAGATTAAAGAAGAAAATAGAAACAACTAACAATGTAATAAAGTATAAAGTTAGAGGCACAAATTATATATAAATCCTGACAAGAAAGAAAACGCAAAGATACACCACTATGTAGCAATATTCAAATAAATAATAAAATCATGATTAGTGATTGAGTGAAATATGTTTATCAAAAAACTAATAAAAGATATAAATATATAAAACTAAATAATAAAAGATAAAAATATCGAAGTAAAAACTTATATAAGATAAAAAATATGTTAAATACCTAATAATAAAAGATATAAAAATGTTAAATAAATATAATAAAAGTTATAAATATTTTAAACAAAAGATAATAAAATATATAAATATGTTAAAATAGATAATAGATATAGATCTGTTAAATAAAAATAATAAAATATATAAATAGGCAAAATAAAAACAAATAAAAGATAAAAAAATTAAATAAAAATAATAAATGATATAAATATGTTAGCTAAAAATAAAAAAAGACATCAATATTTTAAAAAATAATAAAACATATAAATATGTTAAATAAAAATATAAATGAAATAAATATGTTAAAAATCTAATAATATACCAACTATATAAATATGTATAATAAAAACATAATAAAATATATAAATATGTTAAAAATCTTATAATATACAAACTATATAAATATGTTTAATAAAAGATAATAGAAGTTATAAATACGTTAAATAAAAACTAATTAACGTTATACATATGTTAAATAAAAATAATATCAGATATAAATATGTTTAATAAAACATAATTAAAGTTATAAATATGTAAAATAAAAATAATAATAGATATAAATATGTTAAATAAAAAATAAAAGATATAAAGAGCTTAAAAATAATAAAATATATAAATATCTTAACATTCTATTAATATACAAAAGTTAAATATATGTGAAATAAAACATAATACAAGTTATAAATTTATTAAAATGAATAAAAGTTATAAATATGTTATATATAATAAAAAAATTATATACATATGTTAAAAACTTAAGAATATATAAATATGTTAAATAAATAAATAAAATATATATATACATATGTTTAATAAATATAATAAATATATAAATATGTTAAATAAACATAATTAAAACATAAACATGGCAAATAAAAGCATACATATGTTAAATAGGAATAATAAAAATATAAATATGTTAAATAAAAGTAATACAAGTTATAAATATGTTGAATAAAAATAATAAAATATAAATGTGTTAAATAAAAATAATGCACGATATAAATATGTAAAATTAAAATGGATAAAGAGACAAAAATGTTAAATAAAAATAGTAAAATATATAAATATGTTTAATAAAAATTATATTAGATATAAATATATTTAATAACAGTCATAAAATATCTAAATTTTTAAATAAAAGATAATAAAAGATATACATATATTAAATAAAAAATAATAAAAGATATAAATATGTTAAAAAATATAATAAAAGATAAATATGTTTTAAATAAAAAATAACAAAAGATAAAAATATATAAAATACAAAATAATAAAACATAAATACGTAAAATAAAAAATAATAAAAAAATAAATATGTTAAATAAAAAAACTAATGGAATATATAAATATGTTTAAAATAATATAAGACATACATATTTTAAATACAAAACAATAAAATATATAAATACGGGGAATAAAAATAATAAACAGCATGACTATGAAAAATAAAAATAATAAAAACTATAAATATGTTATAAAAGCTTATAATACATAAAAGTTATAAATACTTTACATAAAAAAATACAAGTTATAAATATGTTGAATAAAAAATGAATATACATATAAATATGTTAAATAAAAATAATACAGGTTATAAATATTTGAAACAAAAATAATAAACGATAGAAATATGTTAAATGACAATTAATAAAATATATAAATATGTTAAAAAATAAAAAGAAAAATATGCTAAATAAATATAATTAAAGATCTAAATATGTTAAATAAAAAAAATTAAATATATGAATTTGTTAAATGACCAATAATAAAAGATAATAACATGTTAAATAAAAATAATAAAAGATATAAATATATTAAATTAACGTAATAAAAGATAAAAATACGGTAAATAAACAAATAAAAGATATACTATGTTAAATAAAACATAATAAAAGATATAAAAATGTTCCAAAAAATAATAAAATGTATAAATATGTTACAAAAAATAAAACATACAAATATGCCACGATAATAATAAAATATATAAATATACTACGAAAAAATATATAAATATATTACGAAAAATGTTAAAATATAAAATATGTTACAAAAAATTAAATACATAAATATATTACAAAAAATAATAAAATATATTAATATGTACAAAAAGTATAAACAATATGAATATGTTAAATAAATATTACTAAAGTATATATATATATATATATAAATATATATATATATATATATATATATATATATATCTAAATACCAAAATAATAAGAGATATAAATATGATAAATAAAAATATCATAAAATGAATATATATTTAATAAAACTAATATTACATAAAAGTTATAAAAATGTTAAATAAACAATAATAAAAGATATAAACATGTTAAATAAAAATAAAAAAAATAAATATGTTAAATAAAAATATAAATATGCTATATACAAAATTCAAATATATTATTATGTTAAATAAATATGAACAAGAAAAATTATAAAGATATAAACATGTTAAATAACAATAATACAAGATGTAAATATGTTAAATAATAATAATAAAATGTATAAATATAAATAAAAAATAAAAATAAAATATAATAATATAATAAATATAAAAAATAATAAAAAATATAATTTTTTTGATAAAATATGATAAAATATATAAGTACGTAAATAATAATAAAACATAAAAATTGTGAAATAAATAAAATAATGAAATATATAAATACTTACATAAAATAATACAATGTATCAATATGTTATACAAACAATAATAAAAGATATAAATATGTTCAATGAAAAAATATTAATATGTTAAATAAAAATAATAAAAGATAATCTGACAAATAAAAAATAATAAAATATATAAATATGTAAAATAAAAAATAATAAAAAATATAAACAATTTAAATAAAAAATAATATAATCATAAATAAATATGTTAAAAATAATAAACGAAATAAATATGTTAAATAACCAATAATAAAAGATATAAATATGTTAAAAATTATAAACGAAATAAATATGTTAAATAACCAATAATAAAAGATATAAATATGTTAAAAATAATAAACGAAATAAATATGTTAAATAACCAATAATAACAGATATAAATATGTTAAAAATAATAAACGAAATAAATATGTGAAATAACCAATAATAAAAGATATAAATATGTTAAAAATTATAAACGAAATAAATATGTGAAATAACCAATAATAACAGATATAAATATGTTAAAAATAATAAACGAAATAAATATGTGAAATAACCAATAATAAAAGATATAAATATGTTAAAAATAATAAACGAAATAAATATGTGAAATAACCAATAATAAAAGATATAAATATGTTAAAAATTATAAACGAAATAAATATGTGAAATAACCAATAATAACAGATATAAATATGTTAAAAATAATAAACGAAATAAATATGTGAAATAACCAATAATAAAAGATATAAATATGTTAAACAATCCATAATAAAAAATATAAATATGTTAAATAAAACGTAATAAAAATATAAACATGTTAAATAAATAAGATATAAATATGTTAAATAAAAATAATAAAAGATATACATTTGTTGAAATTAAAAATAATAAAATATATAAATATGTAAAATAAAATAATAAAAAATAAAAATATGTTAAAAAATAACCGATAAGTATACGTAAAATAACCAATAATAAAATATATAAATATGTTTAATAACAGCCAATAAAAGATATACATATGTTGAATAGAACATAATAAAAAATAGAAATATATTTGAAAAATAATAACCGATACAGATATGTTAAATAAAAAATAATAAAAGATATACATTTGTTGCATAAAAACTAATTAAAAATCTAAATATGTCAATAAATAATAATAAAAAATATTAATTTGTTAAATAAAGAATTATGAAAATATAAACTATTTAAATAAAAAATATAGATATATAAAATAAAAAATAATAAAAATATAAATATATTTAATACAAAATAATACAAATATAAATATGTTCAATCAAAAATAATAAAACTATAAATATATTAATTAAAAAAATAATAAAATATACAAACATGTTTAAAAATAATAAACGATATAAGATGTTAAATGCCCAATAAAAATATAAATATGGTATATAAAACATAATAAAAATATAAATATGTGAATAAAAATAATAAAATATATAAATATGTTAAATAAAAAATAATAAAAGATATATATATAGGATAAAAATAATAAATGATATAAATATGTTAAATAACCAATAACAAAAACTATGTAAAGTAAAAATAATAAAAATATAAATATGTAAATAATAACAATAATATATAAATAAGTTAAATAAAAAATTTAAAAAAATATAAATATGTCAAAATATCAAATACTAAAAATATTAATATGTTAAATAAAACATAATTAAAACTATAAATATGTTACATAAAAATAATAAAAAATATAAATATGTTAAATAACTAATAGTAAAAACTATAAATATGTTAAATCAAAACTAATAATAAATATACATATGTAAATAAAAATAATAAAAAATATAAATATGTTAAATAAAAATTCTAAAAAATATAAATATGTTAAATAAAAATAATAAAAAAATATCAAAATGTTACATAACAATAATAAAAATATAAATGGGCTAAATAAAAAAATAATTCAAAATATAAATATGTTAAATAAAAAGTAATAGATATGGTATTATGTAAATAAAAAATAATAAAAATAATAATATGTTAAATAAAAATAATGAAAAATATAAATATGTTAAATAACCAATAATAAAAATATTAATATGTTAAATAAAAATAACAAAATATAAATATGTAAATAAAAAATAATGAAAAATATAAATATGTTAAATAAAAAATAATAATATATATATATGTAGATAAGAAATAATAAAAATATAAATATGTTAAATAAAAAATAATACAAAATGAAAATATGTAAAAAATATAAATATGTAAAGAAAAATAATAAAAAATATACATATGGTAAATAACCACTGATAAAAATATAAATATGTTAAATAAAACATAATGAAAGATATAAATATGTTAAAAAATAAGAAAACCCATATTTTTTAATAAGCACATAAGTGTTAATTTTAGCCATTTAAATCTAAGGGGAACCCTTACGAGGTCAACCGGAGTTTTCTCGGAAAACACTTTCTGTTAATATTTACTCATATCATGTGTTATATTTGTCAATATTTTTGTAAAAATTCCCAGGCGTAGGTACTGAGAAAAGAGCGGACAGGCAAAAGGACGAACGAGCAAAAGACGAGCATGAATTTACATTTCATGAATTATCATAGCTTACTGGTTGTATAGAAATTGAAACAGAACACAATAAAATAAGCTTTAAAACACAGAAAGAGAAAAACACAATGAACCAATAAAATGTAAGCATAAGATTGTAAATTAACAGCGCCCTGTCTGAAATGAAAAGCGATAGTGCTGGTATCGACTGGCGTAAATAGTAGTTAAGCGTCAAGGAGGATAGAAAGTCAAATGAAAGAAATAGCTAACCAGACTTCCACGAAATAATTGGGACTGTTGCCACCTGAGTTCAGATGAAGGGCAATGGTCGTTAGTAGCCAGCAGTCAATAACATTCGACTGTTTCCATAACGCAAATATTTTGCTAAGGTTATTAAAAGTTGAAGAGTACTGAAAATCCGGTTTCCGACTTTCGTCAGTTAATAAATTTAGATGATAGTCTCTATGGAAATTTCTAAGAGTTATAATAATAAGATTATTTATATTACTTCTACTACTGCTACTGCTACTAATAATTGCTTATATTAGTAATACTACTACTACTACTACTACCACTACTACTACTACTACTACTAATAATAATAATAATAATAAATCGTCGTCGAAAAATGAAATATAAGTAGAAGAAATGTAGATAAAGGATAAGAAAGAAAAAAATGAATTTAGAAGTTGAAGTCAGAGTAAAAGAAAGGATATTGTTAAAAGAAGACGCAAAGCCAGAGAAATGGCACAGAGAAGGAAATTCTTCAATCGGAAATACCTACTTTTAGTCGTTTGGATCTAATGAGCGCACCTAGCTGACAAATCGACACATCTGGCGGTAACTGAGATCGCTGTACTTCATTTAGGCTCTGTTTCCATCTGTTAACGAATGGAAAGCTACCGGAAATGACAAACGTGGGAAGGACGTTGGTGTAAGGGGGGTCGAAGGAGATAATTGAGAATCCGGAAAGAAATTGACGAAATGCATGTGCATATGTGCAATGGCCAGTGTCCGCACGCTCACCGATTTATACATTTGCGTGTGAACATGAGTTTCGCGTGCAATTTTAAGTGTTTAAGACAGTTGTGTAGGTAAAGTATTATGTGTATGCATTCATTTCGAAACATGGAGGAATTAAATGCGAACACGTTTGCCACATAAGTTATTCCATAAGATTTTGGGAGATTTTCGAAAATCTAGAGAAAAAATATTAGTTCTTTTACTATTTTTTTTTTTTACATGTGAATGATAAGTCCAACTATTTGCATTATTCGCACTACTGCTTTTCAAAATATTTCGGTTGGCGTAACCTTCAACTTTCTTAATGCGTGTCTGGTCGAATGCGGCAATATTTTCGTCGAACTTTGCAATCTGCACGAATTTTTTGTAACAAATTTTTTATTTTTTAATCCACAAGGATAACACGCTCTTGTTTTACTAGACGTAACTATTGTAGAACGCCGAAGTAATTCGCTAATGGATTGTAATGCACTGTGTATTGGAGCCGCATTCTTCAGGAAGGTGGCATTTCCATTGGCATTCAAGCAAGGATAAACTAGTAAGTAAAATTAAGGTATAACTACATTTTACTTACTATATGACAACTTTCTGGAGATTGAAGGTCTAATCCTCAGAGCGACAAGACAAAAATACTATTGCGAATTACCAAATACATACGATGCAAAAGAATGACAAAATATATACTGACAGGAAATACTTGAGCATTACAAAAATTCTGTGTGTGCAGACACATTTAAAAAAAAAAACTTAGTTTATCATTTAACACAAAAATTATTTTACGGATATATTTTTCAGTTTCATTTCTCATAATCGGGCAGAAGCAAAATTTATTTATTTGAAACAAAAATATTTAAAAACATTGATAAAGTCTGGATAAAACAGGGGTTTTATATGCTTTGCAAGCAAGTAATCTATACCTCCTAATCTACTCAAACAAAACCATTTAAGAAAAGTGAAAGTATATATGTGTGAAGTTATGTTCTTAAGGATTATAATAATAATAATAATAATAATAATAATAATAATAATAACAATAATAATAATAATAATAATAATAATAATAACAACAATAATAATAATAATAAGATTAATAATAAAAATATTGATAATAATAATAACATTAATAAAAATATTAATAATAATAATAACAAATAATAAAAATAATAATACCGATAATAATAATAACAACATATAATAATAATACGGATGAAAATAATGACAATAATAATAATGATAATAATAATAACAAATAGTAATATTATAATAATAATAATAACAATAAATAACAATAATAATATAGAATTAAAAAAAATTATTAATAATAAAAACAATAATAAAAATAACAAAGATTAATAAACAATAATAATAATAACAAATAATAATAAGAAGAATAGAAATAATAATAATAATAAAAACAAATAATAAAAAATAAAAATACCCATACTAATAATAACAAATAATAATACTACGAATGATAATAATAACAAATAATAATGATAATAATAATAATAATAATAATAATAATAATAATAATAATAATAATAATAACAATAAATAAAATAATAATAAATAATTATAAAAATTAATAATAAAAAACAATAATAAAAATAACAAAGATTAATAAACATAATAATAATAACAACAAATAATAATAATAATAAATTATAATAATAATAAAAATAATAATAATAACAAATAATAACAAATAATAATACCGATAATAATAATAACAAATAATAATAATAATAATACGGATGAAAATAATGGCAATAATAATGATACTAATACTGATAATAATAATAACAAATAATAATAATAATAATAATAATAACAATAAATAACAATAATAATAAATAATAATAAACATTAATAATAATAAAAACAATAATAAACATAACAAAGATTAATAAACATTATAATAATAACAAATAATAATAATAATAATAATAATAATAATAATAACAAATAATAACAAATAATAATACCGATAATAATAATAACAAATAATAATAATACGGATGAAAATAATGACAATAATAATAATGATAATAATATTGATAATAATGATAATAATATAATAATAATAACAAATGATAATAATAATAATAATAACAATAAACAACAATAATAATAAATAATAATAAAAATTAATAATAATAAAAACAATAATAAAAATAACAAAGATTAATAAACATAATAATAACAAATAATAATAATAATATTAATAATAATAATACTAATAATAATACTAATAATAATAATAATAATAATAATAATAATAATAATAATAATAATAATACACTACTCTCAAGAACACAGAGAAATGTGAGTTATGCCCTTTTTGTTTAAAAAAAGAAGTCAAATGTTACTTCGAACTCATTTCAGAAACCAGTCTTTTTTGGATATAAACGTATAATTCTGTTTGTCTATTCCAACTTAATTCAAATCCTCTAAAAATGAATGGAAAAAAAGATAGATGGGCGGCTGACGAAATTTGTTACGGGGCGGAAAAAAAGAGGAATTCTATATTCTTTGTGGCAACGACAGGCAGAATATGTGCATTTGCACATGTGGATATCTGTATACATATATACATATTCGTATGTGTGGACTAGAAAAGAACTGTTTCCTATTTTATTTTTTTCTTATTTATTTACTTTTCTTTGTCCCATATGTATGTGTGATAGTGCACGGTATCTCTTGGATACACAGGAGCTTTGCACTATCCCTGCATCAGAACCCCAGGTAAACCAATTCTGGGCTCAGTGTTGCCACAAACACCAAATAATGAAAAATGTCAATTACAAATAATCCAAACCTTTATTTTTTTTTTTTTTTTACATAGGCATCACCACATTATCAAGGCAAAGAAGCCACTCAAGGATAAGGGTTAAAGGGTGTACAGTAGAAATTAGACAATATAGTAATCATTAGTAATGAAAATTTGGTAACTTTGATAACTTATATGGAACGGTTCATCAAGAACTTATTTACGGAAAGAAGGAAAACGGAAGGCAATTCCACAGGCGTGCAGTTCTAAGAAAGAAGCTTTGTTCATGGAATCTACGTTTAGGTTTAGGCACAGATAAAGAGTGGGGGAATTATTGATAGTGTTTACAGCTAGACGAGTTTCTTGTGAAAGTTTGGCGAGGGGGGACCATAGATTGAAGCTCAGTCGAACACTTTCCATGAAAATAACGATACATCAGAGACAAACTCGCAACATCTCTTCTGTGAGATAGAGGTTGCAAGGAAGAGAAAAGGGCATCTCCTACGAGGCAACGAAGTCTATTTTGAACTCTATCAAGGCAGGCCAAGTCCTTTCTAGCAGAACCTGCCCAGATGTGGCAACAGTATTCCATCCTTGGACGAACCTGGCTCTTATATAGATAGATAATAGCATCAGCAGTGATATATCTACTGGATCGATAGAAAGATCCCACCATTTTTCCAGCGGCCTTGGCAACAGATTTGATGTACGTGTTCCATTTAAGATCAGGAGTAATCGTCAAGCCAATAAGCTTGTAGAAACTTGAGGCCTCATGAAGACGAGAGCCATTCCTTTCAATTAATACCAGATGTGGATCAGAATGTTGATGATGTAAAGAGAGAAGCTTGGTTTTAGATGCATCAAAAGTAACCAGCCACTCCTTACCCCATTGTACTACGTGCTCAAGATCAGAGGAGAGAGAATTGGAGAGAACTTGGTCGTTTACTGTCTTAGATGTGCTACCATAAATGGTAGTGTCGTCAGCATAGATGTCTACAAATGATGTAAGGATGTGATTTGGAAGATCATTAATGTAGATCAGGAAAAGAGTTGAGCCCAGGATGGACCCCTGAGGGGCACCGGCATTAATACTTTGAACTTCTGATTTTTGCCCCTCAACTACTACTCTTATGAACCTATCAGAAAGAAATGATTTAATAATTGAGAAGACATTTCCAGCAATACCATAGCTAGAGATCTTATGAAGTAAACCTTTAATCCATTCAAGGCCTTAGATATGTCAAGAGCAATTGCCCTAGAAATGTTGCCTCCGTTTATGTTTACCTTATGGCCCAGAAGAAAGATATGGGTGGCATGATTTGCAGGTGCTCCTTCGGTGGCCAGCATGGGGGACCCGGTCGTCATTCTGCGAATGTTGGCCAACTTTCTAGTTTCAGAAACTCAAATTACATGGACGCTGAACAGGTAAGTATAACCTCTAATTTCAGGGAACAAAATGATTCCGAACAAACACAACACAGTCATGATAACCATCAAAAGAAAAACAACCGACGAAAGTAATGGACAACAAAGGAGAACAGACTCGTAATGGAATGCTACTATAGAATCCATCCTAAATATAGATATGGAGGTTACCGAAAACGAATGAAAGAACTATGGGATCTATCCAGTGACTTACATACGACAGAACAAAGAATTGCGGACCAAGCAAAACTGATACCCAATAAAGACTGGCTCTCTTAACTAGAACTAACATAAAAATAAATGATGGTACTGAACAAGAAGCATCCCCCAACGGAGCCACAAGTTTAGGCCTCACAAGTAAAAACACCAAAGAACAAACCCTAGAAACGTGGAAACCGAGAACAATGAAACAGAACTAACAGAGAATGAAATAATGAAGCAAATGAAATAAACAAAATAATACAGCTCATGAACGAAGAAAAAACAAAGCTCCCATCGTTAAAGAACCAAGAGCAGAAGAAATTAAAACCTTAAACAGAGAATGTTAACAAACTCCTCCCACATATCTCAACAAACACAATCACAGACTTAAACAACCTGATTTACGCAGGCGCCAAATGGTAAGTATGAAACTTAAATCAGAAAAACAACCGGGGACAAGCGGACCAACAAAACCTGGATGGGAAATAAGACTAGAAACCGAAATACACAAACATAAGAAAGAAGCCAAAATGATCAACAGGAAAAAAGCAATGTGGAGAAAACGGAATATTTGAAATGTAACTGACAGGGAGAGGCTAAACAAGAAACATGAAGAACTGGACCAAACAATAAAAACAAAAGAAGCGAGATTGAGACGATATAGATATAAATCTGAACAAAACAGAACATTTGAAACTAATGAAAGCGAATTCTACCAAAATGTGAACGGAGGAAAACAAAAACAGAACAACCAAATCCGACAGAAACAAAACTCTACTGGAGTAAAATATGGGAAGAGCAACGAGATCACAATAGAAATTCCGAGTGGCTGAAAGACATGAAAGAAGAGTTACAACAAATAGAAGAAGGAACAGTGAATGAAATCAGCAAGGAAACCCTAAAGAAAACCATAGGAAAAATGGTAAAATGGAGAGCACCAGGGCACGACGGGATACATGCATACTGGTTCAAAAAATTCACAACCTTACACGAAAGGCTAGCCGAAAACCTGAGAAGATGTATACAGGAAGCAAGCGTACCAGACTGGATTACAAAAGGTATAACCACACTGCTACAGAAAGGCACGGAGAAAGGAACCGTCCCTAGCAACTATAGGTCAATCACGTGCTTACCAACTATGTAGAAGATACTGACAGCACAACTGAGGAAACTAATCTACCACTCCCTGAATAACCGTGGACTCATCCCCGAGGAGCAGAAAGGATGCCAAAAAGGAAAAAGATGAACACATGACCTGTTATATATAGATAAAAAAGATCCTAAAGGAGGTAAAAAGGAGGAGAAAGAATTTAGTCATCCATGGATCGACTCAAAACAACGTACGGCAGGATCCTCCAAGAATAGATAATAGAATGCCTAAAAATGTATAAAATACCAGCAAGATCATCAACGTAATAGAAAATGTAATGAAAACATTGAGACTGGAATTGACAGCTGATGGACAACACATAACAGACATTAACATACAAAGAGGCATCTTCCAAGGAGACTCGCTATCACCACTACTGTTTATCATAGCCATGATGCCCTTGAACAGTATTCTGAGAAAGTGTCAAGCCGGGTACAAGTTCTCCAATATAGAAGAAAAAATGAACCACCTGATGTACATGGATGACCTGAAACTGTTTGCAAGGACCGAAAAGGAGCTAGAGACACTAATTAACACTACCAGAATCTCCAGCCAAAATATCCAAATGGAATTTCGAATGGAAAAGTGCGCACAACTAGTTATAAGAAAGAGAAAACTGAATACGACAGAAGGCATGGAACTACCCAACCAAACAGAAATGAGGGCACTAGGGAAACAAGACGACTATAAATACTTGGGAATTCCGGAAGCGGACACCATCAGAGCAACAGAAATGAAAGAGAAAGTTGGAAAGGAATACCTTAGGAGAACAAGAAAACTCCTGGAAACGAAATTATATAGTAGAAACCTAATAAAAGGTATTAATACATGGGCAGTATCACTAGTAAGATACTCTGGACCGTTTATAGGGTGAACAAAAGAAGAACGTAGACAATTCGACCAGAAGACCAGAAAATTCATGATTATGCATAATGCACTACACCCAAAGGACGATATTGACAGACTCTACGTGAAAAGGAAAGACGGTGGGAGGGGACTGATCTCTGTAGAAGACAGTGTGACAGACACGACAAAAGAACTAGAAAAATGCATAATGCAAAACACTGAAAGAATAATTATGGCAGCGAGAGACACTGAAAAAAAAACAGAAAACAGAGAGACAAACGACAAAACGAGAAAAGACAAGTGGGAAGAGAAACAACTCGCCGGAAGATGCATAAGAATGACAAAAGATGAGAATAACGAAAACACCTGGACATGGATGCGAAAAGGACATATAAACCGCGAAACTGAATCTCTAATAACTGCAGCACAAGATTACTCGATAAAAACCAACCATATCAAAGCAAGGATCGATAAAACACAAGAAAACAGCAAATGCAGACTCTGTGGACAAAGAGACGAAACGAAACGTCTTGTCCCGGACTTTTTTTTTCTTTTTTGATAGATAGATATCTATCTACTCTGAGCATTACCTCTAGGGTTTTCCGCTGATATTCATGCCAAAAAGTAAGAACCTTCTCATAAGTGGAACTTCGCTGGTCTGTATTTTTGATATATAGAAATCTATATACATACGGGGCAGTGAAAAACAAAATTTATCAGTCGAATTCCCCAACGAGTTTTGAGAAAGAACGTTGTAGCTTTATCCTTGGTGCGGGTTTCGTAAATACATCAGCGATATTTTGTTCTGATGATATGCAATTCAAAATAACGGATTCCTGTTTTATCTCGTTTTTTTATGAAATGGTATTTTATATCTATATGCTTAGATCTTGGTTGATTATCGTGTTCTGTGCTAAGACTATACTAGCTTGATTATCACAACTAATTACTACGGGGCTTGTAATTAATTCTGGCTCTAAACTAGTCTTAAGGATATTTTTAAGAGTGCTTCCTGGGTCGTGTGTGTGATCGCGATATATTCTACTTCACACGTAGAGAGAGATACAATCTGTTGCTTTTTAGATTTCCATGAAATAATAGGCCCATTTTCTGAGTCTGAAACAATATCCAGATACACTCTTGCGATCTTTGTCGTTTGCCCAGTCTGAATCCGAAAAACCTTCTAATTTTAGGGGATTTCTTGATTTTCTAAATACTAACTTCTGTTCTTTAGTCCCTTTTAAATAACGTAGGACTTGTTCAGCTCTGTTTAAATCCTTCATTGTCGGTCGTGATAATTTTGGGGACAGTTTTCTTACTGTATAGCATATGTCGGGCCTGGTTGCAGTCATTAAATAGATAATTTCGCGATATAGTGTGTCATTATTTATTTCAGATTCTGTGTGTATATTTTTATTAATATCATTTTCGACCGGTGTAGAGCGTTTCTTGTACTCTCCCATTCCAAATTTTAATAGTATTTTGTCGATGTATCTCGATTGAGTCATCGTAACAACTCCTTTGCTTTGAGTAAATTCTATCCCCAGAAACTAGGATATTTTGCCAAGATCGGTCATTTTGAATCTTTTACTTAATTTGTTCTTAACATCAGTTAACATTATGTCACAATTTAATGCGATTAAAAAATCATCGACCCACAAAACCAAAATCAGTAGTTTATCGTCTTTGTGTTGGGTATATAAACAGGGGTCTACAGCGCATTGTCTAAATTGTTGTTTAATAATATAATCATTAAATACTGTGTTCCAACACTGGACACTCTGCTTTAGACCATATAATGACTTGTTAAGTCGCCACACGCTATTTTTATTTTTCATTATAAATCCCTCTGGAGGGGTAATATAAATTTCACAGTCTATTGGGACATTCAAATAAGCATTTTTTACGTCCATTTGATGGATGTTTAGGTCATATCGTGATGCGACCTGCAGTAAAATTCTGATTTTCGTTAGGTTTGTGGTCGGTGAAAACGTAGAAAAGTATTCTTTACCGACAATCTGAGAGTACCCCTTAGCAACAAATCTTGCTTTGTACTGTTCTACGCCTGATGCTGCATTCTTTTTTGTAAAGACCCATCTGGTAGAAATAACATGTTTATCTCTTGGGAGAGGCACTACCGTATAGGTATCATTTTCGGTTAGGGCATCTATTTCTTTTTTCATGGCAATTTTCATTTCATCACAATGTTCTGAATTAATTTCTTCGTTGAAGCTTTTTGGCGTATTTTCCATTGAATAGCAATAGTCGATTTGATAATCTTTTCTATTGTCGACCACAAAAAAAATCGGGTCGCCTCCTATTTCTTTTGGGATATCTTTCGGCTTTATCATCATCATCATCATCATCATCATCATCATCATCATCATCATGGACACTCTCGTCTCCGTCATTTTTATTGTTTTCGTTTGTTCTAATTATTTGAGGTAATATAATTTCAATCCTCTTCATATGACGGGTTTTCGTCTGTAAAATTTAACGTGTCTGTGAATTTTACACACCGGATTCTTTTTATTTTATTTCTTTCGGGAAAAAATATTAAATTCGCTGGACCGTTTTGGTGTGGCGATCTCGGAGCTGATGTTTCATACTTGATATGTTGGTTAATTAGTAAAAGTTCAAAGTCTTTATTGGTGAATTCTGTACCGTTGTCAGAGCGAATACACTTGATTTCACCGTAGGGGGCCATGTCGGCTAGATATTTCTTAGTTGCTAGCAGGGTATCAGATTTATTCTTTAAAAAGTAAACCATTATTTAACCTGAATGGTCATCTACGAAATTCAACACATATCTATAATGTTCTCTGGCCATCGGTTCTAACGGTACCGTTCAAGTTACAATGGACCATTGATAGGATTTTTTTTGGCCTTTTTGTCTGGTATCTTGTTTTGATAGTTTGTCATTTTCCCTTGCGTACAGACGTCGCAGTTGAAGGTTTTTGATGTTTGTATTTGAATTCTATCAACTACAGTCGGCAACTTTTTGATATCAGGAATATTGCAGTGTCCAAGAATTTTATGCCATGTATGTAGATCATGGCAGGCGGTTTTTGATGGGACTACGCTATTTAAATAATATAGTCTTCCATTTTCTTTAATGTCGAATAAGTTCCATTCGTGTATACCAGTTTTGATTTATTGGGGCTAAAGTTAATATTTGCACCTTGTTTTGTGGCAGCTTGTACAGAAAATATATTTTGTTTAAATTTGGGATAAGACGAGCGTTTTCTAGAATACAGAAACATAGTTCACCTTCATTGTTCTTTAGCGAGATTTTCGCATTGCCTCTTTTCAAAACGATATCATTGACTCGACTCCCGCCAGCTAGTTCTACAAAAGGATTTTGCGACTTAAAGTTGGGATCAAAATTGATAAAATCAGATTCCTTTGTAATCACATGTGCCGTGGCCTCACAATCGACAAGAAAATTATTACTGTTTGTTGAAGAATCAAATATACACGAAAATAAAAGTGTATGTTCGCTAACAGAGTTCTCTACATTTTTAATGTAGTCGCTATTTTGAGTCCTGTATCCACATTGGAAACTCTTGTGATTAGGTCGTCCACAATTATAGCAAATAATTTTTGTACTTTTCTTAGGAAAAAAAACTTGCTTTTGGCAAAGTTGTGTTTTTTATTCCTGGCATGGGTATAATTCGATGTTGGTGTTTTTTATGTGTGTATTTTTAAATTTCATGATATTTGTGGATTCGTTTTTTTTGGGGGATCATTTTTTCAGTTTCTTCGTAACTTCTGAGTGCTACCTTGAATTGGCTAAAAGTCATGGGGTTTTCTTTCTGGGTTATCACGGTGGTAAATGGGTTAAAATCACTCGCTAATCCCTTAAGGACCATGGAAATTAACAGACTGTCACTTATAACTTCACCAGACATTTTTAAAGAATTTGCAGTTGTCTCGGCTCTTATAATATAATAAGTAATAGTTTCGGCTTACATTCGTTTTAGAGACGTCAGTTCAGTGTATAAAGAAATAATTTTGGGTTTTCATTTCGATAAATAATGCTCTCTTAATATGTTTAATGTTTTGCAGCCGTCGTCCAGAGCTCCTCTCATTACCAGTGATAGACTTCGGTCATCTAAACACTGTATTAATTCCGCAAAGACAGTTGCGTTCTTTTCAATGAAGTCGGGGTTGTTTCTGTTATCAGCTTGTGTTTGTAGTACTTTTGGATTCGTAGATATCCTAGAAATTTAACTTGCCACAATTCGAATTTTGATTCGGATCCATCGAAATAAAGACGCACGCTGGGCGCATAACCTCTAGAAGTGTAAGCCATTTTGAGTTTCACAGCAGTTTCAAATTGTTCGCTGTTACACACACGTCCTGGGAGGTTACTTGTTTGTAGTAGACAGTTCCACAGAACAAAATATTATTACCGTGTCGAGACGGAAAAGAACATGTGAAATTGCTCCAGAAAAGGTTTAATATTTATGAAGCAATTCTGGTTTCTGATTGGTTGGTAGCAGAACATGAATTAATATGATTCGTCAGTTCTTAGCAGCATCGTTTATAAATAGAATCGTCCGACTGTGTGGGATCATACCCCATTATAGAACCAAAATATTGCAACATAAACCATATAGTAAGCGAATGCAGCAAACTTGCCCGAAAGGAATACAAAAACAGGCATGATCAAGTGGGGAGGGTGGTACATTGGGAATTGTGTAAACGACTGCATTTTGAGCGAACAGACAAATGGTACAAGCATAAACCTGCAACAGCACTCGAAAACGAGAACCACAAAATCCTATGGGACATGGACATACAGACGGAAAAAACCATCCAAGCAAGAAGACCAGATGTCGTAATAATTAACAAGAAAGAAAAATCCTGTCTTATCGCGGACTTTACAGTCCCAGCTGATCACAGGGTGTGTATGAAAGAAAAGGAGAAACGAAGCAAATACACAGAGCTAGCCAGAGAGTTAAAAGGGATTTGAATGATGAAGAAAGTCCAAATAGTACCGATAATAGTAGGAGCACTAGGAACAATCCCGAGAAACTTCGAAAAAAGAGGAATAACTGCGGACATACAACGACTAACGATAATGAAAACGACTGAAATATTTAGGAAAACCCTTGAATGCGGAGAATAATACAAGATAATATAACGAATAAGCGTTACAGGGAATGAAGAACATCGAAACTGCATATTTACAAGTTCTACACCCCCATCATGCATTCCCCCAATTGTTTCATCACCGATCCCCCCCCCAAAAAAAAATGATACCAAAGAACTAGGTAGGGCCAATAAGGACTTAAATACCGAGGAGCGAGCGCCAACCATACCTCGGCTGCCCAAGCGAAAAGAGAACTGGGACTTTGGGGAGGCTGAGTGCCACTCAAATTCCAATGGCCACTACCAATCAATGGTAAGCGGATGTTGCGATGATGCAAATTCATTTGCAAATGCTATCGAAGGATGTGGAGAGAGCTGGACGTCTGGGGAGACTTGTTGTCACTCAGATTCCAGAGCATACCACAAGTTTCCTATCAGATCGTTTTTTGACTTGTGTGAAAGCTCATTGTGAGCCAATAATAATAATAATAATAATAATAATAATAATAATAATAATAATGCAATGACGTATTTTTCAGCTTTTATGGCCACTATAGTTCATCATAGCAATAATGTAAATATAATAAAGAGGGGGGTACCTCATACTAATTCACTACTACGCATGGAAGTGTAAATTGCCTTATGTTTAAAAACGATCAGTAACTTTTTGTCAGACCCGAAATGGAACTAAAGACATTAATAAACACCACCATAAACTTTAGTCTATGTAATTTTCGGATGGAAAACTACTCTCTGTTTGTGATAAAATTGCGAAAATTTTAGGGAGAAATGGGTTTAGGATTAGGCAATATGAAAGTAATATAAATGCAAGTGAAAATTGGAAAGAAATACATAATGCGAACAATAAACTTCCTAGTAGTTAAATTATATAGTATAAACGTGATAAAAATTATACACACATGGGCCTATCGCTTGCAAAACACTCCGTTCAATTTATAGGTGTGACCAAAGAAGGATTGATATATCTCGACCGGAAGACCAATGCACTTTTGACTTTGCTCTGGGAAAATAATCATAAAAGATTTCGATCTCATCTTCTCACCAGAACAGTTTTTGATGTTCTTTCTCTTGCCAGAATAGTTTAACTTTACTTTCTATCGTCAGAAAACATGTTGATATACTTTCTCTCATCAGAAAAGATTTTACTGTCCTTCATTTCATCAGAATAGATTATGATATTCTTTTCCTCGCCAGAAAACATTTGGATCTTTTTTCTGCTCATCATAAAAAGTTTTAACTTTATAACTCTCATCGGATTTTGAAATATTTATTTCTCCAGAATAAATGTGGACCTTAATTCTATTATAAACATAGATCGTGTTTTTTTTCCATTAAAAGAGACTTAGATCTTTTCTCATCAGATAAGATTTTGACTTTTTTCTCTCCTCAGAATAGAGTTTGGTCTTCTTTTCAAGATAAGAATATATTTTGATCTCTCTTTCCCTCCCTCCATCTCCCTCTCTCTCTCGCTCTCTCTTTTTCTCTGAGCAGAACATATTTTGATCTTTTATAGCATAACAATAAAGTTGCATTTTTCCTATTTTTAAAAGATATTAATACTTCTAATTATCATAATACCTGTTTATCTTGTTTCTATTCCAACGATAGACCATAAATATTTTTCATTAGCATACATTTTGATCTTGTTTTTATCACGAGAATCGCTTTTTTGTATCTGCTTTAGATCATCAGAATAGACGTTTATCTCGTTTCCATCATCAGAATAAATGTGGAGTTTTCAATACTTTCTTATGTAATAATAATCTAAAATGATCAGGCATTACAAAATTATAAGTTGTAGCACGTTGTTAAGGTAAATATTTGGAAAACAACACTAGTAAATAAATATATACCTTCATAAGAATTTGACATTTGTTTTAAAAAATACGAAACAAATCACAAGGGTAAACGGGTTTTCTAGACTGTTTTTTTTTATTTTTCGAATTGATAAAAAAGGAATTTATAAACTTGGCAAGATGTGTCACCGTAAAATCTTACGTTCGATGAGACAGAAACGCATTACAGTCATTATTCGTGGATTTTTGTTTAGGCTAAATACAAACACACCTTCTTGCCCTCGATCTAAACTTTGACATCAGAATCTATAGTAGATAGTTTGTTTTTGTTTCTTCAAGGAGGATATAGAAACAAGAAAATCCAAGATGATACCAAGCAATAGATACACAAGAAAGATTTTTTACCTGATTTTCTCGAATCATTGTTTTTATATTTTAGTTTTAATTTTATTTCAATAAAAAACAATTGACAATGAGTGATCGGGCTTATATTTTTTAGACGGGTTGGTTCTCTAAAGCTTCAAAGTTGAATGCAACTGAATATGTGATTACGCTTCTTCTGAGGTGTTTGACCAATCATTGAATAATAATGATTCGCTGCTATTTCGCCGGTCAGATTTTAATAAAAATGAGTTACCAATTGCAAGAGCAACTACGATAGACACAGGCCATTTTAAAATTACCAAGGTTAACCAACGTAAAACATGCTCTGTGCCAAATAAGGACGATTTAGAAATACCAGACATTGTACAAAAAAGTGTAACGTTGAGTGGCGTTACACCTTACTTCAGTAACTCATAGAAATAATACTAGAAATAAATATATAAAAAAAATAATAGGCCGAGTCGGCATTTTTTTACGTTTTAATAAAAATATTTATTACTTTTAATCTCCTAATTACTTCGGATTCATAACTAAAAAACAGTTAACTTGCATTTATGAAATTTGCATGACTTAAAGTCGTTTGAAAATATTCGTTCTTTAAACAGCTAGTAACCTCTAACAGCTTTCGTATTTGCCCAATGTAAACGGGGAAGGAAACGCTGTAAATAATATGGCTATCCGAAGAAACGTCATGACAACTTGTTATATTTTATACACTTTTATCTCCAAAAGTTTGTGGCTTTGCTCGAAACCTGCAAAATCTCTCCAGATTTACACCTTTCTATGTGTGTCTACGATTCTGTAGTCGTATGCCATAGTGTGCTAACCTCGCAGTACGAGATCTGAGTCTTCCTGCCTAAACTTCTTGATTCCTGTTCTACGTGTATACATACAAAACTCTCCTCCTTGCAACCTCTATCTCACAGAAGAGATGTAGCGAGTTTGTCTCTGATGTATCGTTATTTTCATGGAAAGTGTTCAACTGAGCTTCAATCTATGGTCCCCCCTCGCCAAACTTTCACAAGAAACACTCGTCTAGCTGTAAACACTATCAATAATTACCCCACTCTTTATCTGTGCCTAAACCTAAACGTAGATTCCATGAACAGAGCTTCTTTCTTAGAATTGCACGCCTGTGGAATTGTCTTCCGTTTTCATGCTTTTCGGCTGACTACAATATGGTTGTGTTCAAGTCTAAAGTAAATAAGTTCTTGATGAGCCGTTCCATATAAGTTATCAAATTTACAAAATTTTCATTACTAACGATTACTATATTGACCAATTTCTACTGTAGACTCTTTAACACTTGCCCTTGAGTGGCCTCTGGGCCTTGATAATGTGGTGATGCCTTTGTAAAAAAAAAATCCTTGTTCTGTCTTAGGTGAGAACTTTCTTTAAAATGTAATTCTTTTGTTAATTATTAAAGGGAAAAATGATAACTGGTTTTAAAAATATTGCATAATACCGATTTGATGAGACGTTTCGGCTTACTAAAGTTCTGTGCATATTGGAAATTCTTTCCGTATTGCAAATATTTTAAACTGGCTTTAAATATTTGACCAAGCTTAATTTTTATTTGTTTTTTATCACGTGTTTTCTAACATTTTTTCGTTTAAAAATTTGTTAGTATCGCATTGTTACAATGTTTACTTATGTCTCCATTATGTATGCAGACTAGTAAATCTCTGAATCTTTAACAAAACAAAAATAACAAAAATGAAAATTATAATTATTATCATAATAAAAACACAACTACATACACAAATAGAATATGATAAAAGAAAACGTAATTGAAAAGTATTCTACGTTAAAATTAGGAGTACTAACACAGAGAATAGAGAAATACATATCCACTACATAGATGAATAAGAGGGAAAGTAAGCCTTGTCTGATAAACGCGTGTTTATTGACTACGAGGAATGGGGCTGTGAATAAAACATAACCTGATTGGCAGAGGAGCAAACCTAGTAACACGGGAATACATAAAACACTGCAGCCTGACGAATACTCACAAGGATGAAATGCGATAAAGACTGTGTATCTTAATTTATACATATATATATATATATTCATATATATATATATATATATATATATATATATATATATATATATATATATATATTCTTTCTCTCGCCAGAATAGTTTAACTTTACTTTCTCTCGTCAGAAAACATTTTGATATTCTTTCTTTTATCAGAAGAGATTCTGATATTGTTTTCCTCGCAAGAAAACAGTTGGATCTTTTTTCTGCTCATCATAAAAAGTTTTAACTTTATTTCTATCATCAGATTTTGAAATGTTTATTTCTTCAGAATACATTTGGACCTTAATTCTATTATAAAAATAGATCGTGTTTTTTTTCCATTAAACGAGACTTAGATATTTTCTCATCAGATAAGATTTTGACTTTTTTCTCTCATTAGAATAGATTTTGGTCTTCTTTTCAAGATAAGAATATATTTTGATCTCTCTTCCTCTCTCTCTCTCTCTCTCTCTCGCTCCCTCTTTCTCTCTGTACAGATCATATTTTGATCTTTTATAGCATAACAATAAAGTTGCATTTTCCTATTTTCAAAAGGTACTTATACTTCTAATTATCATGATACCTGTTTATCTTGTTTCTATTCCAACGATAGACTATACATATTTTTCATTAGCATACATTTTGATCTTGTTTTTATCACGGGAGTAGTTTTTTATTTGTTGTATCTGCTTTAGATCATCAGAATAGACGTTTATCTCGTTTCCATCATCAGAATAAATGTTGAGTTTTCAATACTTTCTTCTGTACTAATCATCTAAAATGATCACGCATAGTGTAGGGGACTACTATCAGGGCAGCAACTGCTGGGGCACTATGTTGGGATTTGGGCAGCAAGATGTCGGTTCACGTTAAACTTGAACTTCTGCATGTAAGTACAGTTAGGGAAGCAGGGACCTGCAATGGAATTCCAGAGTCAAGCGGTTCTGGATATGAAACTACTGGAGTAGAAAGATATTTTACATCTAGGGATCTTTACTGTGTGGGGGTGGGATTTAGCTGCCTATCGGGTTTGTCGAAGGCGTCTCCGTCGTGGGGGCACAAGTGTCTGCAGTTCGTCAGAGCACTCACCATTAAAATACTTGTAGAACAGGCAGAGGGATGCAACGTTTGTCGATTGGACAGAGACTGAATCTTAGATGCCAGTTCAGGGCCTATCAGATTGGCGACTCTCTTTTGAACCTTGTCTAGGAGCAAGAGACTAGCAGTAGATTCACCAGCCCAAATGTGACAACAATACTCAATACATTGGCGAATGGTGGCCTTATAGAGGTACAGGATACTTTCAGGTGCCAGTAGTTTTCTAGCACGGTAGAGAGAGCCTACCGTTTTCGCAGCGGCCCTGTCAATGTTTTCAATATAATTGTTCCAACTCATGCTTCCTGTGAACGTTAGGGCAAGCAGTTTGAAAGATGTACTCTCAGATAGTGAGTCGCTGGCCATTGCTATTGGTGGCAGAGAAGGTTTCTTGAAATTATTGAAGGAAACCAGTTTAGCCTTGGCAACATTGAATTCGACGATCCATTTGGAAAACAACACTAGTAAATAAATATATACCTTCCTAAGAATTTGACATTTGTTTTAAAAAATACGAAACAAATCACAAGGGTAAACGGGTTTTCTAGACTGTTTTTTTTATTTTTCGAATTGATAAAAAAGGAATTTATAAACTTGGCAAGATGTGTCACCGTAAAATCTTACTTGCGATGGATAAGACAGAAACGCATTACTGTCATTATTCGTGGATTTTTGTTTAGGCTAAATACAAACACACCTTCTTGTCCTCGATCTAAACTTTGACATCAGAATCTATAGTATATAGTTTGTTTTTGTTTCTTCAAGGAGGATATAGAAACAAGAAAATCCAACATGATGGCAAGCAATAGTTATACAAGAAAGATTTTTTTTTACCTGTTTTTCTCGAATCATTGTTTTTATATTTTTTACTTTATTTACTTAAATGCACTTGACAATGAGTGATCGGGCTTATATTTTTTAGACGGGTTGGTTCTCTAAAGCTTCAAAGTTGAATGTAACTGAATATGGGATTACGCTTCTACTGATGTGTTTGAGCAATCATTGAATAATAATGATTCGCTGCTATTTCGCCGGTCAGATTTTCATAAAAATGAGTTACCAATTGCAAGAGCAACTACGATAGACACAGGCCATTTTTCAATTACCAAAGTTAACCAACGTAAAACCTGCTCTGTACCAAATGAATCTTTAATTAAAAGAAATACCAGAAATGAAAATTATAATTATTATCATAATAAAAACACAACTACATAAACAAATAGAATATAATAAAAGAAAATGGAATTGAAAATGATTCTACGTTAAAATTAGGATAACTAACACAGAGAAAAGAGAAATACATATCCAATACATAGATGAATAAAAGGGCAATTAATCCTTGTCTGATAAACGCGTGTTTATTGACTACGAGGAATGGGGATGTGAAAAAAAAACATAACCTGATTGGCAGAGGAGCAAACCTAGTAACACGGGAATACATAACACACAGTAGCCTGACGAATACTCACAAGGATGAAATGTGAGAAATTCTGTGTGTCTTAATTCATATACACATATATACATACACACACACACACACACACATATATATATATATATATATATATATATATATATATATATATATATATATTCAAATGTATATTCCACGCGCAAGCTCTTCCATCATATTCTGCTGCATTCTGTTTTCAGAAAGAAACTTTAGGAGATTTTGTTTTGTGCTAAGTAGTGACGTATTTTACATTTGACGAAGCCAGATTATCTTGTTACTATTGCTACATGATACCGGACCGAAGTCGGATGGCCTTGCTGATAGTAAAGTTTGGAAATACCGACTAGCTATATATCTATAAAAGTGAAAGTGTCTGTCTGTGTGTCTGTGAGTCTGTGTACATTTCTCGGCACAATACATCTGCCAATTTCCATTCTACAGACTCGAAATTTGATATACAGTGTACTGAGATTTGGGAAAACCTTTTCTAATGCGTTTTTGGCTAGAAATATTGCTGTTAAAAAGTCAAAGTTCAACGAGTTGGCCTTTGAGAAATTTACCAAACTCCTCCGACAATTTTGGGTCTACGCACTTGAACTTTTAGATATAGGATCCTTGGACACGGATCTTACCTAGTAGTTGAAATCGAGCCCAAAACAGTAAATGCTAAGAGGTCAAATAGGGGTCAAAGTTTTAAAAATGTGACCTCCCTACCGAATTTATCAAACAATTGCTGGTCTAAAAATTTGAAATTTTACATAAAGGATATCCAGAAATAGGGCAAGCTTTTTAATCGGTTTGGGTCGAAAATTTTTAGCTACCAATATATAAATGTACGTATGTATGTTTGCATGTCTGTCTAAAACTTTCATTTTTACAATATCAGGATCGTTTTAAAGCTCGACCGTTCAGACGACAAATGCCGAAAAATTGGCTAAACACGTTAATTTCTTCACCCATAACCGGGCAGTTTTCTACAGGGACGAGTCGTTTTTTTCGCCGATATGTTTTTAAGTCATCCCCTCCTTTCGATTGTCTAGTCTTAATTTAAACATAAGTCCCTTCCAGTTTGGCGGTGGTCGTAACAGCAAAGACGTTAGGTTTTTTCCCCCATTCTTTTCCTTCTTCACGGTACAGGTTCGAGCCTGCCTTCCTACTACCACCTTTTATTTTTGCTCAACACACGCCTCATAAAACCCGGGCAACGCCAGCCCCCATGCTAGGTGGTAAGTGCGACGGATAGGAACTCTGAATCTCCTGACGAAGGCCAGAGGAATACTTGACCGAAACGTTGTGAAACAACTAATAAAAAGATGAGGATAATTAAAAACACGGTTTGTCTTTCATTTTACACTGGCGTAAAACCTTCTCAACCACAGATGTTCATGATTAACACCATACTAGCATGTCATAGTTTAACTCCTCAGCTCTAATTTCACAACAACATAAATTAGAACACGCATATAAAGATATTATGAAGGCTGCTGCAATGGTGCTAGAAAACTACTCTCAGGTGAGAGAATCCAACATCATTACAGAGAAACCATTCACTCATGCAGGGAATAGTCTTACTTAATTTTGGCTGGTGCATCTACCACCAGTCTCATCCGATTAGATATGTTCCAAAAAGCGACGCCCACTCTAAGCTGATTGAAGTTCCATATATATCCTCGTTAAGTTTTTACAGGAAAGTGTTGACGTACTCATATTTAGATACAGTGCTTGGTATTCCCAAATGCTCACTTATATGTTATTGACCAGGTTAAACTTTGCTTAACTTCCCAGATATAATGTTACCGGTGTTTATATAATATTAGCCGGGTCCTATCAGCTAAGCCCCAGTCTCTGTCCTCTCGGCTCAATGTTTAATTACCATACTTCGCAAAAATGTGTTCTGTTCAAATTGAATCCCTCGTGCCAATTTAACGTAAATATCCCGGAACTCACTCAACGTTATACCTGCTTAATAATTATGCTATTAATGAAAAACTCCAAATTATCCCTCTTTTTTATTTGCTCAAAAAGTTGATAGACAGTACTGGCGTGTGTGTAACCATTCTAACCTGCGATATTTTCTGTTGCAGACTGCATTTGACCATAGACACTGTCAATGATGAAATGGCTATGCATGGGCGTTCTGGACTCTCTGTTATAGGAGGTTGTTCCAAGAGTATAGTTTGGTATTTATTATGAATTTATTTTTCTACATACTAGCCATTATTTTCAAGAATTGAAATACGCATTAGTGCTTCTGACGCATGCCTATAGTAGAGCTTTAATTTTTAGAATATCACATCGCGAATATCGACAATAGTGATATAAACTGAAAATGCATGAAAATTTAGGTTTAGTTATTATAACGAGTACGTTTAGACCATTCTGGTTTATTATTAGAAACTCTTGCGGAATTTTTAATTTTGATTTCAAATGATGTATTTTACAATATGTTTTGTTCATAATACTTTGATTTTATATATAATTTTAGAAAGCGTTTTTCGCTCCATCTAATCGTCTATATTACAATCGTTCAAAAACAACTGTGTCTTCTTTTCAGAACGCTGAATTCAAAACGGAAAAAGCAAATTCGAACAATTTTCTTCTTTTAATCCAAGCTAGGCCGAAAACCTGTTGAAACAGCTCGCGATATCAACGAAGAATTTGTCCCGGGAATCACAACTGAACACACAGAGCAATGGCGTTTTAAAAATTTCGTTACGTTTAAGAGAGTATTAAAGTTGATGAGCACAATTGTCGGCCATTGATGTTGTCAACGATCAATTAAGAGTCTTAGTCCAAACCACCCCAAGCAAAAATGTTCGAGAACATCCTACTGAATAAGTCATAACGTATAAGACGATTTCCAACAATTGAGAGATATTCGAAAGACTAAAACTTGATAAATAAGTTACTAACAAATTGAGTGACAACTAAAAGAAACGCAATTATGATGTGTAAACTTCATCTCTTGTACGCAATTAGAACAACACTTGTGTGGACTGGGTTGTGATTGGCTATGAAAATCAGTTATTTCCAAACACCGCCGCCGCTCAGCTCAGTTGTTAGACGCCGAGAAAATACCACGACACTTCCTGAAAACAAAGTTGCAACAAAAATAAAGTTATGCTGACTTTTTGATAGTCTACGACTGATCTTATTAATTACACCTTTTTGAATGCATTATTAACCATCACAGAGGAGAAATACTATACACAATTATATGAAATGCATCAGAAACTTCGACAATAACACCCAGCATAAGTTAACAGAAAAGGTCCAATTTTACTCCACGTCAAAGCCCGACCGAACGTGGGTAAATCTACTCTGCACAAGTTGAAGGAATTGGGCCAAGAATTTCTACCTCATTCGTCATACTTTTAAGACCTCTCTACTACTGACTATTATCTTTTCAAGCATCTCGACAATTTTTGCGCGAGAAATGCTTCAAAAACCTAAGCGATATTAAAAATTATTTCAGCGACTTCCCAACTACCAAGAGTCAAGATTATTACATTTCTGTCTTAAATAATCTTGTTTTGCGTGTGGTAATTCTGATGGTGCTTCATTCGATCCAAAAACTTGTTGAAACCAATATATATTCATCTGAATTCAAACGTTAAAAAACCACAAGTACTTGATTGTAAACCTTATGTATGGGTTGAACCAAAAAGGGTTCTTCACTTTAAAACAACACGTGTATAATAATAAAATAATACAGGTTGACCCCTAAAAAGAACATAGGGCATTCAATTGTTTTTCTGAGCATTTTACAGTCACCGGAGAAAAAAAAAGGCCGAAGACACTAGTGTTTGGATGTGGTGATGTTTTGAATATAATAAACTAGTTATGACCAAAGTTTCATTTCATTCGGACAAAACACTAAGAAATGGGATCTAATTAGAGTTGGTGCCACCCTGTATTTATTTATTATCTCGATTAGTATATATTTACCCGTGGATCGGTTGCTTAAATGTTGCTATGATTTCATATTGCCAATTGTCATACCAGATCGTTTCGCATTGAAATTTATTACACAAGATTTAATCGATGTTTTTACAAATATAAACGACCAGCTAGATCAATTTTGCGGAGGTATCTATTTTCAATTTACATTTTCCAATCAACTGAATTCCAATTCATTGTCACCTCATTGCGAAACTTCTACAAAAAATACTCAACTAGCTATAACGGCTATATAGGATTTCCCCATGTCCCATTTGCCTGAATCTAAACGTAGATCCATGCACAAAGCTTATTTCCTAGAACTGTCCGCCTGTAGAACACTGTTCTGCTGTTCTGATTTCCGGTTGAATACCACAATGCAGCCTTCAAACCCAATAGAAACAAGTACTTGTTGAGTCGTCTCCATAAATAATCGAAATTTAACCAAGCTACACGATTACTAATTACTACACAACTACCTTAAACCTATCAAGCCTTACCCTCAGGTGGCCTTTAGGTCTTGATAAGTGGTGACTCCCAAGTTTTAAAAAAGAGTATCGAAAACAATTTTGCTTATGTATCAGATTTTTTTTCTTTTATCGTTTACAAATGAATACGTGCGGGTAACATTTTTGAGTTGAAAATAAAATAAAACGAAAACCTAACGTCATCATTAGGACTAGGACAACAGCATACTCTTTTCATTGGTTTGACTCTCGAGTGTGTACTCGTTGATATATTATACGCTTTTATATAGTGTTGATTTACAGTGTCTGTGTCGCATATATACGAGAGAGTATAATATTATAACGAAAAGAATATTCTGTTGTCATAGTCCTACTCATTATCCATCTTGTCCTACAAAAAATTACATATTTTAAATGATTGATAATGAAAGCTCTCGATTAATTATTGAATAGATAATTTATAGCTTCTAGCGTGCCTTTTAAAATCTATACATTCTATTCATTTAAATCTACAAAAATTGAGACAAAGTTAATCATGGATATAAAGCTCATGTTATTGCGCACCTGGTATACAACAAGTCTATTAAATGTGTACATATTTTTACGTGTGTAACGTGTTCCTTTCACGTACGTATGTAACAGGATATATATACACACACATATATATATATATATATATATATATATATATATATGTATATATATATATATAACATGTCATTGTGATCGTATAGTTTTTCTTTGTATAATACAGTTCACCTATATGTGTATGATAATCTCTAGTGCATATGCACATCTATTTATAAGTGTGTATGTCGAAAAGATACAACTCAATAAACACGGATAATAAACATGTACAGAGTAGAACTACAATGTGTCGCCCTTAATTAAACAACACCACAGCTTTATTTTAACACTTTTATTAAGAAAATCAATTCAGGTAACTTGATTATGTAGCAGAGCTGAAACCAATTCAATTTAGCCGTCTTCAGCCTTAATACCCCGCCTCGATACGGGCCACAAAACTGGAGTATGCTATTTCAAAAAATCGCAAATGGAAACTCGGGAAATACTCGGCGGATGGCGGAGATCAGACTTGCTATGGTGTTGTGGTCATGTACGTGATGTTCTCGACGTATACCCAACGAAGTAGTCCAGCAGGTTCATGTTGGGGAGGGAGGGAGCTAGTGATAAAAGGACAGAAAGTCGTCGCATTCCTTCGGAAGCGAAGCCTGAATCTCTTTGGACTTGTAGGCCGGCACCGACTCTTGCTGTCACATCCAGTGTCTGCTAACGACCAACAAATTTCAGCAAAGGATCACCACATTTTTAGCCACATCGAGGTCCAATTTAGTGTGAAGTTTAAAGCCGACTTTGAAGAGGTGAGCTTGCATGATGTACCCCTCACTGTAAGCCACAGCATAGACCATAACCGTAGCCGTAAACTTCATTGAGATGTGCCCGCAATCTTTGTACCGTTCGGATTTGCATTTTGATGTTGCTGGAAATGATCCTGTTTCATAAACATGGATCGGTAGACAGCACGTGTTGTACAGCGGCGCATCCCTTATTTCGCTCGTTTTACATTGTCTCACTTTCAGATATGATAGAGGTTTCCTATCGCTTTAGGGATTTCTACACAGCTGACCAACTAGCAGATGCTCACAAGAAAAATAGAAAATTGGTTTTCATCAAACGAAAATGGAAACCTGTCCGCTTTTCTTAGGCGACAATTTTATAGTTCCACCCTGTACAAACGTAGATTTCTTTATAACATCTTTCTGGCCAAACAGACAAACATACTATCTTTTAGTTATGGTCGACGGATGTACCAAAAATGCAATGGAATTCCATCAAGTTTCGGGTTGTATTTTCATGCAAGTTTTATTTAAGGACGTTTTCAGCTTGGAAGTTGCACGCTTTCCTTATTTTGCAATTTTGTTATTTTTTTCCTTGAGTGCATCCCTGGTGTAGAGAATCAATTACAATCGGCTGTCGCCATTCCAGTCGCTAGCTGACTACTCCTGTCTGTTCAAAGAGACTGTCAAATATACACTAATTCTCACCTTCTACTGAATTGCATACGTGTATTATTATTATTATTATTATTATTATTATTATTATTATTATCAGTATTTTTATTATTATTATCATTATTATCATTATTATTGTGTTTATTGCTATTTTATTATTGTTATTCTTATTATTTTTATTATTGTCATTATTATTATTATTATTATTGTTATTACTATTGTTATTGTCATTATTATTGTGATTATTGTATTTATTGTTATTATTGTTATTATTGTTATTATTATTATCATTATTATTGTGATTATTGTTATTCTTATTATTGCTATTATTGTTATCATTATTATTATTGTTATTATTATTGTCGTTATTATTATTGTGATTATTATTATTCTTATTATTGTTATTATTATCATTGTTATTATTGTTATTATTATCATTATTATCATTATTATTGTGATTATTGTTATTGTTATTATTGTTATTATTGTTATTATTGTTATTACTATTATCATTATTATTGTGATTATTGTTATTCTTATTATTGCTATTATTATCATCATTATTATTATTGTTATTATTACTGTTATTATTATTATTATTATTGTGATTATTGTTATTCTTATTATTGTTATTATTATTATTGTTATTATTATCATTATTTTCATTATTATCATTATTATTGTGATTATGTTATTGTTATTATTGTTGTTGTTATTATTATTATTGTTATTATTGTTATTATTATTATCATTATTTTTGTGATTATTGTTATTCTTATTATTGCTATTATTTTTATCATTATTATTATTGTTATTATTATTGTTATTATTATTATTTTTATTATTATTATTATTATCATTATTATCATTATTATTGTTATTCTTATTATTGTTATTATTGATATCATTATTATTAATGTTATTATTATTATCATTATTATATTATTGTTATTATTATTGTTATTATTATTGTTATTATTATTGTTATCATTATTATTATTGTTGTTATTATTATTATTATTATTATTTATTTATTTATTATTTTTTTCTGTAATTCTGTTACTACAACGCAGCTCTAAAGACTCAGTTCCTGATGTTTGCCACGTAATCTATTTGTTATAATTGTTAGCTTAAATTCTCAACGTTTTGTTTTTATTAACATTCCAATGTTATCATTCACGGTACATATTTTACCTGATAAGGCTTTGAAACAATCATCGTTCATAATGTGGTATTAGTGTTTTCCGGGAACGAAAAACATTATAATTCACCATATCACATAATATGGTAAAAGGGCGAGGTGTTCTGTGTAGGTAAAGAAACCTTGTGCAACATAGTTACACCAGCACTGAGGAACTTTACTATTGGCAAATTGATTGAATATACAATGACCTGCCAAAATCTTTGAAAAGCGATTTATTTAGCTTTCATGTATGTTGCTATCGAGTCGTGCTCGCCAGCTTCCATTAGACCTTTCTTGAGTTCCTTGAAGGCTTAAAGCTCGGCAGGGTGTCTGTCATGGAAAGAAATTATGTGGAAGTGTTCTCTTCCTTGTATCTTTTGACAACCGCTGTCGTAAATGGCTATGCATGGGTGCCCGTTAAGGACGTTTAATAGGTGTTTGTTGTTTTCGCATCTTAGGACTTCGCTTGGTTTTAATTCTAAATTTGGTCTATCCCAATGGTATTCTTTTTCATATCTGAATCTGCAGACCCAGTTATATTCTTTAAATGTTGCGTTTTGTAGAGCTGTTTGGTAAGCAGACTTGAATTGCTGATATTTCGGTTCGTCGCTGTCTTCGGTAAAGTTGAATGTTGGGAGTTTCGTAGCCATTTCGTTTGACGTGGAGTTGTCTAGCAATGGTATGTGACTGGTGTTGGTGGAAAGATTGCTTGGTTTATATGTAGTTTTTCTGCAGGCGTTGACGTCAGCAAGGCCAAGTGGTAATTGACCTACCCATTTACATCCTGGTTATCCGTTGATGTATCGTGAAGTCATTTGGTCTAACATGATACCAGCATCCTTTTGGAAGTGGTTTGTTGTTGCATGTACTCGTCGTTTGACAGTTGTTCCTGTAAAGTGTCGGGTAGGTTGCGTTAATAGGGTAAAAGACACTCTTTCGTCTCTCATTGCCATTGTTTGTTTAAGTGCAGTACTTGAGCATGTTATCATTATTTTCGGATGTTCCAATTGTTCATAGAGTAAGTGCACGTCCATTTCGTTCGTGATATTGAAAGTGAAGAAGTTTGGCCTTGATCCTTCGGCTTCTATTACCATGGGTGCGTGTAGTAGAAGGAGTGGTGGGCCCTCTCCGCTGTAAATATTTTTATTTAGAACCTGACCCAATATCGCGTTGACATATTCGGACTGGTTACGATAAGCAACTAAACAATATCCACGCAATTATCAAATATGTAACAAATTGTAAGCAGACGACGATTTATAATGAAATCTTGAAAGGAGGGTGGACATGTAAATTAACCTTGTCCGTTCGGCTGTCCACATTTTTCTCAATAACGACGCCTTGGATTTTTTTAAATTTTGCACAAACAATAAACATGATATGAGTAAAATAGTAACAGAACGGATTTCCCGGGAAAACTCAGGTTGCCCCACTCCTAGGGGTGCCCTTCGGGTTAAAATGGCTAAAATTGACACTTTGGCGATTCTTAAAAAAATGATGCCTTGGAGTTTTTATAAAACTTTCTGAAAAGTTATAACTAACTTATTTCTGTATAATTTTGTTTGTGTATACTGGTCACTTTTGGGTGTATGCCAGGGGATCTTTTAGGGCTAAAAAAAGACTCCATTTTTGGGACTATTTCGCCATTTTGTCCAAAATTTTCTATGTATGTCTATTTAGCAGATTTACATGGTGTAGAACTCAAATTTAGATATGTTTAGACTTGGGAAATTTGGGGATTAATGCGGGGCCGGGCAAATTGTGGACTTAGTCATTTCTTATTTTGCGTAATGCAGAACTCGAATTTACATATGTTACGGCTTAAAACTGCACCACTTGTTAATTTTCACCAGGATTTGACGCCCCCTGTAGATTTTTTGGACTAAATAGAGTGGGAAAATGCTGAACATAGTCATTTCTCATGCCTCGTTCACTGTGCACTCATGGGGGACCATGTATGCTTCACTTGTTGTTTTCCAATTCAAATCGGAGATTATAAATAGCATGTTTTTTTTAAAGAAAGAATGAGATACATTTGATAAAAATAAATATCAACGGATTTTTTTATAGCGTAAAACTGAATTTAATAAAAAATCAAGTTTTAGAATTTATTTGACAAAGAAAATACATTTTTAAAAGTTATTTCAGTATTTTGATCGTAAAAAAAATGTTAATCTGTAAGTTTTATTAGCGTGAGTATACAAAACGTATACAAAAGAAGTTTTACTGTGAGACAATAATTTTTATAAAAAAACACCAACAAAACAACTGTTCATGCAAAAACAGTGTGGCATATAAAATCAAGGTATAATATATAATCTTTTTTGTACAAAAAATTAAAACCACATTGTTAAGCCTTTTGCTTAGTAGCAAAGTATAGCTTAGGTTCTGATACTACACTTTACTATTTCTGACTTCGATTGGTGGAGGGAACTCCTTCTAGATTAATCCAATTTTTACCTTTTTTTCAATCCAAAGTGCCCCTTTTTGAGAAATCTTGATTTTCCCACCTAGGAAAAATACAACGACATCGTGTCTAATTCGTCCCTCGTCGGGAGGCAAGTATATACGGACATTAAACAACATTTAATATAAAAAGAAGGTTTTATATCAAATGTCGTTTTACATATTTTTTAGATAGACAACGTTTATATAATAAAAAAGTTTTATATAAAAAAATTATATAAAAACATTTTATGCGAAAACAACCTTTTGTAAAATTAAAACAACTTTTTATATTGAAAGAACGTTTCATCTAAAGACAAGGTTTGATTAAAAACATTTCATATAAAGCATTTTACATGAACAATTGTTTATATAAAACAGATTGGTATATTAAAACCACGTTTAATATAAACACGTTATTTTATATTAAAACGCCATATTAAGTAAAAAAAACCAGCTATTTATAAAAGACAACACTTTTATACTATTCCTATAAAATATTTATTTTACATAATTAAGCTTACAATAAATCTTTTATTTTGTTTACAGTGCACTTAATTAACTTTTTTTCTTTTGACTTATGTAAACATACCAGCAAAAACTGTCAAATGCAAGCAAATGTATAAACTTCCGGCAAAGTAATGACAGTTTAACATCATACAGTTTAACATCATACAGTTTAACATCATACAGCACAGTAAAAAAAATTGGATGATTTGACGTCTTGGATATTTTACCATGTCACGCCTCTATTATCTTGATAAATAAACTTCATGACATATTGTTAAATTGCATAGAAAATGAGACCATCAAAGGCAATATATTATTTTAATTGGATTTCATTATTGAGATGAGTATTTATTTATCGCAGATTATTATTCTCATCTTTATTAGTTTTTGTTTCACGACGTTTCGGCCAACTATTCCTCTAGCCTTCTTCAGGTGGTAACCGCGACGGATAGGAACTTCAATTCTCCAAACTGCACTTGCGGCCCGTGGCGCAGTTGATAGAAACGTTGAATCTTTACGGTTCCAGATGAACATTGTCTGAAAATATCGGTTTCAATCCTACCCAAAGCCGGTCAGAAACTTAGTTGACCAAAAACCTGGTGAGACGACAACAACTACGGATAGCAGTGAATACTGAGAATGCAGTTAGGAGATTCGAAGATCCTATCCGTCGCGGTTACCACCTGACGAAGGACCGAGGAATAGTTGGCCGAAACGTAGTAAACAAAAACAAAAACTAATAAAGATGAGAATGATAGTCTGCAATAAATACATAAATGAAAGGTAATATAGTTAAGTTAGAGTTTAGAAGCAAAAACACTAGTTGTAAAAACTGGAAAAGAAAAAGCCAAGATACCCTAGTAAAAAAATAGTATACATTCATAACTTTAAATATTGAAACGTTACATAATTTTTTAAATTCAATTTAACATTATATATCAATTTTTAATGCTGCAGTATTTTCAGTTGTAAACTCAACTCTATTTTTTACTAGAATATCGTCATTATCTTTCTAAGTTTTAATAACCAGTCCTTTTACTGTTCTAAGCTTAATCTTAACCATATTACTTTTCATGCATACCTTTTACTATGCAATCCATGATTTTTCAAGGCTTTGCTTTGAAATAATGTTGTCTTTTTTGTGTTTAATATCATGCGCATTATCAACGATCCATAGAAAATGTATTATTTAGAAACATCTTCTTTGATTGAATAAATAAAAAAAATCAAATAAAAGACGTAATTAAGTAAATAATAAGAAAGAAGGGGCAAAAAAGAGAGAAACAGAATTAAACAGTGACGTCATAAGCGAAATATTATCATCCCTTATGACGGAAAAGAGAATCTATTTCGTTAAGTCACTCTATGAAACCCAAACCTTAGATTTTGTCGTGATAAGAAAATCAGGGAGATGAAAAGAGATTTTAGAAGGATCATGGACACTTTGACGGGAGATTCTCCGCGTTGATTTTGAACGATATTACAAGTCTATTGCAAACTAAGGAGATTACTTCGAACAGCACTAGAATTTCATATGTGCATTATCAATAAAAGTGCTTAAAAGAAAAGAGTTTTGAAACTTATTGACGGGACCTCGGATGCTCAAATATTTTTTCAACAGGAAACTGTAACACAATAAATAAAAATGAAAAAAATGAAAAATGAATATTGGTCTGTCTTTTTGTCTATCTGTTTTTTCCTTTTCTACTATTAATCGAAAACTGCTTTGCCGATCTAGCTGAAATTTGGAGTAAGCCTTTTTATAATAAGCCGCAGCTAAGTAATATAGCGTGCGTTTGAGGTACAGTAAGCAAATGAATAAAGATTAGAATTTAAAATAAAAAAACAGCACACATCTAACAATATTCAAATAGGAATTTGGCCTTGACGCTCTCTTTCTAAATCAATCAACATTAAATTTTGAGTTTTGACAGGATAAGAATAATTCGTCGACATTATAGTTCTTTCAATCTTTTTATCGGTCACTCTGTTTATTTTGCTTTTTCAAACCAACTACTGGTCCGATCCGAGGGAAATTTTTGTACAACCTCGTTATTATACCGTGCGGCAAACTAGGTATTACAGTAACCTCCAAATACCGAGTTAGTAGTTAATAGAGATTAGTCCATATTATACAATATATACTCTAGTAGGTTTATTAGAAGTAATGATCAGACTTGACATATCTTTTGTAATAAATGTTGTTATTTATATATAGCAGCGAGAGATTTATGATACATTCTGTTTGCCACAAGCTTTAAGATTAAAAAAAAAGCATATATACGTTGGTTGATTGGTTGGTTGTTTTTGTTTTACGGCATACCAACATTTTCATATCATTTAATGCCGGATCCAGTAATTTTGAAGATAAATTTTTTAATAGAATATATTTCTTTCAAATCGGTTTCTGTTTAACCCATTGTTGGAACCCTAACAGATACTTCCACTCAGAGTAGACCTGGGAGTAATGGAAATTAAATGGTGGCTCCACACACGAAAACTCCCGCAAGCTGAGCCTCACTATCGGATATAGTTTAAGGTCATATCCAGGACCGGCGTTTATAGGGATTAATAGAGAAACGTATTTAACGCAAGAACAAACTCAGATCTTATTAAATAAAACTATAAATTTGCCAATTAGCACAAACATGCTAGAATTTTATCTGTATTAAATGTAATAAAATACTAGATATTTTTGTGTACAATTAAATTTTACCCTACTTGCAATGTTAGCGTCGCTTTCTAATAAAAACAGATATATGAAATAAGCTATTTTAATAAAAGTTGAGATAGAAAACTAAACTTCTCACTGCCTGAAAAGAATAGTTTATTTTATAATGAACTAGCATGGGTGCCCGGCGTTGCCCGGGTTTTCAGAGGTGAATACTGAGACCCCCCCCCAAAAAAAACGATCAATTTTTTTTTAACTTTGCCCCTATTATGACCCCTTAAAATTTATGGTTTTGAGCTCAAATTTAGTTAGTCGATTAGATCCATGTCCAAGGAACCTATATCTAAAATTTCAAGTGTTTACCCCAGAATTGTTGGGGGAGTTTGGTAGAGTTCTCAAAGGTCAACTCGTTGAACTTTGACCCCTTAACAGCCAAATTTCCAGCCGAAAACCGATCATGTAGATTTTCTCAAATCTCAGTATATCAAATTTCGAGTCTGTAGACTGAACATTAAAAGAGTTATTGCGAAGGAAAATGTACACAGACACACAGATACACAGACACACAGACACGTTCACTTTTATAGATATATAGATAATATTTTTTGTATTTCGCGAAGGGGATTTACGTAAATATTCTCTCGCGATCAATCGTCATGTGATGAAAAACGGTGGAATATTGCGAGGGCTGATATAGTTGATAAACTAATGAAGATACTCTAAGAAACGCACTTAACCAATAGAAATCGAAACAGACGGCTTTTCATAAATTGGAAGGGAAATCAAATGTTAAGCACCGACAAACTTAACAAGTCCAACATAAACTAGAACCTATCCTTATTGCCATGGCAAGTGCTTGTCTGAACTTCAGTCTGTGGTCCCCCCTTGCCAATCTTTCACGAAAAACACCCGCCTTATTGAAATCACCGTCAATAATTTTCCCCACGCTTTATCTGTGCCTAAACCGAAACGTAGATTCTATAAATAAAGTTTCTTTCTCATAACTACATGCCTGTTGAACTCCCTTCCGTTAATATGTTCCAGATGACTACAATTTGGTTGTCTTCAAGTCCAACGTAAACAAATTCTTAATAATCCAATTTACCTACTACTTTCTACTATTAAGGTTTACTAAGGAATTATCCCATTGACTACTGTACACTCAATAACACTTATCCTCGAGTGGCATTCGGAGCTTGATAAGTGGCGACCCCTTTGCAAAAAAACCCTCTAAAATCGACAGTTTTTCTTAATAAATATTGCAGCTGTTCTTGAAAAGAATACGTAATCAAAAACAAAACGTTTTCTTTACACTAAACGCTGCAATCTTACAAATATGTTTACTCATTAATCAAACGCTTAGTTATATCTCATTGTAATGTATTGCTAATGTTTTCATTACCAGCTGTGTTAGCAGTGTCAGAAATTTCGTGAAAATAGTGAATAATTCCACCCCATCTTTCCAAGCTTATAACTCCTCGAAAAATGTAATTCAAGCCCTATTTTTTTTTTCAATTAAAGGAGCAAGGACCAAGGTTTTATTAAAAAAAAAGACAAAAAAAAGACAAAAAAAAACAATGTATTCTTATAAAATAAGATTTTAAACTTTGGACTTTACAGGTAAATTTCTAAAAAAGCGATTTTTTTTGTTTTAAATTTGAATATATTATTTATTCGGTTTATTGGAAAGAACATAAAATTTCACATTGACCCTGAAAATATCGTAAAAATATATTCGATAGAAAAATTTTGATAGATTTTTAAAGTTTAAAAATTGAAAAATACTGAGTTCGGAAAATTCATTACTGTTTTTAAAAAAAAAATATTTCTATTACTTTTAAAACAACTGTAATTGTTTATTTTGAAAGTATAATCCATAAAGAAAATAAATAACCCACTTTTAACGGAGAAATTACGAGATTTTTATATTGTATTCGCAGTTTCGTGTTAGGGGTGTCAAAAATTCCTACAAAAATTCTGATACTGCTACAGCTGTATATAATAAATGTTAGGGTATTTTTCTATAAGAGTTTGTAATTTTGATCGGTGTTTAGCATAATCAGGCGAATTACGTCAGCTAGCAGTCGAGCGGAGCCTACACTACGATAAGCTGTAACGCTATGTTCAAAATTATCTAATTAATAAAATTCGAAAACGCCATACGTAACACTAAGATCTTTGTGTCAAATCTTTCAATCATTCGTGCTGTATTACAGATTTGACAAAACAAAAAAGGGAATCTAACCAATGCTTAAATGGCTACATGGTGTAATGGAATGGCCAAGCGAAGTAATATGCTTCAACAAGTAGTTTCACTACTCTGAACATTTTGGAAAGTGAATGAACAGTGCAAAATGCTTGTGAGAAGATGAAGAAAATAAATGGCACGCAAAGCAAATGGGACGACGCGACGAAATACATTGGAGAAAACCGATCGTGAAGATAGAGTCACGAAAGGGCGCTTGGGCAACGAGCAGATGACAAAAGGCGCGTCTGCTTGTTTGTGTAACTATCCTCCATGTTTGTTCTGATGGAAAAACAAATAAATATACAATCAAAGGATGTAAACGCGGTGGATGGCATAAATGTAACGTACATGTTTGAAAATATAAAAAAAAAAAACAAGATATGCCGGTGAATCAAAAAAAAAAACAAACACTGTGAAAAGAACAAAATGTAAGACCCGAAACAAATAAAATAAAAAAAGAAATGCAAAATTGAGTTCATTTGAAAACATGGTAGATTTTTTTCTAAAACGTAAAAAGAGAAAAGAAAATACATCTATATTAAAAAGACATGAAAAGGGAGACAGAATAGAAAAAAATAAAAGACGGAAAAATAACTAAAAGGGCTTAGTGTAAGAAAGTTAAAAAAAATATATATATCTTCACTAGCAAGGGCACCCGGCGTTGCTCGGTATCGTATAAGATGATAAAATAAAATCGGAATATACCTGCTATTCTTAGAATAGAGGAAGTTTTATGTCTATGTATCATTTGGAATTTTGAGCCAAAGAATGGGTTATTCATCCTAGGAAGGGTATTACAGAACATATGTATAGAATAATTGCACCTTCCCTGGGACAGGAAATTTACAGCACATATGTGGAACATGCTTCCTTCCCTAGGACGGGTAATGTGCAACACACATTTAAAATTATTTACATCATTTTTCTGTTGTACTAAATTATCGGTATGTCACAGGTAAGAGTTAGTTTTACATCAGAGTGCTATAGTGAAGAAGCACCGACTTTATTATATAAATGTTATACTACTCGAATATATTACATGAATTTCTATTTTAATAACTTATGTACGTCACAGATAACAACTTCTTTGTTTTTCACATGGGTACTTCATTTTACAAGTACCTGATTTCCTGTGTAGGTTAATGTACAAGTAACTTTTTTTCTAATGTAAAAATGAAAGAACTCGATACCTTTAAGTAATAACTAAAGGAACTGTAAGAAATTTTATAAAATATTCATTTAAAAACAAAACTAAATATGGCCAAAAAGCAAAACATAGAAAATATTTAACGTGATGAAACAATGTTAGAAACACAGTTACTTTAGTTGTCACATAACGTCTTTCAATTTAATCTCTTCTCAAGTAGGTTTTGGTAACTTGGCGTGTAGGATCGGCTATTTATCTATCAATAAATCAATATTTTCGGCAATAGAATTATGGAATTGCATATATTCTTTAATATTTTGTTAAATTATTAAATATCTACATATGCGATTAGAGAAATCAATAATTATTTCAAATTATTCTTAATATAAACTTGTCTTAGACAAAACATTTTCTGTATCGTTCACGGATATATATATATATATATATATATATATATATATATATATATATATATATATATTTATATATTACTATATTTAGGCAGCATTTTTTTCATTCAAGCAAATATTATTAAATGCAAGGGAGACACCCTGCTTTATGATTTTTTTTTAACTTTTCAATTTTCTGTATGATATTTTTCGATTCAAGATAAAAAAAAAATATTAATAAAAGTTCCATAGTTTTTGCTGTCACGAGTGTTTTCGATCTGTCCACGAATCATCATCATCAGGTGTTGAAGTAAAAATGCGAAGGAGCGAAAATTAAAATCAAAAGTACAAATTAATATATACAGTAAACGGTTACAAATGAAAATGACTTGACAGTATTCAATTCGTGTTCGTGTTTGTTGGAAAACAAATATATATATATATATATATATATATATATATATATATATATATATTACATGGATGTCACTACTTATCAAGGCCCAGAGGTCACTCAAGGATAAGGGTTAATAGGTATACATTAGTCATTGTGATTTTAGCATAGTAAACAGTGGGAAGTTTGTAACTTGGATTACTTAGTGGGACGATTCAATTAGAACTTGTTCACATTGGACTTTTTCTTTTTTTTTCATAGGTATCAACACATTATCAAGGCCAAGAGGCTACTCTAGGATAAGGGTTAAAGAGTGTACAGTAGAAATTGGACAATATATTAATCATTAGTAATGAAAATTTGTAAAATTTGATAACTTATATGGAACGGCTCATCAAGAACTTATTTACGTTAGACTTGAAGACAACCATATTGTAGTCAGCCGGAAAGCAGGAAAACGGAAGACAATTCCACAGGCGTGCAGTTCTAATAAAAAAGCTTTGTTCATGGAATCTACGTTTATGTTTAGGCACAGATAAAGAGTGGGGGGAATTATTGATAGTGTTTACAGCTAGACGAGTCTTTCTTGTGAAAGTTTGGCGAGGGAGGACCATAGATTGAAGCTCAGTTGAACACTTTCCATGAAAATAACGATACATCAGAGACAAACTCGCAACATCTCTTCTGTGAGATAGAGGTTGAAAAGGAGAGAAAAGGACATCTCCTACGAGGCAACGAAGTCTATTTTGAACTCTATCAAGGCAGGACAAGTCCTTTCTAGAAGCTCCTGCCCAGATGTGGCAACAGTATTCCATCCTTGGACGTACCTGGCTCTTATATAAATAGAGAATTGCATCAGCAGTGAGATATCTACTGGATCGATAGAAAGATCCCACCATTTTTCCAGCGGGCTTGGCAACAGATTTGATGTACGTGTTCCATTTAAGATCAGGAGTAATTGTCAAGCCCAGAAGCTTGCCAAAACTTGAGGCCTCCTGAAGACGAAAGCCATTCATTTCAATTGATGCCAGATGTGGATCAGAATGTTGATGATGTAAGAGAGACGCTTGGTTTTAGATGCATTAAAAGTAACCAGCCACTCCTTTCCCCACTGTACTACATGCTCAAGATCAGAGGAGAGAGAATTGGAGATAATATATATATATATATATATATATGTATATGCATACATACATACATATATTATTGATAGGACGATTCCAATATCTTTCCAGGTTCCGCTACTATTACCGATTCCTATGAATTCCCGATTGCGATAAAATTACCGATTTCCATTCTTCATAAATCTCCTTATATTTAACTATACAGTTATTTTTTTTCTCATGTTGAATATTTAGATATTTTTCTAAATGTAAAATTACAGTTTTGGAGCATAATATGTAGATTTTAGGACTACCAGCATTTAAAATCAATATATATTTATTTTTAGCATTTATACCAGTGGTGGAATACTTACTTAAAACAATATAAAATTAACAATACAATTAAAAGAATCGTTTTGGAATCGAAAACTAGGCACCAATTTTTCGATTCCAATATTTGTCGATTTTTCTGATTTCCGATTACGATTACGATTAATAGTAATATATATATATATATATATATATATATATATATATATATATATATATATATATATATATATATATTAGCAGTTCTCCACGGCTTTGCTCGGGCCTATGTACTGTTCATAAGGGTATGTGCATATGTATATATAAAAATTGTGAATACGTAAAATAATGCCTTTCTGTACAATAGTCTTCCTTAGAGAAAAGACATCCATACATTTTAACTTTTATATATATATATATATATATATATATATATATATATATATATATATATATATATATATATATATATATATATATAGATTGATAGATTGGATGCAATATACAGTGATCATTTAAAAAGTATTTAAAAAAAGACTCATGCTCCACCACAGAGAATCGAATCAAAAACGTTCAGCTCACGATTTATTTTGCGTCTGCCGTCAATGACTGGGCTATGAAATCATGTTTACTGCAAGCCTAAAAATTAAAACATCAACCACTAGCTTCTACGTTATGCATTTCTAATGCCGGCGTTCGACCTTCACCTGGAAAAATTCATTTTTTTAATTAAATTATCACACTTTTGCACCGATTGTTCCCGGCTAAAACCAAAATATAAAGTTTGGCATGGATTCACAATACCTTATACATGAAGTTTCATGTCTGTAAACCAAAAACTCTAGGAGGAGTTTAGTAGGCAAAATTTGTTAAACAAAAATATATCCGTATACATAAATATATATTGAAACAATTTTGTGTGAACTATAAACTTTTTACGCAAATATTATGCAAGTATAATCCATGTATAATATCTGCATGAATATACTTACATGTAATAGTTAAGTAAAGATGCTCATCTCATTAAAAACCGAATCAACTAATAGGGGATTAATTAAAATTAGTCTTTAAAGGAATATGCAAATTATCTAGATCTTTTGCTAGTGAATGCAGTTCCACCACTCATATATAAGAAAAGTGTATTTTCTTTTTAAATAAATTGAAAAGAGGGTTTTTAATATGAATATCAATACACACAAAAAGGAAAACGAATTTTTAGGAGTATATATATATATATATATACACATATATATATATATATATATATATATATATATATATATATATATATATATATACACTGTTTATCGCTTCATTGCAAGTCAGTATTTTTTTTTTTTAATTTTGAAATTACTCTGAAACGCAAAGAAGTGAAATTTGGTACACTGGAAGAGAGTAACGAGATACCTTATTCCTCTCAATTATTTGGAATTTAAACAAACATTTTTCAAATGATGGCTATTTTTCTATTTCTTAGTAATTTTATGTGTGTATAACTTTATTGTACGTCTCCCAAAAGGCCTAGAATGGATCGCCAGCTAGTGAACAGGAACATGTTGTTGCAGGTCTTGTTTTATATCTCGTAGATCTTGCCAAGGAGCTTGGAAGATATCGAACACCATTGTCTGCAGATGGTAAAACTCCAAATGTCCAACCAAGGAAGGGGAAACAAACGAAAGTCAGTTCGTCGTCGTGGTATTAGAACATTCACCATCAACTTAGCAAACAGCCGGGCAGCAACAGCGCTGCTATATTTAACAATGCTGGAATATCTTCCTTGTCCAGAAAGACACGATGCAATGTCTAAAATGAAAGCAGTACGCCCATAGCAGGGCATTTTAAAACAGAACTCACCATTAAAAACCTTTTGCTTCAGCTCAGAAATAGATACAACCAGCTTTAAAAAGGTTCTTTTCACCTATAAGGCCAGAGCAACATTGATGGACCGGATGGGTGGGATAAAGGTTGGAGTTCTCCTGGATTCAATACCCTTCATCGATTCCATCGTCGAGATGGAGGTGGAGATGTTATGTTTTAGGCTGGAATACTCTTCGATGAACGAATTGGACCATTTGGAATGCCAGAAGGTGTAAAAAAAATTTTTAATTTTTAATTTTTTTCTTAAATTACGCGTGACGAACCAAATTATGTTTTCGTTTTCAGTGATTTTTGACGTAAAACTACGATTTACATACGTCTCTAATTAAAGGAAACCTTATCCGGTTTGCAGAAACGTATTTAAACGAATACGATTATAATAATTGCTATTCTCTCAAATTCTCGATTTTCCTCGGTCCATACAGATGAACTTCTTGAAGAGACCATTACCACCTTTGAGATCAGGCAAAAACGCATCGCTTATGCAACCACGGATTAAATCCAGAAATCTATTCATAGAAAAATGTTCTGGCTTGTGATTTTCGTACCTTCTAAGGTCTTTCATATCTGCAGATTTTCTTTATAATAATAAATTTTATACATTGAAAAAAAATATATAATAAAGAAGTACTTCCGCTTTCGTATAACAAATAGCGATACTTAAATTAGAGAATATTCTTTTATATTATTCAAAAATACAGAAGCTATAATAATGCTTACATTTCTCCTTAAATTTAAGAATATAATGGCCATCTCGGTTCCATGGAAATCTATCTCGTTTCTGTTTTGCTTGCTTTTATTGTACAAACGTCGGTTCTGTTACTAAAGTCACGCTATGGGCGAAGAGATAAAAAATAATTGTTTAGAAAAAATAATATTTTTTATTGAGATAATTTGAAAATATTTTCTTACTAATTATATTTGAAATAATTCCATAAAAATAATATTTATCTTTAAAGGGATGTATAATTATTTAATGTAAGTTTCGAATGAAGTGAAGTGTCGATATTTCGGATTCGCAATGAAACTATTTTTCATAATGTCCTTTTCACGTGTAAAAATGCAGTTTTTCTTTTTAGAGATCAATATTATGCTGTAATATTTCACACATGATGAGAAAAATAGTAGGAAACTCATGAGAGAATCATGTCGGCTTTCGAAACCATAGACTTATAGGTTTTCATCATTAAATAATGCGCCACTATCTTTTACATATTCACCAGATGTAATATGCATTTGGATTTTACTTCGCTGCAAGTATTCAATTTTCGAATATTTACGAGTATTCAACGATTTAATATTAATGTGAATATAATCAGAACGCTTATCATGATGATATGAATTGCAAATCGCGATAATTTATTTTATAGTTGCTTCCTAAATCCTCTTTAGTCCGTTTGTTTGACCTGGCCGTGCTATTGACAGGAAATTAACGTCCCTAGAGACAGGAATGATTCACATATACATGCATTTCTGCAAAATGTCCCCGCTCTGTGCTGATTCACAACTATGTTTTAATTTCTCTGTGACAGCATAGGGCTAGAGTTCCCTTTTTCTTATTATTTACATCGTGTTCGTGCTCAAAAGACGCACAACGATCAGTTGTGTGTTTAAATCAAAGAATTACAATATAAGTACAATATGTATCACGGACGTTTTCGATTCGTCATTAATCATCCTCAGATGAAAAAGCACATTAACAAAAAAGTTGGGGGAAAGAAGAGAATGTCAAACAGGTAGGCGTTCAACGGGAGAAAAGTTTTGACACTGTTTCAGGAACGACGTTACAAACTTATAATCCCTGACGACAGAATTAATATATTTTGTCATTCAAACTCTATTATATACACATGCCTAGAAAAGGAACATAGAAGACTCCTAACTTTTGGCTTGTATTTCTATCTTCTAAATGTTTGTGTTTTAACCATTTTCTCTTTCTTTTTTCTTTACTTTCACACTTAGCCTACACATACTTCCAGTAAAATCCACCAAATTACTTTGTTTTTTTTTAAACATTTACAACATAGTGTCTGTTTAGTTTCCCACAAACAGAAGAAAAATATAAATCAATTTATTATTTTATCAATGTACTTTCCGTTTTTTTTTTTTAGCTGTGGAACTGATTCCAAACGGTCTTACATTTTTAAAGCAAGAACACTGATATTTCTACAATCCAAATTAGATAGGTTTTTGCAATTAAAAATTATCGGTATGCTTTAAATCGAGACATACCTTTCATCTAATTACTGAACAGTGATTCTTGTATTTACTTCGAGTGTTTGTAAAAAAAACATTCGATTACTCTGTAACTAAAACAAACTATTTAACATCCGAATAATATTATGAGAGAACAATAATAATATTGGAAAAAACTTATAGTATATTATAGAAAGCAATAATTTATACTCAAATAGGTGGGTAAATGAAACCAATGTATCTGAGTCAGTAGAGTTTCAATTGTAGCTATGAGCTCTACTGCACACACATCATTTAATATTATCACTCCTGCACGCTATATATATATATATATATATATATATATATATATATATATATATATATATATATATATATATATATATATATATATATATATATATATAATTTTTGCAATTTGACAGCCTGACATTTTTGGGGAATTCCCTGAATTAGACTGCAGCAATATTCCGTGAAAAGGGCATCCCACTTTTCTTTAATTTTTGTCCACAGTTCTTCGAAATTTGTAATTTTATCTTTGTATGGCTCTTTCTTGATGTAATGGCATCCGTTTCTGATAGGATTAGTTCTGGATATTGTGCAGGCCAATCCAAGCAAGGAATATCATGCTATTCAAGGAACTTTTTGACATTGCCAGCGTGTGAATGCGAGGATTATCCTGCATAAAGATGGGATTATCATCTAAATTCACACCTAAGTAGCGTAGAAAATGCTCAGTGAACATATTAATGTACTTGGTTGAATTAATTTCGCCTTGTAAGCGGACTATAGGTTCTTAACCATTGGCACTAATAATGCCCCACACCAAAACTGAATCCACCACCTTGCAGCGTTGAAGCGGAGCACCTGGGATGAAATTCTTCGACTTTCTGCTGACGGACGTACTGCTTACCATCACTGCCTAGCCTATTGAACTAGCTTTCGTCCCTAAAAAGCACTTTTTACCAATATGAAGAGTCATGATCTTAATTGCATCTGACGAAGTCTAGATAGCGTTTTCTGTTCTACAAAAATCATTGGCTTGCGTCTTGAAACATATCCTCGCATATTAAATTCTTTTAATCTGTTCTTGGCGGTAGAAAGAGAGCAATTTTAAACAAGATTGGATCGATATTGGATTTGGGGAGTCGTATCAAATCTGTTACTTAGGATGCGGATCTTGATAGCATTGCCTTCACTGTAAGAATTTAGACTAGTACGACCAGATTTAGGGGCGTTACGAACACTGCCGGTGTTTTGGTGCTCCTGTGCAGTTTTCCTACTGTTTTCTCATCACATTTCAATCTGCGGCCGATTTCTCGACTGGATAAACCAGAAAATTGTAGATTAATGAGCTCTTGACGATCACTAAGAGAAAGTCGGGGCATATGGACTGAATGTTACGTTGTATAACTTGGGACCCCAACAATATGATATAGTTGCGGGATTATCTCAGGGGTATATCCTGGGACCTTTATTATTTCTGATATTTATAAATGACCTCCCTGACAAAATTGTTTCTGAGATAGGTATATTTGCTGACGACACCACTCTCTATAACAAGCACGAGGAGAAACAAATGAATACATATCTAAGGAAATGGTAAGAACACTAGATAGGGACCTCCAATCTGTAGTGGAATGGGGACAAAAATAGATGGTCACATTTAATGCTGCTTACACTGAGCTTGTTTCTTTCAATATTTACAGGAAACCTTCTCAACCACCATTAGCAATGGGTGAAACCATTACCTGAATGTACTTCTTTGTAACTCCTCAGCCTAACGTTCACCAGGAACATGAACTGAAATATATACATTGAGAGCATTTCCAAGGGTGTTGCGAAGAAGGTGGGCTCTCTCTAGAGTGCTAGAAATCTATTTACCCTGAAAGTCTCCTGTACATCTATAAGGCCACTATTCGCCCATTGTCACATTTGGGCTTGTGCATCTGCTACTTGTCTCTCTCCTGGTTAGGGTAAAAAAGAAAGTCGCCAACCGGATGGGTTCTTAACTGCCATCTAGGCTTCAGCCTCTCTCCCATCGACGAAATGTTGTATCCCTCTGTCTGTTCTACAAGTACTTTAATGGTGAATGCTCTGACGAACTACAAAGAACTCGTACCCCCTCAACGTAAATACCCACACAAAAAGCAACTAAATCTCTCCCCTTCACAGTAAAGATCCCTAGGTGCAAGACAGCCTTCTACTGCAATAGTTTCTTCCCCTAAACATTACTGCCATGCAGAAATTCAAGTGTAATGTCAACAGATTTTTTCCATCATCTCCTGTCACAATATTTCTGCAACTTATGTCTCTAATAGTAGCCCCCTACTTCAAAGTGGCACTATGCCTTGTTAGTGGTGAAACTAGAATAAAAAATAATGCAATATGACTTTTTTTCGACATTTTCTTTTTTTATTGTCTTGATTAACCTGTAAAAGGAATATTTTGTAAAATCTTTTTCAAAAGAGAAATAGATATATGAGAGAGAGAGAGAGAGAGAAAGAGAGAGAAAGAGAAAAAAACGGAGCAGTACCACGTAGCGAATCCAAGCTGGCAGTCAATGGGGAAGGGTGGAATTTGAAGGGAGTGACCATTATTTTTTCAATCTGCGAATAGGAATAGCACGCTACGTGTAGGAGTCAAAATGCAGTTTATAAGGATGAAGGGCCAATATAAAGCTAATGTGTGTACATTTACGCGGTGTATAGTGGTGGCGGTTAGAGCAGTTATGAAATAAAGGGAAAATATACTTCCTGTAATAATAATGACGGTCACTCTTAGGATAAAATATAGGGGTTAT
>NC_136493.1:15400650-15403150 GCF_053919585.1 Euprymna scolopes
TTATAGAAAGTTGGGGGAAGCTTTATTGAATTGGGAGAACTTGTTATATATAGTATGATATATAAATTGTATATGGTCTTTAACATAGTGTTGAGATTAAGGGGTATATATATATTAAGGTTAAATTGGGGGTGTATTGTTGCTGCATAGTAATTTAATTTAATGGTTTGTGGGGGATTCTATTTTCTATGGAGTGGTAATTTTGACTGGTGCAACCTAAACGGAGAATGGTGGCTAAATACTCCCACTATGGGCAACTGCGCAATCCTTTACCATACATGTCTGACATGTGCAGTTTGAGCTCAATGGAAAGAAGAATCAAGAATCACTGTAAATAATGCCGAGATAAGCGAAGATCCCATACAGAACCTCATGCATTACTGACCAGGTTCAAAATTGCCTAACTTCGTTAATCCAGCGGGAACTCCTACATCAACGTGATTATGTCGTATATACATATACATATAATGCAACATATATCACATTATTTCATGTTCTAATCTGTTCCATAGAAATACCGGATTGATTGTTATCGTTCTATAATACATTTGATTTAATAATTTGGGTTAATCGTACTTTCGATTACTACTTTATTCTACCTTATTAGCAAATCTTATTTTATCTTATTTCATCAATTTCCTTCCATGAAACGTTTTTTTATTTAACTTTCCATGCATGTTTTCGTCGAGATAATAAATACCTTGATCTGTGTAAACAGTTTTGTATGAATTCCTGTCGTTTGTGTTGAAGATTTAATTTAATATTGTTATCTTCTCTATTCTTCTATATAAATAAAATGAACTCATTTTTCCCGTCTGATTTTGACATTAACAGGATTAAAAATCAAGATATTTCATGCAAATATAATATGCCCAAACGGCAGAACAATATCTGAGCTGTGTTAACGGCTTATTATTTCTCAAATTCCTCGATAATCTTAGATTTCTATACTTTTTCTGCTGAGAAGTCACGGCCAAAATCGGTTAAGATCAATGGAAGTGGTAAAATATTTTCTCTCTAATAAATTCCTCCTCCCCCTGCCACCACTTAACACCGTTTGGGGATCGTTCACAAGGAACAGTTGAGAAGAGAACACCGGTTTGGCTTCGCAGTTCTTTCATGTGAAGTAATTTAAAATCACTAAACTAAGCTGCAGTGCTATGTGGCGTAGTGGTTAGCGTGCTGGACAATTCACATTATATTTTCACGTTCGCGCCGACCTACCGTAGTCGTTTTTTTTTTCCTAAACAACTGGAATGGACTTTTCTTTGTGGCCGAACTGTTAACGTTGCAGATGTTTTTGTTTGTTTTTTCACACTTTATTTTCCTACTTTTACTCATGAATCCGGGTTTGATCCTTCCTACTTACCTACCATAACATTTTTAAACCCCCCGTCCCAGAAACAGACACTCGGGCAACGCCGGGTACCTCCGCTAGTATTATATGATTCTTAATTGCAGAGGTTGATTTGACCAGAGTTATTAGTTTATTCTTTACTAGCAATTCTTCGTATAGATCATTTCAATTTATATTCAGTGTTATTTATTTTAATTGCATTATCCAATTTGCTAATGATTTTGGTTTCTCTTCATTTATTGTAGTATCTTAAAATACGCTACATGGCTGTTAAATCTATATTTGAATTAACAGGCTGCTTCTATTATTATCAATGCAAATTTATATAGTGTATTAAAAATATGCCATTTACCTTCTAACGGACATTGATCAATATTCCTACAGTTGCAAATAAAATTTATTTGGTAGGAGAGAGTTTGATATTTAGTTTTGATGAAAAAAAGTATATTCCTGTATATTTTAACATTCGCTTTAATCTGGTTAGTAACCCATCCCATTTTTTATTGAAAATAACTGTAATCTTAGAACGAATTAAAATATTTTAGTAATTAGTATTTACACGTAAACCATAATAAGAACCTTTTTTATTTCATGCTTAAAATGGGAAATACAAAAAGTATTAACAAAGGTGAGGTCAGGTGACCGGTTTCGCCCTCAATTGGATCGAGGGAGTGTCTTTTTTTATTAATAAAATCGATTGAAGTGTGAGAGGATACGTTTAAAATAAAATGTGAGACAAGTCGTTTTACAAAATAGCGATAAACTGTATTAGAAAAAAACGGGATGTATCCATGTCAAAAATAAGGATACGTATGATATCAGTAAGAAACTGATCACGTTCAAACCTAAGTGGCAATGGCTCTGGTGTCTGCGAGAAGGCTTCTTGAAGCGAACGTGGATAATCTCTACGGTTCTTAGGTGACAGGTCGAATGAGCATTACCAAGAATAGTGAATGCGTCAGTGCAATATATATATATATATATATATATATATATATATATATATATATATATATATATATACTAAGTTAATAATACTATATATTGCAGTTAAGCTACACAGGATACTCAGCGTTTCATCCACGCTAGGATTCGTCAGGCCATTGCGAAGAATTGTGGTTGTCTCGCGTTTTTATATACGCA
>NC_136493.1:15405650-15410650 GCF_053919585.1 Euprymna scolopes
TCTCCAGTATCAAAATATCCTTACACACTTTAATTTACTTCATGTATCCAAACCAAATAGGGGAGATATAACATCTGAGTGATATGTTGAATCAATCTATCCTTGCTTTTATTTCAGATCATTAGACACCATAACAGCAAGTTTTAGTATCTCCTTTATAAACGCCCGATGTTTGGAGGAAATACCAGATTTTTTGTAATTCCTATGCAAAACTAGAACTATATGTGACTCTAATTTTAACATTGATAAGTGTGCAGTATCTTTTCACCCTAAACAACGGTTAAAAATACCACTATTATAGGGTTTTGAGGGTGCTGAAAGCGAAAACAACGTTTACAATTCCAAGGAACAAGTATTAACTAACATCGAAAATATAGCTTAAAAGGGGGTTAAGGTAAAAAAAGCCACTTTATAGCAACATTTTTAGAGGGGGTGGGGTGCGCCTGTAATTTTTATAGCAACCTTTTTTTTGGAGGGGGGCTGTAATTTTTTCAGGCGTGGCGTTTATTTAGTAAATATTGCCTGGTAGATCAATACAAAACTTATCTTAAAAATTTGTTTTCATGCGCGTTGAAAACGATAATCTCATTAAAATTTTCCGCATATAAGTATTTTTCTTGGTATTAAGAAATGTAATTTTTATATTATACGTGATGAATATTGCTGTACGCCAAAGCGCATATATCTTTGCTTAATACCCGGTGAAAATACTTAATGGCGGGAATTTTAAGTGCGAGATATTTAAAGAGGCGATAACAGACATTTTATAACGTTTTATCAAGATTACTTATGCACTTTTTTTTATTTCATTTTCAATTGAAACATGACTATTTCCCAATTGAGCGCAGCGATTCAATTTTTTTTTTTAATAAAATAAACAAATATTTATTTGTTTAAAGTCAAGTTCCTTTAAAAGTTAGACATCTTCGTTAGGATATGTTTTCCCCTTTTCTCTTCTTTTTTTGTCGGCTACTGTTAAAACGAAGGATACATAAGTAAAAATAAAATTTTGCTTCTACAGCAATGTCTTGTAATATTCAGGTTATTAACATGGCCCGCGTTAAGTAAATTAGATTATTTTATCGTGATATAAGCGTTTAAGATTTAAACCGAAATATATTTATAAGCCGATACAATACATATATTTGTTTATAGAATAAATAGATTTATTTAAAATCAAATCTTTTGGGCAGTTGATACTTTCGTCAGAATATTATTTTTCTATTTTTTTTTGTCGAATGGTGTTAAAATGAAAAGAATAGGAGTAAAAATAGAGTGTGTGTATATTCTGCAACGAAAATGTCTTGAAAGAAGATTTTTGAAAAGATATTTATTAATTAATGGTTTTTTTTTCAGAATGAAATGAATTGCTTTTATTAACACTAATTTAATAATCTTATTTAAAGGTATGTGTACCGGTATGATTTGGATACTTTCGACAATTGTTCTCACTTTGTGTATTATTTCTACAACGTTTAAGGCACTGTAACCTCTGAGCATTTTCTGCTGCATCTGTTTGAACACTGAAATATATTTGTCTAACTTGAGAGTTTTTCTGTCGAACTCGAAAATATGCTCGGAATTCCGAACAGAATCTTGTATTGAATCACCATGTGTAGCATAGGCTCGTTCCATCAACGATAGCTTGTAGATTAATATGACTTACTGTATGTATTACGTTTTTTTGTATTACTTTGTTTTAGTTCCATCGTCTACAATCATACGATCGCATGCGGTGTCACTGCTCTTCAAAAGTAGCTGCTGGCATGTTGTCTCCTGCTGACGGGAGAATTTTTAAATAAGAGTTTTTAAGCAAGGATTTTAAGCGAATTCGAATAGCAAAAATGTGTAGATGCTAGAAATCATTGTAAGGGTGAAATAGCAACAGCCAAAAGAAAGTATGCAGAAATAATCAGGGAACGAATCGAATCGCAAAAGGTAGGAACTCGTGATTTCTGGAAAAAAACTATAATAGTGTAGTGAATAAAGTGCAATCTGTAATTCACCTACTAAGCAACAACCGGAGGGTGCATGCACGGCACTGGAGAAGGCGGAACTGCTTGCCCGGCGATTCGTTTCCAACTCCACTTTAGAACCAACAAACGACTTCCTCTCAAATTTCGCTATGCGGACTGAAGCCACATTAGATGATGTAAAAATCACCCCTTCTCATGTCCGCAATATCATAAAATATATAGACACCTCAAAGGCATGTGGGCCTGATTTCATCCCTGTATTACTAATTAAGCAATGTTCAGCCGAGCTAGCCTCCATATTTTCCAAGCTGTACAATAAATGCCTTGGTGAATCTTGCTTCCTTAATAGCTCGAAGATGGCCTCTATGGTACCAGTGTACAAGAATTCTGATGAAAGAACATACCATCTCAATTATCGCACAATTAGTCTCTTCCCACTCTTTACTAAAATCTTTGAAACTTTAATTAATCAAGCACTAGTTCACCACCTCGCAAAAGCAAATCTTCTCTTTGCTAAACACTATGGACTCAGGCAATGTCGTTCTACTGCAGATATTAAAACATTCATCTATGAACGCATTTACCATGGACTGGATAAGGCGGGCGTAGCCAGAGCTATATCCCTTGATATATCCATGGCCTTTGATAGGTACGTGAAAGAAAAATTCAAAGTTAACATATCTCAAAATGGAACAGCTCGCAGAAAGAGTATGCGGAAACTATTCTAATGATACTTGAACCATCTCTGTAGGACAAATAATAAGAAAGTTACAACAATTCTAAAGCTGAAATTTGAGGCTAATTTTGGACAATAGAAACAATGGATTTCCTAACAAAGTTGTGACCGATATCAAGATTTTTTCCAGAATTTTGTCATAACTTTCTTATTTCTTGCCCGATTTAAAAAAAAAAACAAATATCACTGGAGAGCTTATTGAATGGAGAACAAGAAAAATATATTTTAAAAGTTTATAAATCAATTATTTTCAAGATTAAGAGGTGAAGAGGGATGATTGGGCGGAAGATACAGTCAATTTTTAAGGCAATATTACATCCCCGCATATGAAGTCTGATCAAATTAAATGTTTTTTTTTCTGTATGAATACTTTATCCCATGACGAGTACGTACGATGTATATTTTTTTAATATTTCCATTTTTTAATGTCATGAATAAACTGCAGAAGCACCGTTTTGTTATTTCTCATACAAACACCAATAAATATATATATATATATATATTTTACATTTCTCATGAACTTTTAGCATATAAATTAAAATTTATTTTAAATTATTAAAACCTTTAGAATTTAAAGTTTGCAAAATGCGCATCATAAAAAATATATTTATGAAAGTTATATTTTTAATTTTAAAAATCACTCTTGTATATTTTTAAATTGTAAATTGGTTTATTAGTTTATTATAGAAAAAAAAAGCAAAGTAACAAATGGAAGAAAAAAACGCAGCTCGAAATGATAAAATAGAAAAAAATACATTGACGTTTGATTTTGCCCGGGAGAAATGTTTTGGTTTAAAAAAATTAAAATAATTTAAATCCTAAAAGTTCATTATGCTGAAATAAATTTTAATAATTTATATGCTAAAAGAAATTTTATACTTTTAGCCAGCCGTAGTCTGGTGTTATTGCCGTCGGAAAATATTTGTAAACAAAGTTCGTAGGTTAAAGATGGCGTTAGTGAAATTTTGAAAATTTTCGTACCGGCTTCACATTTTAGGTAAACTCAAAATCAATGAAGGTAAAGTCATATAGGCTTCATATTTCGCACAGATAAGGGTTAATATCTATATTAAAGAATATATATAGTTTCAAAACTATTACAACTTACCTTCAGGTCGAATAATGATGACTTAAATGACACAGAAACATGTGTGCTATGTCATCAGTATCCGTGCTGTGTAGGTAACCCCCAGATACAGATACTAAGCGCAAATCTATGACACACACCCCAGTGCACAGAATTACGGCTTACTCAAGTTACCAGTGCAACTTAACCCTCCCAAAATCCTTGGCATTTTCACATACCTACCTTTGACAAAGTCTGGCATAAAGTGTTGCAAATGAAAATGTAATCGTATGGTATAATTGGAGGTATATTAAATATAATTAGCTCCTTCTTAAAAAATAGAAACATACAGGTTGTCATTGACGGACGTGCATCCAAGCAGCATAACATTAATGCCGGAGTATCTCAGGGGTCGATTCTTGGACCAGTATTATTCCTGATATTTATAAACGTTTTCCCTGATACTATTGTGTCCGAGATGGATATATTTGCTGATTATACAGCATATATGCATGAGAGAAGAACAGATGTACTCAAATCTAAAACAATGGGAGAATTATGAGAAAATGAACTCCAGATCATAGTGGAAATGCGGCCGTAAAGTGGTGGTAACATTTAATGCTAGTAAAACTAAGCTGCTCTCATTTAACAATTACAAGACGCCTCTCCAACCCCCTATATCCATGACAAATTGTACCCTACCTGCAAATTCTACCTTCAAACTCCTCGGCCTAACATTTGCGGGCAATATGAACTGGAACAGATACACAGAGAATATTGCAAAGATAATGCAAAGAAGGTGGATTCCCTCTATTGAGCTAGAAGACTACTTACGCCTGAGAGTACTATGTACCTTTACAAGGCCACCATTTACCCATGTATGGAATATTGTTGCGACATCTGGGCCGGTGCATCTACCACTAGTCTCTCCCTCTTAGATAAAGTCCCAAAAAGAGTTGTCAATCTAATCGGTCCCACTCAACTAAGCTCCATCCACTGTCTCATCGTCGCAATGTTGCATCACTGTGCCTTTTTTTACAAATATTTTAATGGAATGTGTTCTGATGAATTTGTTTCACTTGTACCCCCTCGACGTACATATCTCCGACAAACCGCTTAGTAATATGATCTCCCCACTTCACTGTTTTTCTGTAAATACCAGAAAGCTTTCTATTCTAATAGTTTCTTTCCCTCGAAGCGCTAGACTTAAGAATTCCCTTCT
>NC_136493.1:15415650-15898150 GCF_053919585.1 Euprymna scolopes
ACCACGTTTTCTGTCGTCGTTTAGTGGAGGTGAAATTCGTGTTGACTTGTTTTTCCTACTAAATAAAGACTTTAACATAAGTTAAACCACTAAAAAGATAGAAATTCGATTTTGCCTATTTTCAAAACAACAGTAAAAAAGTATAAATATTAAAGAAAAATATTATGCGGTCTGTAGTTTCGTTGTTAAACTGAATAAACGCTTTAAAATAACCACTTACAAATCTGCCAGCTAGGTAGGAAACGATCACTTAGAAATCGCTTTTACCTTTTTAAAAATAACAGTTTTTTTGCGAAAAATAGTCTTAAAAATATTAGAGGATAGTCTCTTTGAAAAGCAATATCTCCCTCAAGGGTGGTCCTAAAATAGGCATATAGGCATTGTAAATAGCTTTTTCCCGTGCAGTTCAAGTTTTTACGATATCTGTTTTTTATTCAATTGTAAGTTTTATTCAATTCTAAGGCGGAAGCACAGAATAGCTATAAACCCCTCTCCTCTCATGTTAAGAATTGTTTTCAAAATAATAAAATAATTATTTAAGCGCGATACAAAAAATACATTAGTATCTAAGATTTTACTTTCCAATGCTTTTAGTTTTAAATAAAAAAAAAATAAAACACATATAATAATTTTAAACTTCATCCTGCTTTTTTATTTGTTAAACACGTTGGTAATTGTTAAATTATAATCACATCCTTACATTTGAAATAATAGTGTGATTAAATGCTATCTATTGTCCATTGCAAAATTTAAACAAACTTCTGGTTAAAGTAATCGACACCGGTGTTGACCGTACAGAGTCCCTTTTTAACTATTACATTGTTGGACTAGTATTTTCAAGTTAAATTCAAGTTTTACAATATCTTTTTTGTTCATTAAATTTTTAGGTAGAAGTACAGAAAAGTTATTTACAAACAGCCAGGCTTACAATCAGCTGTGATCAAAACGAAAAGATAGCATCAATAGTCCTAACAAGCGATAAGTTAGTACGCGTAATTGAAATCGGTAGCTATTGTGAAAAAAGTAGTAGTAACAATTGCTCAGCCTGTTTTGACAGAAAGGTTAGCATAAATCGTTAAAGTGGAAAAACCGTAAGAAACAAATCGGTAAAGTATATTTTTTTTTGCAAATCGATATTATATCAAAATATATAAAATAATATATCAAATACGTAAGAAATAACATGGACATGATTAATATCAGTATTCCAAAGGAATTCATTAATTATTTCTTGAGGAAAATGTAGTTTTAATGCTGTACCTACAGCTTCATTACTTTTCCTAGCTCACCCTCTATCTCTCTGTTGAGACGGGTGAGTGAGATATATGAAGGTATCAATCACCAATACCGGGGGAGTTCGGCAACGACCGCAAAATAGGCAAGCCGCCTATGCTGCCTTCAGTAGGACATGCAACACGCCACCTGCCGGAATATCTCCAACTGAAGTATATCTGAAGACATGTAAATATGTATATAACCTTTCTTCCTAATATATTATTGTATACTTTACCTTCCGTGTTCTTGTTAATTATTTGTGCAGACACAACAGTGGCGACGGGAATTCGAAAAAAGACTTACGCGGGATAAAATCCACTATTAAAACACATCAGAAGCGTCAAGAATTCGAAAATGACTTACGATGGATAATCCACTACTAAACTCAACAGTGGTGTACTAAAACTACGTACTCGAGAAAGATTAAAAAAAACGAACTCGACGAAAAAAAATCTACTGTTCGAACACAACAGTAAGATCGAGGATTTTGAAAAAGATTTACTTGACAATTCATTGTTAGACACAGCCACAGTATTCGAAAAATAGTGGACGCGGAGAGTTATCACGGTCGAAAAAAATAAAGAAAACCAAACGAAAGTAACTAAAAAATTGTCGAATGAGTTATTTAAACACTGGATACTTGAAAGGAAAAAAAACCTATAACCATTTCAAAGTGACTACGAAAGTCAAAGAAAAAAAAGGTGTCTTCGCTAGCAAAATACCAATAGCTGAATCCACTGCCAAAAACTTTCTCCACTCTTTATCTATGCCTAAATCAAAACGCGGATTCCATGGACAAAGCTTCTTCCTTAGAACTGCACGCCTGTGGAACTCTGTTCCGTCTGCCTGCTTCCCTCCTGACTACAGCTTGGATGTCTTCAAGTCCAACGTAAACACATTCCTGATGAACCGCCCCCTTAAGTAAACACTTTAAATATCCACACTAACGTACTGTACTTACAATAACCCTTATCACTGCGTGGCTTCTGGGCCTTGATAAGTGGTGATTACCTTGTAAAAAAGAAAAGAAAAACACAGCCATTCCAAAGTAACTACGAAAGTCAAAGAAAAAAAAGGTGTTTTCGCTAGTACACCGTTAACTAAATTATTAAAATTTTCTTGAAGGAGAAAAGTGACCATTTGAAAGTGACTTCGAAAGTTAAAGAAAAACACCGTTTTCGCTAGTACACCGTGACCTAATTCATGCAAATTGTCTTGAAGGAGAAATGTGATATTTCTTTCAGCTGTAACAAGAAAGGCTTTTTCTTGTACATAAGCAACACTTAGCGGATTAAGAGAAAAATAAAGTACATTGTTTTTATCCCTCAGTAGAAAAAATGAAAAAGAAAAGGTCAACGCAAAAAATATATAGATAGAATCGAAACTAGCGTCTGGGAAGCCCCTAGGGTGTACGTAAAAAGAAAAGTCGGAACAAATTTACGTATGTGCAGACTTTTCTACGGGCCTAAACGATAAATTACAAGACCACCACTACCATTTACCAAGCCCTGAGGAGACATTTGTCAGACTAAATGGTGGTAACATTTTTTCAAAAATAGATTTCTCCGACGCCTATTTACAAATTCCGATGGAAGAAGAATGCTCAAACATATTATGCATTAACACGCACAAACGGTTGTTCAAATACAACCGTCTAAGTCAAAGTCGAGTCGGCGATTTTCCAGCAAGCAATTGATACAATGCTGAACGGGATTGATTGTGCTTGTGCATTCCTGGATGATATAATCATCAGGTGTGCGTCCATAAGTGAACGCCAAGCGCATCTAAAAGAATATTCAGAAGAATAAACGAATACGGATGCAAGGTGAAAGAAAACAAATGCGATTTTTTTAGGCGAAATCAAATATTTAGGGCAAATAATAAATAAAGACGGTCGACGCCCAGACCCGGAAAGATCGACAGTAATTTAAAACATGCCGGCACCACATAACGTGACGACTCTACAGAGTTTCTTAGATATCGCAAACTACTACCAAGTAGTTATCAAAGGCATACACAACCTAAGAGCTCCGCTTAACGAGTTATTAAAGAAATAAACACCGTGGATATGGACAAAAGATATCAAGATACATTTGAGCAAATTAAAAAGACGCTGACATCCGATGTATTTTTAACCTATTACGACTCAAAATTAGCAATAAGTGTTGCGAGCGACGCGAGCTCGTATGGCATAGGAGCATGTATACATCATATCCTGCCAGATGGATCGAAGAAACCTGTAGCTCACGCCTCAAGGACACTACTTCCGGCAGAAAAGACTTACTCTCAAATAGAAAAAGAGGGGTTAAGCATTATTTTCGCGGTGACGAAATTCCATCGTTACCTGTACGGGATAAACTTTATGCTGGAAACAGATCACAAGCCCCTAGTGACAATTTTTGAGCAAAAAGGGCTTGACAGTATATACGGCAAATCGCCTACTCCATTGGAGTACGATCTTACTAAATTATGACTTTCAAATAAAACATCTGGATTCGAAGAAAATAGGTCAAGGCTTATACCGAAAATGGAAGAGTCAGTAATTCCAGCTATACGTTCCAATTATGAGGAAAAACATGGTGGTGAATATAATAAAAGAATTACCAGTCACATTAACCGATATAAAAAGGGAGGCTGCGATGGCATCACATACATAAAGGAAATAATAAGGGAAAATGATGAAATGACGCGAAGCATATTTTCCGTATGCAATGATGTTTTGTTATATAGTGAATGAGTTGTTATCCCGAAAACCTTACAGAAAATTTTTTATGTGATTTTCATACAGAATACCCGGTTATAAATAGGATGAAGGCACTTTATGCAGAGTTATGAGTACCGGCGTAACCAGGATGTTGATATTGCACTAACAGTACATAAGTGTAAAGTTTGCCCGTTAGCAGCAAAGGCACCACGAATAGTTCATAAACCTTGGAAAAAACCTGACCATCCCTGGTCACGCATTCATATAGAATTTGCTGGACCGAGCAAATGACAACACTACCTACTCGTAGTAGATACTTTTTCCAGAAAGCCTGAAGCAAAGCGTTTCAAGAACCGGACGACAAATAACACAATAAGTTTTCTGCATGAAATATTTACACGTTTTTGGTGTGCCAGACATTATAGTCACAGATAACGGAACACAATTTACATCAAGTGATTTCAAGGACTTTTGTGACACTTTTCAGGTAAAACATATACCTACACCACCGTTCCATCCTAGAGCAAATGTATTAGCGGAAAGGTTCGTAGACACGATAAAGCGTGCACTTAGAAAATCACTAGGGACCCCGACGGATAAAGCATTGCAATAATTCCAGCAAATATACAGGATAACTAAGAACCCAAATACACTGTCGAAATTATCGCTAGCAGAATTAATGTTTGGTAGAAAATAAAATCAGAATTTGATAAATTAATACCAAGACAAGCAACCGTCCATCAAACTACACAGACATCACGTAAAAGATTTAAACCTGGTGATCGTGTATATGTTAAATGTATGAAAAATAATATTTCATACTGGGAGTTTGTTACGGTAGATAAACGTATCCTACATGATAAAAGGTCCAAAAGGGATACACAGAAGACATCAAAATCAATTGATAACACGTTATATAAAACACAACGGACATGAGAAATCTGATAAAAAGGAAGATCCAATTGAAATACTATACGAAGCGTTTGATATCGAACCGAGAAGATCGGGAAGGAAAAGAAAGGTTACAGAACCAATTATAATGAACCCCTAGAGAAAAAGATATTGAAATCTACACGACTTCAAATCTTGGAGACGCCCACTAATTAACATAGGCGGGTGAGTGAGATATATAAAGGTATGAATCACAAATGCCGGGGAAGTTCGGCAACGGCCGCTAAATAGGCAAGACGCCTATGCTGCCTCCAGTAAGACATGCAACACGCCATCTGCCGGAATATCTCAAGCTGAAGTATATCTGAAGACATGTAAATATGTATATAAATTTTCTTCCATATATATTATTGTATACCTTTACTTTCCGTGTTCTTGTTAATTATTTGTGCAGACACAACCCTCCCTTTCTCCATATACCCTTCTTTCTCTCTGTCTGTCTCTGTAAAAATCAATGTGCAAGCGATGAGAAAATACAATATACCCCTTAGAGTGAGACTAAAAGGGTAGCATCAATACTTCTAGCAAGCAGTCAGTCTGATGCTATTAGAAATTAAGAGTAGTAGTAATAGTAATATTTGAAGCGTCCGGTTATTAAATGTTATGTTATGTTTTGTTAGTATGCATATTTGCCAGGTTTGAAATCGATTTTGTAAAAAAGGTTTTTTTTATCGATATTATATCAAATTATATAAAATGATATCAGAAACGGAGCAAAACAACATGAAGATTATTATAATCATAATTCCAAGGGAATTCATTAAATATCTGGTGAGGAAATTAAAAGTTTCTTTTCCATGCAGTACCTACGGCATAATTACTCAATAGTCTGCAAGTAACATTTTGTTTCACCGAGCAGTTACTCATGCGACTAATTTATTTAACATTCATCTTATTTTATTGGAGATGTGTTTCGCCTTACACGTGTTTTTATAATTGCATGAATAATAATTCCTCGAGAAAATTGCACATTTTTTAATATGCTCTGGAAGTGTAAATAAAATTTTATTCAGCTTAATTAATTAAGTCTATAGTGAAAATATACGATATTAGTATACATATATATTTTAGAAATGTATATATCAGTGGACATGTGTGATTTATGTGTGTATGTGGGAGTTTTTTTTTAAATTATTTACATGTAATATAATGAAACGCAGATAATAAACGGTCAACCTAAGAAAATACAATAAATAGTAAATATATACAATTTACACTCTGCAAAAGTATCTTACATGATATTCCATGACCCTAACTCAAATAGGGATGAGTGCCAAGAAACATACCTCAGCATTTCTTATTCTACGTAATGCTAAAGTTTACTGACCGTTATATACTTTGAAAGTTTCCGCTTTCTTTTATGTTACGTCTATACTACCAGCGGCCATTTTCGAATTTTTGATACACTTGTCATTTCAATGGCGCGCCGACTGCAACCTTTACTTAATATTAGAATATAAGAGGAAGTTGGGCAAAAGGAAGTTGGAGTGGCCCTTGCTGTGTCTGTCTGCATATTATCAGCGAGCCGTGCGTGGACGAAGTAAAAACGGCAGGAAACACGTGTCTATGTATCAATGATGACCTGTCGAAATGTGTAGGTCGATCTGAACGAGTATTGCTGCATATGAATCTCTGATGCAACAATAGGAAAGAGCATTAGCGGAATGTGAATGGGGAAAAAGTCGAAGAATAATGGAGTCGAGACAAAGGAGGAGAAAGATGGGAAAAAAGAGAGTGAATGAGCGAAAATAGTTGAATATCACCGTAATAATATAAAGAGAATGAATAAGAGGGAGAGAAAGAGGGGATAATGAGAAAGACAGAGAGTAGAAAAAAGAAAATGAAAGAAAGTAGGATAGAAAGAAGAAAGAGAAAGAAACGCCGAGGAAATAAAAGAAAGAGCGGAATATAGAAAAATAAAAAGAGAGAACGGCTAAAGGAGGGAGAATAGGCGATTGAGAAAAATAATGGAAAGATTTAAGAGAAACGATTAAGGAGAAAGGAATCTGAAAGAGAAAGAAATATGGAAAATGAAACAGAAATTAATCGAAAAAAAACATAGAGGAAAAATGAATGAGGAGAAAACAAGAGAAAAATAGGAGAGAAGAGGAAGGAGAAAGTAAAGAAACAAAAAAGAAGAAAAGACAAAAGTACAAGGGAAACAAGAGATGCAAATAAGTATCAGAAACAGAAAGATAAAACACGCAATAGAAATAAATAGAAAAACACACTGACAGAGGATGAATAGAGAGAAAAATGATGATTAATTAGGTATCACGAAAACAAAAGAGAGGTCAGAAAGAGAGAGAGAGAGAGAGAGAAAGAAAGAGAGAGAGAGAGAGAGAGAGAGGGGGAGAGAGCGCGAGATAGGGGAAAAGTCAGTGACAGAGCGTGAGAGGAAAATAAAAATAAAAAAGAAAGGCAGAAGGAATAAACCAAGTACAGAAGTGAAAGGAATATATATATATATATATATATATATATATATATATATATATATATATATATATATATATATATATATATATTGGGTATTCGAGTAACCTACTACTCAGGGAGATGAGCGCCTCTGCCTTGCATAGTTTCAGGTCACCCTTGGGCAAGGTGTAGTACCTGTAAGCCTCCCTCTCAAGTTCTGGAGGGTTACTATATTGTGAGAACTAGGGATATATAAATACATATGCATGTTTGCTTGCTTATGTGTGTGTATATGTCGGTAATAAAACATGCACACAATGCCACTGCTCAGTCATCTCACTATTTCAGTTTGTCACTGTGCAACCAGTGGTAGGGTGCGAGAGGGTACATTATGTGTAGCACAAGCATGTTGTGTCCCGATCGTTATGTGCAGATATCTTTCGAAGAGGAAAAAATAAAAGTAAAAGTCTCATGGCGATAGATGAGTGGCGACGTGCATAGGTTAGCAGGCTGGAAGTGCATAGCTACAAATCTGCACATAGGCGGACAGTGATTTATCTAACATCGTCGACTAAATCGCTTACAGGGTGGAAACAACTTCGGTGGATGATCTGGCGGCTGAGCAGCCTTTTCTAGGGATACACTGCTCACCCATGAATTTAGGAAGGGTCTAGAAAAGGTGACTTAAACATTGTCTACCCTTTTATTAGCTGGTCGGCTTCCTGCGGTCGGCGACTGCTCTATATTTGCAGGAGAAACAAGATAAAGTTGAAGAAAATTAATAAACAAGGAAAATCAAAATTTTATCAGGGGAGGAATAACTTAACTGTTGCTACGTGTAATGTGAGAACTTTGCTAGATGTCCTGGATATTAAAAGACAGCTATTGTTGAAAGAGAGCTCGCTAGCTACAGCATAGACATTGCGGCATTGTCTGAAACACGATTGAGTGGTGAGGATCAATTGTTGGGAGTTGGCTCGGGATACACCGTTTTTGGGAAAGGAAAACCATCGGGGCTGAGACTAAGAAGGTGGGGTTGGCTTTGCAGTGCGTTCTCAGTTGGTGAAGAGGATTGAACAGCCAATCTGTATAAGTGACAGAATTATGACGATGTGCTTCCCTCTTGCACACAGTAGGTATATGACGATTTTATCTGCATATGCCCCTACCATGGGTGATGAAGACACCACACAGTGTTTTGCCAAGATATCAGTCGTACCATTTCCGCAATCTCTTTATCTGAGATCTTACTCATGGGTGATCTAAATGCAAAGGTTGGCAAGAATCATCACACCTGGGACTAACTCGGCCGGTTTGGTGTAGGTAGGGTCAACAGTAATGGTCTGCATCTTCTCCATCTATGCACTCAGTTTGACCTTGCTATCTGTAATACTTTCTTCGGGCACAAAACAAGGCCACTTGATCGATTACATTATTTACAGGAAGGCAGATTTGCGGGACCTCTGTAGTGTGCGTGTTATGCGTGGAGCTGAATTGCACAGATCACTTTTTGGTACGCGGGAAGTTGAAAGTCTATATAAGGAGGAAGTGTAGGATGGGTGGTGATTGGATTCCCAGGCGGGCTGATGCAAGTGTACGTGAAAAGCTTCGATCCGTAGTTAATTCTGCTGATTTTTATGGGTCGTAGGCGCATTTTAAAAATACAGTCTATGAAATGAGTGTAGATGTTCTTGGCTTCCGCAAATCTAAACATCAGGATTGGTTTGATGATAATGACTCTGAAATTACTCAACTCTAAAGTGCTAAAAATGAGTTGCACCATAAGATGTTGTCTGCCTCTCATGGAGGTCGGGGGTCCCTCCGACAGTCACTTAAAGCATGCAAGGGTATTCTCCAAAAGCGACTCCGCCAAATGAAGAATCAGTGGTGGACTAAACTCGCTAACCAAATCCAGAAGGCTTTTGATTGTAAAGACTCAAACGCATGACCCATTTGCTTAAAAAAGCTTTTGGTTCTCAAACACTACCTACTCCCAAGTGATGGAATTGCCCTTATAAAGGATCCTAACAAGATTCTCCTTCGTTGGACCGAGCATTGTTCTGATCTATTTGACAACCCCTCTAATGTTGATGAGGACATCATCAATGAATTTTTATCACAACAGAAGCTTATCCATGAAATGTCTGTTTTCCATCTGAGAATGAAATTATAGATGCAATCGAGGAAGTGAACGTTGGGAGGGCTCCAGGGCTTGATGGTATTCCTGTGGATGTCCTCTTACATGGGGGTGATAAAATTGTTCATGAAATTCTTCATCTTATCACTGATGTCTGGAGGGGTGTTTCCGTCTATCAGGATTGGGTTGATGCAATGCTTATATCACTGTACATGGGAAAGGGGCCCAGGACCGACTGTGGAAGTTATCGTGGAATATGTTTGTTGGAATAGTTGGCAAAGTATTTTCCAGAGTTCCACTCAATAGATTGTTAAAGTATATTTGTTCATCCGGCATTCCAGAAAGTCAAAGTGGCTTTCGTTCGGGCAGAGGAACCACGGATATGATCTTCTCTGCTCAGCAGTTGCAGTAGAAATGTACTGAACACCGCGTTCCGCTTTATCAGGTTTTTGTTGATTTGACTAAGGCTTTTGATACGGTGAACAGAAGTGACCTATGGATAATTCTGGGGAAGTTGGGATGCCTACCTCAATTTCTACGATTACTCAGGGAGTTCCACACTAATATGAAGGCTCAACTGAACTTCCACGGATGCCTGTCGAAACCCAGCTCAGTTGACAATTGTGTGAAGCAGGGTGATATCCTAGCACCTACACTTTTTTCAATTTATTTTGCAACTATGTTATCGTATGCCTTTAGGGAATGTTCTCTAGGTGTTTGTTTGCGCTACAGAACCAGAGGTAGGATCTTTGATCTTTGTTGTTTTCATGCTTCTACAAGGAACTTTCAGCACCTGGTTCGTGAATTGCTTTATGCGGATGGGGCCGATCTCGTAACCCATTGTGAGAGGGATATGCAGGGTATCATGGATCTGTTTCGGGGGCCTGTGCGTATTTTGGGCTTACTATTAGTCTTAAGAAGACTAAGGTCATGTTCACACCTCCACCCGGTAGTTTGTATGTGGAACCAAATATTTTATCAACAACCAGAGACTTGCCGTGATTGACACATTTGTGTATTTGCGTAGTATTCTCGCCAGAGATGGAACCCTGGATGCTGAGGTCAACTATAGGATACAGCATGCCACTAAGTCTTTTGGTGGCTTAGATAAGCGAGTATGATCTGACAGGAGTATAACTATTCATACAAAGATCAGTGTCTATCAATCTTGTATTTTACCATTCCTGCTTTACGATTCTGAGGCCTGCACAACTTATGGTAGACACATAAAAGTCATGGAAAGAGTGCACCAGAAATTCCTGATACACATTCTGGGCATCAGGTGGAGCACTTTTATATCTGATGTGGATGTTCTCATGCAGGCTGATATACCTTGTATCGTGAAGTTGATTATACGCAACCAGATGAGGTGGGCTGGACATCTGACAAGGATTGACGACGATAGATTGCCAAAGCGCCTGTTCTATGGTTAAATGAGACAAGGAAAGCCTCCACAACATAAACCGAGGAAACGCTTTAAGGATAACATCAAAGATAATCTTAAAGCTCTTGGTATTGATGTGTTCAGTTGGGAAAGTGCTTCCAATGATCGTAAAAAGTAGCGCTACTTGGTCTATCATGGCTGTGATAGTTTTGAGAAGAAAAATATGAGCATGCAAAAGTGAAGCGTGATATCCGGAAGAAAAATCTGTCAGATATATCAGGTCTGTCGGAGGATTTCATGCAGAATCAAACCTGTGATTTATGCGTTAAAATGACTTTATCCGGAGCTGGCCTAGCTAGCTAGCCATAAACGTTCACATGGAGATCAATCTTTCTATGATGGGGAAAACTTTGCAGAGCACAAATGTTCTGTTTGCTCTGTGGTCTGTAATTCGAGTGGAGGCCTGAAGCGTCATATGAGCGTCCACAGTAGAGTAGCACCAGTTGGCATCCCTCAACCTCAGTTTAAGTGTGACCTTTGCAACAGACTCTGTAAGAGCCGGGCTGGTCTGAAGTGCCACCTTCGTTCGCACAGAAAACAGGAATTGATGCATATTGATCACATCTCCACATGTATATATATGTGTGTGTGTATAAGTGTATATATGTGTATATAATTTAAAAACAAATTGTTAAAAAATACAAGAAAATGATTGAGTAATCAACAATAAATGATTGAGTAATCAACAATATATATATATATATATATATATATATATATATATATATATATATATATATATATTATCTGCGCTGTTGGCGATGACCGTGCTGAATTTGCAACTTAAGAGCGGAAAAACAACAGAGTGTACAATAGACAAATATAATCACTTGTAAAGGCGCCACCACTCCGAGTCGAATTCCAAACCTTTAGCTTACGATTTACTTCTTCCTTTGGCGTTAATTCGTAATCTATGATGACATGTTTGCTGCTATGTTTAAAACTAAGACATGAACCAATAGATATTAGGTTACCTATGGATATTGGTAATGCCGCCTTTTTACCTTCACCTGGCAAATTACATTTTTTTAATTTGCAAATGTTTACGCTGAATCTTCTCGGTTAAACCCAAATATAAAGTTTTGCATTCGTTCGTAAACCATATATATTAAGGTTAATGGCTATAGACCAAACCTTATAGAGGAATTTGGTAAACAAACATTTTTAAACGAGCGTAGTATGTAACGAAAAAGTGTAAGGAAAAATGCAAGATGGCGCCCGACTCTCTCTTTAACACTGTAAGATATCCTCAACACGGCACAAGGAGCAACAGCCACACGATTCCCCAACCAACTCAATCGTCACTCTCCACGTCTTTCCCCTCACCCGCTTTTATCGTCGTTCTAGGCCGGCTAAATTTGCATATTCCGAAAATTCGTGTGACTTTGCGAGACATCATACTTTACAAAAGACGGCGGCCGCCATCTTGGTCTTCCTTTTCTATTTTTCGTCGGTAACGCTGAGCTGGTCTCGAGGTAAGTCTTCTTTCCCCTCATCCGTCTCTCCCACGTACCCACACAAACACGCGGGCGCTTATCTCCTGGATGCACGTTACACTCCCCCCTGATCTGATGATCACATAGAGACCACTGGGGGGGTGGCCTTTTAGTGCGTGTGCTTCTGTGAAGAGGTACATTCACTGTTTCAGATTCGGGCTCTGGATCTGGTTCCGCCTCATCAGATGAAGTATTGCTATCAGTCTCTGGAAGGGGCTCACTGAATCCGTGCATCGGCAGCTCATCGCTAGACGCTTCACTGCTTTCTTCTGTAGTTGTGTGACGCACCTCGGTAGCTGGGCGAAGATCTCGCACATGTCGTGGGGTGTCATCGACCAAAACAGACTGCTGGCTAATAACTCCAGATATTTGTCCTCGCTTAAACTTGTCGGTGCACCGATTTCCTGGAGGCCGCACACACACTGGATCTCCCACTTCATATCTGTTATATGTTCCCTTGTCGGTTGGCTGCGTAGTGTTGATTCCCTTCACTCCGACTCGGTACGTGTTAATAGCATTCGCAGGTGCGGTTGAAGGGGACGTCCCGTCCTTTGGCGTAATGTTGTGCCAATATGTTGCTTCCGCAATAGTACATCGCTTCCTGGCAGCAATTCTCTTGATGCTGCGATGGCTTCTTTCAGCAATGCCATTTCCTGACGGCACATGCGCACATCGCAACCGTAGTCGGACGCCCCACTCATCTAACAACTGCCGAACTTGCTGGCTACAAAACGCTGCATCATTGTCAGTCAGGAGCTCTTCCGGCGCACCTCGCTCAAAAAAAATGGATGATAGGTGGCGAACAACATTTGCTGAATCCTGTCTGGTCATCTGCCGCCACACCGCAAATCTCGTAGGCCCGCAATCAATGAGAGTTAGAAAGGGCTTGCCACTGTAATGGGTAATATCCATGGCCAGCCGCTGCCACACACTCTCAACTTCCAAGCGACACTTCTGCCATCGCTCTGGTGCAGGATCAATAGACTGGCAAGCCTCACAATTTCTGACGATCTGTCTGACATCCACCTTGGTCACTGCTGGGTATGCAGGCCTCACAAAATAAATGGCCCTCTTGATACCCGGATGTCCGCTCTGTGCATGATTTTTTTGTATTTGACATGGGTCGATTGCAACTGCACAAGATCGAGCAGTAATCTCCATTCCCATCTTCGCGGCTTCATACCATTTGTGAGGTACATGGGTCAGTTGGTCAGCACGATTACAATGTGATGGCACCAGAGTGACGCTCAGTGATAGCCCATACTCAGATACCAGGTTTTTTAGCGTGTCTAGCCTTCTCCGTATTAACATTTCGCTTGCTGCCTTGGTACGGATTCGTGTCCGTCCTGAAAGTGTGTCAGACACCCAGTGGTAGACACAGAGAGAATCTGTGTACAAGGTCAACTTCTTAGACTGCCACTGCAGGACCAGATTTACCCCCTTTACAACAGCGTCCTGCTCTGCCAGGTTGATATGCTGAGAATCTGTTACGGGCCGCAGCCAACACGCATCCTCGACCACGTTTCCTCCTTGCTCCAACGATACTCCCAACGCCAAAGAACTGGCATCAACCCACACACCTACGTTGTCTCCGTTAACACACCACCGCCCACAGGCAGGGTCGTTCTTGTTCACTCTCTCCAGTGTCTCTTTAATCATCAGAGTTAGTAGGACATCATCGGATATGTCATCCCAACCCATGGTTGTTAAATTTGCTCTGCGTTTAATCACACCAACAGCTGCGCGGAGCCAGCCACAGACCGGTAAGTGACCAAGAAGTTTTCCACACCAAGAAAAAACGGTCCGTCTTGTAACGAGGTTGAGGATGCTTGGAATTTCACTGCCACGCCTCCATTGTAGGGTGCCATCTTCTTCATAAACATCCAATCCCAATACACGTGCTCCTTCCCTTAAACGTTCGGGATTCTTGCATTCCAGACCAAACTGAGCCAACTTTTCTTTGACACACGACGCAGACTGTACATCTTCATTGACGTATACGTCATCAATGTAAGCTGACGTTGAATCCCTCATGTAAACCATATTGATACCAGGCTTAGTGCGGACGCCCGATCGCCATAACAGAACGCACACCAGGGTTCCCGAACTCAAACCGTTCACACGAACAAGCCTCCAAGTAGCTGGGTTATAGGAGCACGCCACAACTCCCAGCCAATCTCAGGGGAATCACAGTCTGTACCCTTTTCACCTCACAAAGGTCGCCCGTCAGCTCGACCCTTTCAACCCAGTCGACGATGGACGTGGACCCGTCAAACTCGGGTATGAGCTTTAAGTCAAATTTCGATTCGGTCATAGTCCTAGAGGCCAAATGGCCGGAATAGCTTGTAACGAAAAAGTGTAAGGAAAAATTCAAGATGGCGCCCGACTCTCTCTTTAACACGGTAAGATATCCTCAACACGGCACAAGGAGCAACAGCCACACGATTCCCCAGCCAACTCAATCGTCACTCCCCACGTCTTTCCCCTCACCCGCTTTTATCGTCGTTCTAGGCCGGCTAAATTTGCATATTCCGAGAATTCGTGTGACTTTGCGAGACATCATACTTTACAAAAGACGGCGGCCGCCATCTCGGTCTTCCTTTTCTATTTTTCGTCGGTAACGCTGAGGTGGTCTCGAGGTAAGTCTTCTTTCCCCTCATCCGTCTCTCCCACGTACCCACACAACACGCAAACACGGATGCAACGTTACATAGTATACGTATACATAAATATGTATAGAAAAAGTTTATTTTTACAATATCATTTTACGTAAATATTACGCAAGTATAAATCATGTGGAATATCTGCACGAGTTTAATTACACGTAATAGTTAACTAAAGGTGATCATTTATTGAGACAGCCGAAATGAAACTAATAGGAAATTTACTAAAATTAATGTTTAAAAGAATCTGCAAATTAGTTAGATATTTCCAGATTATTGCAATTCCAGCCTCATATATACAGAAGTTTTTTTTTAAATAAATAGATGAACTGGTTTCTTTATCCTCGGGTTAAGATAAAGGTTTAGTATCTTTTCTTATTTTGCATTTAATTTTTTCCTCGGTTTTTTGGAAAATGGTTGAGAAATACTTCATGAATGGTAGATTTTTTATTTATCTTACTAACCAGTTCCCCTTTTGGGGTTCATGTTTTCTCACACATTAAAAACCGATCATGTGTCTTACGCTGTCTATGTAGCGAGGTAAGGGAATAAAAGAAAAGAAAAAGTATTTTAATATGAATATTAATATAAAATAAAATTACATGGGTATACATAAATATATGGGTGTGTGTGTAACCAGTTGGCATTTATTTTACTTTGTTTTATTCAAACTCATCTTCTGCGAATCTGTCATTGTCTAATAAGGAGTTTATTAATTAAGCAAAATAAATCAATCACTAGTTAATTAGCATAACAGAAAAAAAACAAATATGCTAACATTGATTATAAACAACGAAATAAATAATTGAAATAGATAAAAAACAACAAATTGCAGCCAACTTTGAATAAATAAATAACTTGATTATATTTTCTGTTGCGATATTATCTGCGCTCCAGCCTTAATTTAGACTTCACAATCCCCAGGAGATTTGCGAGAGCCGCCATTTTGCAAAAGTTAAATTCTCCAATATCATTGAATACTGCCATATATATATATATATATATATATATATATATATATATATATATATATATATATAGAGAGAGAGAGAGAGAGAGAGAGATACGTTTATATATCACTTTCTGTTTCTTTCCTATTCAACACCTATAATTTTCCATTCCTTGGATTATGGTAGCCGCATAACATTTCTTTAATTACATAACTCAAATATTTCTTCATGCAAACTAAAGTTAATTATGTATACGCGCACACATTACTTCAACGCATTAGTCATGCCACATCTGGTTTAAAACAGTTTATAATAAGACTTGGCAAAATATTTGGTTGCGGTTTTTACGCATGCATATATATACATACACACACACACACACATATATATATATATATATATATATATATATATATATATATAGCCAGTACAGTTTAGTTTCCTAGAAGTATATCCAATAAAACAACATGTGTACAATCGTTTCCTAACCGATGTTCATTTTATTAAAATTGATAATAAGTATTTAAAATAATTTGACAAACGTGTTAAAAAACAAAGACCTGGAGCAGTTAAAGACACCGAAATAAAAAAGCATTTTAGTCGTGAGTAAGACAGATATTCCATTATATCTCCATTTAAATATCTGTTTCAATTTGAGCCACTCTATTTTTTTGCATATTGTTATTTTTGTCTACTGATTTGAATATATACTTATCGTTTATGTTACTTAATATATATATATATATATATATATATATATATATATATATATCCATATATATTTAGATATCTAGGACTATTTGTAGAAGAGTAATTTCAAAGTAAGTAGGTTTTTATGAAGCACATAACCGGTGTTGTTATTTGTTTATGATATTTTATTTGTATATTTTAAGCGATCCTACCCTCTTGCTCACGAAATATGTACCGAAATAAAAATTGAAGACGTTGAAAAAAAAACAGACAAGAAATTGGTATTTTGGGTTGCATCTTTTGCTTAATATAATTTACGAACAATTCACCTGATTATTATGACCGGATGTTTACGAACAATTTGGATTTTTAAAAGTTTTTTTCAAATTTGTAACGCATTAGCATTCAATCGAACCGGCAATAAACAAGATTTCAATATGTATGCAAATCTTTGGAAACTGAACCATTCTTTGAAGGGGAATGATAATATTATTAATAGATAACAGAATAATAAGAAAATATAATAATAATAATAATAATAATAATAATAATAATAATAATAATTATAATAATAATGATTATTATTATTATTATTATTATTATTATTATTATTATTATTATTACTATTATAGAATAAAAAAGCTCGAATAAAAGACCAGAAACGCATAACCATAACTTATAAACACAATGCACTTCACTCGAAGGACGATTTTGACTGCCTCTACGTTAAAAGGAAAAACGGCGGGATTAAGGGGCTAGTTTTTATAGAAGATTTTGTAAATGATACCAAGAGAAATCGAACAAAAAATACATAATGCAAAACACTGAAAGCATAATTATGGCAGCAAGAGGCACAGCAAAAAAAAAAAAGAAACCGAAAAACAAAGAATATAACAAGAAAGGTGAAATGAAAGAGAAATAACTACATTCATGATTCGCAAGGATAACTAAAAACGGGTATAACGAAAACACTTGGACATGTGTGCGAAAAGGACGCGTAAACCGAGAAACTGAATCCCTAATGACATCAGCACAAACTAATTCGATAAGAACCATTCACAGTCAAGCAAAGATCGACAAAACACAAGAAAGCAGCATAGTCAGATAGTGTGGACAAAGAGACGAAACAATATAATATAAATTAGGTGAATAAAGTTAACTAACCCAAAAGGAATACAAGAACAGTAATGACCAAATGGAAAAAGATATACATTGGAAATTGTGCAAAGAACTGGATCTGGATCGCACGGACAAATGATAACAACATAAGCCAGCAACAGTAATTGAAAACGAGAATAAAAAAAAAGTCCTATGGGACATGTGCATACAAACGGATGAACCCATCCAAGCAAGAAGACCGGATATCGAAATAATTTACAAGAAACTTCGGCAAATCGTAAACTTGCTGGTCCAGCTGGCCTTAGGATAAATATCAAAGAAAAGCAGAAACAGAGCAAATCCACAGAGATAGCCAGACAGCTGAAAGGGATATGGGTGATAAAAAAAAATCAAGATTGTGCCTATAATAGTCGGGACACTAGGAACAATTCCGAAAAACTTTGAAAAAGAATGGGAGAAATTGGAATAAGAGGAATAGCTTGAATGATACATGGAATAAAAATAGTAATAAAAACGGCTGAAATATAAAGGGAAACCCCTTGAATGCGGAGACTAATACACATCAGCAACGTGCAGCGGTCAGGCAAAACACGAATAAACGTAATATTGAACCAAGCACATTGAAGATGCATATCTATAATTTCTCTATCCCGTCCGTCCTCCCATTACCAAACTGTCCCCCCCATAGAATTATGACAAATAGCCGGAAAAGGTAAAGAAGGATGGAAAGACTGAGGTAAGAGCACTGACCAGACCTCCGCAGGACAAGTGCCAACAGAAGTGGGACCTTGGGAGACTTATTGCCACTCAAATTCCAGTGGATCCCAATGGCAGCTGCTAGCGAGAAATAAATGGAAGCGGCGTTTGCGATAATGCAAATTCATTTGCCAATGCTATCAAAAGAGGTTGAGGGTTCTGGAATAATGGGAAACTTGTTGTCACTCAACTTCCAGGGAACAGTAAAGGCTGTTTCCAAGGAGACACCCTATATGACCTGTGTGAAAGCTCCTTGTGTAACAAAAAAGCGTAGTAAGTATGAATATTTTACTCACGCGGTTTTATAAATATGCTCACCAAAGCTGCGTCTGACGCTTTAATGACTATTCCGCATTGATAAACAATTATTTTATTTTGCCTCTGGGTATATTCTTACTCAACATATATTCACCATTTTGATTGACCACTTGGATTTAATTTTTAAATCTTATATAAACAAAATCTGTGCTGGATATCTTATATAACCAGCGTGAAACGGAGGAAATATGTTTGCATGCGATTGCGACCTAATACCTTTGAAGGACTACAAAACGCGATGGACCTATTTACCTCCTTACTATCAGGAATTTCTATTTCAAAAGTTAACATTCATTTTAGATTTAAAGTGCAATATCTCTTTTCTTCCTTAATATGTCAATCCCTTATTCTGTGTATCTAAAATGTTTTAAAAACATTAATTTTCTATATCTATTGCTTTTAGAAAATAAGGTGCAACCAATAAAGACATTTGCTAATATTTTTCATCTGAGAAGATGAATGCGCATGGGGAACTCATGGGTTAAGGAAATAGCTTTATTCAATTGTATTCTTGGTTTTTAAACACTAAAAGATTCTGTATTTGAAGATTAATTGTTTGAAATCATAATATTTAAATACATACATTTTTATTCAATTGATCTATCTTGTCTAGTGAGCAATTTTATTTGGCTGGGATTGTCTTTTATAAAATATTACATCTAATAATATCTTGTAAGACCTAAACTCACTGGATTTGCATATCGATAGATGCCCCTCATTTCATTATTCTGAAGTATATATATATATATATATATATATATATATATATATATATATATATATATATATATATTTACAAGAAAGTTCGCGGTTTGTTTACAAACAAACGTTTGAGCACTTTACGAGTGGCGGACGGATGTCTATTTAAATAGACATGCGGACAGATTAGTTGCGGGCACCGCTTCCGTGGTCAAGAACTGCCGACTGTCATCACGACGGTTCTAGGTTCGATCCTCGGCTTGGGATAGGTGCTAGTCTAGCGGCACTGATGAGTTGTGATACAACGAAACAGGACTGTATGTCGATGGCTAAAATATTTTATATATATATATATATATATATATATATATATATATATATATATATATATATATATATATATATATAAGCAGGCTCCTTCAGTCTTGGACAGACTATGGATACTTAGGAAGGGTTGCTTGCGCGTGAAATATGCGCAAATTCCAACCACGCCTTTCCTGAGGCGACATTGTTTAATATAAGTGGCAAGTGAAGTACAGGACGACTGAAACAAACGCCGAGATAAGCGGAGAGCACATACAACGCCTAGAATTCTCAAATAGTCACCCATCTGGTACTATTGGTCTAACAAGGCTTAACGTTGCTCAACTTCGGTGATCTGACGAGAACCGGTGTGTCAACGCGATTATGCGGTATATATATATATATATATATATATATATATATATATATATATATATATATATATATATATATATATATAATGATGTTTTAAATATTTTCTATTTCTCTTTACTTTATGGTTCATTCAGTCAGCACGACGAATGTATATGTATATGTTGTTGTTTTTTTCTTACATTTAATTGTTTTTCTATATTTCTATGTTCTACATCTTATTGTCTCAGCCATATTTACATTTCGTCTTGTGAATATTATTTTAACGAATTGCTTCATATATTCTCTTCAACTAAAACTATCTTTGATAAATATAGTCGTATCAAATCATACGTCAAATCAGGGATATAAGTGGTTTTCTGTTGAATAGATATATTTTGACGTATAAAATATTGTCATCTTCAGGAAAGTGTCTCTTCGCTGTTATAATTGTCTTTCCTCTTCGACTCTGAACGCAAGATCAGTGTTTCAGATAGTACAGTGTGCTTGATTTATGTGTACGGTGTAACTCATTACGTTGGAAGGGGGTCATTTCTCTTATAACCTCGACTCAGTGTTGTCGGCCTTGGGTCTGGGATCAATGTCTCTATTCAAGCCAGGCCTTTGTCTGTTATGATAATAGGCCAGGTTGAATGTTAGGTCATTCCGGAAGAGAAGTTTTCTATAAAAACTACGTAACGACGGGGGAGAGAAATTAATGAAATCAGGTCTATATTTCTGCCTCCCTGAACCGGAAAACAAGAACTAAAAGGGTAGGAGAAAGACAGTCGAGTAAGAGGAAAGAGATGAAGAAAGAGAAATAAAGTTGATGGACAGGAAACAAGGTGGGAAGACAGGGGACAACGAACATTATGAAAGATACTAACATGACAGACAAAAGTTTAAGGAAAACGACGAGAGAAAAAGGAATGAAAATGACATATTAATAAATAAACAAAACTACTGATTTAGTGATACACTTGGTTGTGTAATTATATAGATTCTTTGCAACATGTTTATAGAAAAAGATAGTGGTTCTGACAAAAAAAAATACTGACGATTATTATAGAAGGAGAGGCTGGAACGATAAAGTTGTCGCCCTAGAAAAGAGGACATGGTTCCATTTCTGTTTAATAAAAACTGGGTTCATTTCTTTTTTTTTGTTGCAGACCATCTACTAGTTTGCCAGTTGTGTACAAATCCCAAGAGTAATATGGGTCGTCTACCTGAAAGTGACACAAATTTCAACGAGCGAGATTGGAGATGCGCCGCTGTACAACTCATGCTCTCTACTGATCGAAGTTATGAACCCAGGATCAGTACCAGCATCCTCAGTCTAAAATTTAATAGATATTGCATTATCGATACAGCTCCAACCTCTATCCCATCGAAACAATGTCTCATCTGACTGACTGTTTTAGAAGTAGTTTAAGTCCCCTTCACCTTAAAAACTGCTAAGGAAACGTCATACAATTCCTTCGATTAGATATCAGCAATCAATCTACTCTTAGATGGAAAGACATTCGAATATCCTCAGTGTTTCATGCTACCATAACTGTACTAACTTACTGAAGTTTAAATGTATTCTTAACATAGATCTCGCTGCCTTACTCCTCATAAACTCCCAACATATATGATACTTAATCGTCGAATCTTACGTTATAAGTTTCAATATACTTTGTGTCGGATGAATCAGAGTAAAACGAAAACAGAAAACAAGGTTAAAGTTAAGAAATCTTAGCGTAGCATGGCATTAAAAACATGTTAACAACAAAAGAAAAAAGAAAACTTTCTAATTCATAAACTGTTTTAATTCATAAATTACGAGAATTAATACAAAAACAAAAATTAATTACTAATAAGGAAAGGCATAGATGCCACCAAAAAAGTATTAAAAAAAAACTAAATTAGAAAAAAGATATAACGATACATAAAGCTAAATCGACAAAATAATTAAACAATTAATCAATTATCGATATTTTTTTTAATTTCCAAATGATTGATGCTCTTAACCGTCAAGCGATCAACCGATCAACAAATCAATAAAATGAAATTTCTACGTGTTGAAACGTAACAAATTAGAATATTTCAAACACATTTTTTAACACATAAACTTTTGGTGCTGTGACAAGTGCACTTCTCTGAAAAACAAACACAATGCTTCTAAGCATATTTAGAAAAAAAACAGTATGTATTCGCTTTCCTCACGGTGCTCAGCAGCTAACAGGCCCGCAACTGTAATCAGTACCACGATCACCATCGTGAAGACCTTCGTAGTTTCGGTCGCTACTCTTCTAATGCATCATAGAAGTAGCATCCCCGAGCTGAGGTGATATATGCCCTGGTCTAATATACTTTACTCTTCAATGCTCATCGTTCCTTTTTGTTTAGTTCTAGTATGATACATGGGCAGATATTTACTAAACGCCTGTCTCAAATATGTAGTTAACTCTGTCTTTGTACAACAACACAATGTTATCTTAATTTTGGAATTTTTCAGATGATTAATTTGTATATCGATTTATTTATTGTGGATTGGTATTCTTATCTTAATGATTGTTGTCTTCCCGACATTTCGGCCAACTGTTCCGCTGGCCATCGGAGCCTGTGGCGCAGTAAATAGAGTCGTTCAGTCTTTACGGTTTTAGGTGAGCATTATTTGAATATAGCGAGTTCAATCCTATCCAAATCCGGGCAGAGAACTAGTTGTTCAAAACATGGTGAGACGATCACAACTCCCGAAGGCAGTAAATACTTAGGATACGGTTTTGAGTCACAACATTTCCATCTCGCCGCGCCTAACGACCTGACGAACACCAGATGAATACTTAGTCGAATATCGTGAAACAACAACTAGAAAGATGAGGATGACAATTTGCAAATAAATCAATAAAAAAACGATGTCGCAATATGTTAATTGGGTTTCGCATAAAACATTCTCCAGCATCTATTGCTACATGATACTATTTAATGGTTCATCCGTTTTCCTTGGCAATTAACCAGTAGATCACAATATCGCTCGTATTTACTGTCAGTTGCTGTTGCAAAATTATGTTGCCAGAATACAGCAAACTCCATCAAAACTCCAGACTTCTTTCCCTTACTCCAACGAAGTACATCTGTGCTTTTCCGGGTAAGGATGAGTGGAAGTACTAGTAAAGCCCAGGTGTATTTTACCAAGTTTCATATTCCCTGCCTTCATTCATCGATGTATTTTAATCATCCATTTTCTTCATCTCCTTGGTCTCTATTTTTGGTAGTTGTTCTTCATTAATCTTTTCTAATTTCTGATGCAATAACTTGTTATTGCTTTGTTATCCCTTCATGTATATATATATATATATATATATATATATATATATATATATATATATATGTATATATATATATATTTAGTGCGAATAACTTTTGAACAGAATATGTTTGGGAATTTTTCCTTTTCTTACATTATAAGTCATCATCATTTTTTTTTCTTTTGTCTATCGCTCAAGATTCGTCGGGGAGGAAATTGCATCACTATTCGATTTGATTAGGAACGAGGTTATTTCTCGCTCCTAAACCCAGATCGCTTTCCACCCATTCTTCCAGTTTAGCACACTCTTTTCACAGCCAATATGCTGACCTAGTTGACGATAATGCACAAGGTTTCCCAGTTTCTAATATCACTGACCGAATAATTTCTTGTTTGTTTTATGTGACTCATGCAAAATAGGTCTAATTTTTTTATATCTAATCCTTCCCTTGCATCCAGTACAACTTCAACTGTATCCGGGTTTGTTGTTTGATATTTTCTAATCGCGCAAATGATACTTTATTCCACTGCAATAGCCACACCATTCAATGATACCAACATAATCGTATACTTTCTTTGTCTTTTGTCTGTCGTTGTATTTCTCCTTCTTGGCTTGCGTTGCATAGTATATTTCTGTACCATCATCTCAAACTTTTCACTGGCTTTTATCTTACTATAAAAATATATTCCCCACCGATCATATAACGTTTTGTTTACCTTTCCAATAAGTTATACTTCTTGAGGTTTTAGTCTTCAACCCCATTCTGTACTGTCCAATCAGTTGGTTTAATACTGTGTCTTGTCATTCTGTTCTCTACGCATTTTAAGTTACGTCAGTAAGAAATGGTCCGAGTAAAATTTTACCAAGTTTACGCAAACAACTTGTTTGTCTCAACAACATCAACATCACTAGTATGAACAAGATAATCGATACTGTATATTCTGCTACAAATCCAACTTCCAACCCCTGCCGGTCAGTTATCTATATTCTCAAAAACGAACAGTAAATTCATTTTAGTATTTCATGCTCATACCTTGAACAGTCCCTAAAATCCAAAAAAACACTATTGCGTTACAAATCATTTCGTGTGTGACTCAACCATATACGTTTGCAATATCGAAACATAAGATTATGATATCCTTGTTTTCTTGGCTTGGTTAACACTTTGCAATATGGCAGTGGCATGCCTGATATTCTGTGTTTGTATGAGATTTTAACTGACACATTGAAGAAATCATTGCATTGCACATACTTTGAATTCTCTCGGCAACAACTCCGAATGCAATCTTAACATCGATGCTGAGTTACATTATGGGTCAGAATTATTATAACACTTTGGCATTCATGTTATATGTATATGGCTCCACAAGATGCCACTGTTCAGCGACATCTTTGTTTCTCCACATCTCTGTTAAAACCAAAAGAAAATTCAATCGGGAGCAATCAGAGTCTTTATAGACGTTATAGTTGGCACCACCCTTGCCTGGTAAACTCTTAACTCTTGCATTACTAATAACGTCATTAAATTCTCTTTTCTGAATATCGATTACATTAAAAATTATGCCTGGTTTTGTTGGCTTTCTCTCACCTCGTGTCAACAGTAGTTTTTCTTATCCGTGTTTTTTCGTAATATGTTCCATTCGAGTGCTCATTTACTCCCACCTTTCCACTTTTGCTTTCTGTGAAAAAAACATTACAGACATGTATGGTTCTTTGCAAATTGTTTCCTATACTACGCTGTTTTTCATTCTACTCGGTCCTGGATATGACCTTAAATTATATCCGATGTTGAGGCCCAAACTTGCGGGTTTGGGGGAGTGTGGAGCCACCCTTTAATTGCCATTGCTTCCAGGCTTACGCTGACCAGGATTGGTAGTACCTTTTCGGGTCCCAACTATGGGTTAAATAGAAATTGACTTTAAAAAAAAACAAATGTACTCTATTAAAAAATTGTTCTTCAAAATCACTGGATTCGGCATTAAATAACCTGAAAAGGGTTGATATGCCGTAAAACAAAAACAACCAACCAACCAACCAACCACCACTCTTCTATATGTCTTCCTGGCTTTCCGTATTTTATCCAAAAGCTTTCTCTTTACATCCCCGTACAGTTGTTCAATTTCAACATTTTCCTCTTCAAGTTGATTTTATCTTTCCACGTCTTAATGATGTTTCCACTTTCTTTATCACTGCGATGGTTGATAAGACTTCCTTTTGTTTTGGAAATATTTTCCTGTCCATTCAAAGTATTCCTTTTTTTATGAAAATATGATTTCTGTTAATTTCTCCAGCTCTACCTTTGTGCTGTCTTTGCAGAGCGCTACATTTTTTGCCATTTGTGTATCAAAAGTTTGTTACTTTTATCATTACTCTATTGTCAATGTATCTTAGTTTTCTCATCTGGATGGCTCTGTTCTTGCTATTTCCCTCAACGTCTGATTGTTCCTCACGGTGGTGCGTATCCTGAGGGTTTTGGATACACGTTTTATAGCCGTTTCAGTTGTTCAGATACAGCCTTTTGTAGTCTATTCCTTGATAAATTCGTATCATTTTAGTTGTATAAAATAATTCGCCATATCCCTTCAGTTTTCTTTTTGTTTGTTTTTGTTACCTATTAGATTTTTCCAATTTATTTGCTGAGTTATCAAGAATTGTGGATCTCATATCTCATCTTTTTAACTGCAGATCCCCAAAGCTGGTCTTATTGAAGAAAACAGACAAAAACATTTTATTTGTAAGAGAACAAACGGGAGAAATATACATTAACAATGTTTTTCATTCTGATATTATGCACCGTTTTCCTAAGTAAATAATGTTTAATGCTTACAGTTTACACAATAACTGTGGTACACGATTTACAAACGATACGATGCTATAAGCTTGTTTCAAGAGAAAATTATTTTTAATTTTTTTTGTCAAATGAAGTTTACATAAGGTTTTAAAAAATTATTGTTTCAGCTAATATCCTTACGTGTAAATTTAAATTTTGATAAAATACATTAATGCGTCGTTAATTTAAGATCATTTCACGCACTTAGCGATTGAGACAATTAGTTTGTTGGGACTATCTTGCAACGAATCATTACATATTTAATACTTGCTTTTTTTGTTAATACCTGCTTGCGTGTCTTCTCTGCTTGTGGGCATGAGGTGTATTCGTTCATAGCACATGATATTATCATTCATTTGTTGCCTCCGTCCAAAATCGTACTCAATTCATACAGTAGTTGTAATGTTAATGTTGTCTCATTTCGTGCTGGGACATAAATTCTCTATGCAAAATCAAATAGTTCATGGAAATGAAAACAAGTTCATAAAAATTCAACCTGATGCTGTGAACTAAGAATAAATAGAAAAACTCGGCTTACATTAAAACGTGTACATAGGTCAGAAACCACCTGTTATATGTGTTTTGTTTTTAAATCTACGTCGTATCGAATGATTTTCTACAGGTAAGTGACAGCTCATATGCATTTCGGCGGTATTGCATATTTGAAATATAATTATTTATTACTAAAATATTTATTACTACTGTTGGAAACGGTTTCGCAGAAAACTCTTTTTTAGTTATTAGTAATAAAAAAAGTAAAATTGAAAATAGATCTTAATCTTTCTGGAGTTGATTTACTATGTGTCACTAGAGAGGACGGCAAGATTCTCTACTGAAAGTAAAGGAATACGATGAGATTACTTTGCTCATTTGATTGATTACTTACGGATGATATTGCAATATTTTTGAATACTAATAAGGGTATTGTCTCTGGAAGTCGGGAAATTCTATTTATTAACGATACTGCAAGGAACTGACGAATCAAATTAATTTACATTCTGCCACCAACCAATCAAATTAATTCACATACTGTCACCAACCAATCAAATTAATTCACATTCTGCCACCAACCAATCAAATTAATTCACATTCTGCCACCAACCAATCAGAAACCAGAATTACCTTTTCTGTAGCAACCTCGCATATGTTTTTCTTCGTGTAAACACGGGAAGAATTTATTTTTTGATCTGTGGCTTCAAACTAAAGAACTGTCTACTGAGAACCTGTCACCTCCAGGATTTGTATAGACCAATTAACAAGCGGAAACTGTTCTGTCTACTGAGAACCAGTAACCCCCAGGACGTATATAACAACTAACCATCGGAAACTGTTCTGTCTACTGAGAACCAATAACCCCCAGGACGTATATAACAACTAACCGTCGGAAACTGTTCTGTCTACTGAGAACCAGTAACCCCCAGGACGTATATAACAACTAACCATCGGAAACTGTTCTGTCTACTGAGAACCAATAACCCCCAGGACGTATATAACAACTAACCATCGGAAACTGTTCTGTCTACTGAGAACCAGTAACCCCCAGGACGTATAGAACAACTAACCATCGGAAACTGTGCTGCCTACTGAGAAACAGTAACCCCCAGGACGTATAGAACAACTAACCATCGGAAACTGTTCTGTCTACTGAGAAGCAGTCACTTCCAGGTCTTGTATAGAATAATTAACCATCGGAAACTGTTCTGAAACTAAACATGGCTTTCAACTCAACAGCTAAGTTTTAGGACATAATTTATTTACACTGAATTCGAAGACCACAAGTCCCACAATAATGTGATTTGCTGTAAAGAAGCTATTCAATGGGTATTCCCCCATATATTAAGCACATAGACTTGGAGACGTTTACTTAAAAATTGGTTCTTAGGGATGATGCAACCGATTTAATCAATAACCACAAATTCAACTGAAATGCTATAATAAGAGCTATTAAAAAAAAAAAGTATTCGTCGGTTCTTCGGTTAGAATCGCCCCCCCCAAAAAAAAACTGCTACACTGTTAACTGTATTCATCAAGCATGTGTGCATGTTTCCTTGACGAGCAAGAACAATTTCTGTTTGTTTCTCTAGCAATCCATTTATTTCTATTTGGCGGGATAATGTTCGAATATTCTGTTCAAGTGTAGAAAGAAATTATTATCGGTGTGTGTGTGGGGGGGGGTAAGACATCTTATATTATGATGGGAGTAGAACATATTTTCCATCATAATAATAATAATAATAATGTAATTTACAATTTTGAAAGAAGACGCAGTGCCAAATATGTAGGTCGAACGTCATTGAGACTGAATGGAAGAGTCCAACAACACGTGCCTACCAAAATCAGAAATGTAACATACCCAGCACCAGACGTACGTGCCAATATATATGGATAATCAACCACTTACCATCTTATAAAAATAACTGTTAAGTGCAGCGAACTTTAGCACAAACTCATTTTCATCCTGAGCCGTGCTCACTCATTATTTCATTTAAAGATGTTGTAAACAGAAAGCATGCTTCTGTGGGTTTGAGCGTGATTAGTCTCAAGGATCTTCGAGAAACACCATAACATTGCTGTCTACTAATCAGTTTCCCCCATGTTTTTTTCATTTTATCTAACGTATCATAGAACGCAATGTTATTTTATTTCGAATTTTACATATTTTTATTACTTTTTTCTAAAACCGCTCGAAACAGCTTTGAATAATCGAGGGCAAAACTGGTCAGCATACTTCCCTCTTTTTTCTGTCTGCTTCATTTTATTTTATTTTAATATGCTTTTAATTATGAATTACTAAATCTTTCCTTCAGGATTGCGATATTTAAGTCTGGACGCCCAGAGTATCATGATATATATATATATATATATATATATATATATATATATATATATATATATATATATATATATATATATATATAACCGATTAATACATAATTGTTGTACATTGAATGGGTAATTTGGCTTATAAGTAAAATAGACTTAAATATGCATTTAAAACAGGTCATGATTATATATATATATATATATACATATATATATATATATATTTAAGTTTGTTTTTAAATGTTACTTTCAATGTATACCGTTTTCGTTTAACGGGTCTAGATGGTTATTTTAAAACAATTCACCGTTAATTTTGAGTTAAGCTCAATGTTTCTATTTAATATGGACAGAGCATATATAGTGCAAAGATGGAGGAAGTGAGGAAGCATGGCTGTGGAAATCTTTTTACCCGAATACGATGTCCAGCATGTTAAAAATATACCATTTGTTAAAAATTCTAATGGATAAACATCTAAAGAAGTTGGTGGGGACAGGATATTTTTACGGAAACATAAATCGTAAAATTGCCACTCATTAATGAAACAGCTGTAATGGAAAAATCCAGGAAATAAACGAAGGTTATAAAAAAGAAAATATGAGTCTTTGAATTTTCAACAAAACTTTGCACTATACACACACACACACACATATATATATATATATATATATATATATATATATATATATATGTGTGTGTGTGTGTGTGTGTGTGTGTGTGTGCGTACGTATATATATATATATATATATATATATATATATATATATATATATTGATATACACACATATATATATATATATATGTATAATTCTGACCTCGTTTAAATGCATTTTGTTTTAATTCTATTTCACATATAAACCAAATTACCCATTCTTTATGCAGCAATCATAAAATATTCTGTTTGCTTTGAACATTGGGTATTCAACAGTTTATGTAATTTTTAAAACATTTTTACGACCTCTATATTAAGAGTACGTCGAAAATCGTCTTGATCGTTCTTGCGAACAGAGATTCCGCTGGTTCATGCAAGATTAAACGCTATTATTTGGGGCCACTCCTTATACAGTGTAGTACTCCTCGAATTATAGTGTCATGTTAAACGTATCGACTTTTCACTCAACTTAACAATTGCTTCGCGCGATTGACAATTTTTTTTAATTCACTGAGTTTTAATAGGTTATCGTTATCGATTTTATACACTCCACAACATAGAATATGTGCGATCCATTTAGGCAAAGCCTACATTTTTTTCTGCCTTTTTTTCTGCACTTAAGCATATATTGCAAACAAAGTGGATTTTTGACCAGTATCGGTTTGTTATAGGATATAATCAGCATTTATAGGCAGCCGTTTTTGGTTGTAACCTGCACAATTACATGATTAACGATGTTCCTAATATCTCTGACTATATTTATGCAGCAGATTATCTCTACGTCTCTGATACATTTAGAGGTTAACATTGTTCGTAACATCATAATATTACGCATATCGATGGTGACATTTTCTTTTTTTATAATGTTTTAATACACATGTATATTAAGAAAATTTCCTACAATTGTTACACTGCCATTTGATTATATTGGTCCTGGATATGACCTTAAGCTATATCCAATGGTGAGGCCCCAGCTTGCGGACTTTGGGGAGTGTGGAGCCACCCTTTAATTGGCATTGTTCCCATGTCCACTCTGACCCGGAGTGGTAGTACCTGTTAGGGTCCAAACTATGGTTTAAATAGAAACTGACTTGAAAACAACAAATGTACTCTATAAATTTTTTCTTCCGAATCATTGGATTCGGCATTAAATAACCTGAAAAGGGGGAGATACGTCTTATTTTAAACTAGAGGAATAAGAGCTTGCTCCGCATTTCTCGCATGCCCCTATTTTCTGTTATCGAAGTGCCACATTTACCTATTAATTCATTTTGCCATTTTTATCGGTGTCACTTTTCTCGCTGCTATTATTAACGGTGCTATTTTTTTTACCTTTATTCGGATAGTATGAATTAGCTTTCATGTGCATTTATATAAGCTGAATACTAAACCATTTTAAATGCGCACAATATTTTAATTGTATAATTGCACGTGTAAAAATAGTTTAATAAAAAAAAATATGGTCTAAAAAATATCATTAAAATCTATTAGAAAATATTACCAACGTATGAATAAATAAACTAAAGATAATGAAATATATATTAAATTATAACCTGATAAATCACTCTAAATAAACGGAACAATTATTAGGCTGACTGTCAAAGATGAAATTTAAATATAATCCCAGTAAACTTACGAAAATGCAAATTAAAATTTTAGCTTTACACACCAATGGAACTGATATAAATCGCTTCTTAATTTTGCGACTATGACACAAATAATAGTTATTTTCATAATTGCGTTGCATTAATAGTTTAATAATACAAATAGTTTGGTTGATTGATTGGTTGGTTGTTTTACGGCATATGTAGGAAAAAATAAACAAATAAAACTAAAACAAATGCGCCGATAATTCCATAAATACTGGGGAAAAAGAGTAGCAGATGCAAAGTTAGCAGTCAACGGTGTTTAACCAGATTCCATATTCTGATATTAAACTCTATCAGTAATATAATCTTGGGCGAAAATTTCAATTTTGCAAGTTTATTTATTTATTCAATTGTTGGGTGAAAGTAGAGAATAGTTACCAAAAATAACTTCCTTTTCATATTAAGGACGACTTTCTAAATAATGGTATACTGTCAACAGTGAACTAACTTATATTAATTGGATTTCTACAAGTAATTTGTTTTATTTTTACTTTTAAGCTATTATCGATGATAAAATACGTATTATATAAAACACAATTATTTGTCGGTGGTTCTACTTAATTTGAACCTAACCTAAATCAATTTTTTTAAATTAAACCCAGACGGGGCTTAGCTCTATTTTAAGCTAGGGGAATCGGAGCTCATCCCGCACGTCTGGAATGACCCTACTTTTCCTTTGTGAAGGTGCAATTTTAACGTATTTATTTACATTTGCTATTTTTCTCGGTGCCATTTTTCCCGGTGCCATTTTTACTTAGCACCCAACATATCTGAAAGGATAACAGTAGTTCTAATGCATTAATACACCCATATGGAGTGTAAAGCAATACCGATTTTTAATACATAAGAAAACAATCTCCCAAAGTTTTATTTGTAAAAGTTTAAGTTGTAAAATGGTCAATGTAAGTCATACAATTAAACTGCAATAGTGGCCAAATATGTGGGAGTTGAAAACTCTCAGCCTAACTGGATTCTCGCCCTTTAACTCAGAAGAGCGACCTAGCTACGTCACTTCCTGTTCCCCTTATTTCTACCTCTTTTGCGCTGGACTTTCAAGCAGTCAAGATGTGACAAACACCTCTCCGGTGGGGCCATGAGCCACCGCCGCGTTCCTGACTAGCCAGTTAACTGCAAGTAACGTTACTCATCTCTCAATAAACTCGTATTCTTTTTATCGCTTCTTCCTGTATATTTATGTAATAAATTGCATTTCTTTCGCTGATATATAACGGTATGTTTTCGTCTTCATTATGCGACCTTTTGTCTTTTCAATTCCTCCACCATTAAATACATCCACCATAACACACATGGGGACGGGGTCATCTATCACACAGCAGACCATCCTGTCCCCAACGAATATTTTAAATCTACATCGTATATTTTTGGAAGATAAATCAATTTGTTACAAGTAAACAACAAATAATTTATTGTTCAAAACACGTAAAATAATTGAAATCGAGTTGTTTATATATATATATAAATATATATATATATATATATATATATATATATATATATATATATATATATATATTAGTGGTGTGACGATTAATCGGAATCGGGACTCGGAAAACTCGACCAATTTGGGGGTATCGGAATCGAAAAAAATCGTGCCTAGTTTTCGATGCCAAAAACGATTCTTTTAATATTACTTTTTATTTGATTTTGTTAAAGTAAAACCTTTCATTGCTAGTAATAATGATAAAATAATAAATATTCATTGATTTTAAATTACCAGTAAAGCTAAAATAAATAGATCGTCCTCCCAAGTGTATTTTTGCGTTTAGGAAAATATCCGCCTATTTAACATGTGCTCTTTACAGAAATCGGTGAAAATAACAACTCTATAATAAAATATTAAAGATTTATAAAGAATCGAAATCGTTATTGTGTCGGAATCGGGGTAAAAAATTGAGCGTATGTGTGTGTGTGTGTGTGCGTGTGTGTGTGTGTGTGTGTATGTGTGTGTGTGTGTGTGTAAACTAAAATAGTGAAAAACACCTTCATGTGAATTCAGACACCCGGTGTTTTAGGGACTAATAATATTGACTGTATCAAAGCGAAATGTTTGGAACACATTAAATGGCCACAATAACGATGCTTTTGGCAACGTTTAAGAGTGTGGAGATTTTATTCATCGAATTAGTGTATTCTCTATATACTCACGTATTTTCATCGATTAATATGCGTATATAAATGCATATACGTATATATATATATATATATAAATATATATATATATATATATATATATATATATATATATATATATATATATATATATATATATATATATATATATATATTAGCATTTCAGCCCGGGTGTTTGAAGGTGTATGGTGAGCAAAAAAAAAGGGTCAATTTTTAAATATTTTACCTCTAATATGTCCCCTTAACATTCATTGTTTTGGGTTCAACGCACGTTATTAAGTTAGATCATTGTCCCCGGAACCTATATCTAACATTTCAAGTGTTTAGACCCCAAATTTGCGGAGGAGTTTGGTAGAGTTCTCAAAGGTCAAATCGTAGAAATGTGACACATTACAGCCATATTTCTGGCGGCAAACTGATTACAAAGAGTTTCCCAAATCTCAGTACCCTGTATATACAATTTCGAGTCTGTAGTCTGAAGATTGACAGAGTTATTGCGTAGGAAAATGTACACATACACACACACAAAGCTACACAGACTCGTTCATATTAGTTCGCTACACCTGAGTATGTCAAAAGGTCATACAACCGCTTAGTCAGATTTGACAATTAGTTTCACAAAATTTTTGTTACAGTAACTGTATTATACTTACTAATGTCTTTTATTAAGCATTTATTTCTTACTGTTCATCGAACAGATACCATAGTTCTTAGTTCGCTGCACTGTATCATAACAAATGGAAATACAAAATTTTCACAAATTAGGCCTAGTAGTTTACTAAAAAAACTTTGAGTGTAAATATTTTATTGTATAAATAATAATATTAATTCGTAATCATTCCTTGCTTTGCATCGTACATCGACGCTATAGGACTTAGTGTGCTGACATTTACTATAAGAGACGTACACGTGAAGTTTAAGCAAGATGTGCTCTGTTACTTTCGAGCAAACTTTTAGAATAGATATATTATATTCACTAATCGCTATCAATCTAGACTCATCCGTAAATCTGCATCAAATTCATACACTAATACTTATTCCGATGCAACTTATCATAATAAGGTCTCATCAAATTTGTAGCAAGATCGATTAAATATTTTCAGAGAAACAGTGGAACGGACAGACAGACAGGCAAACAAGTAGAAATACGAGAAGAATAGATTAGAGATTATACATATGTAATACTGTTTACTGATATAAATGTTTTTTATACTTGGTCTTAGCTAAATGACTTGGTTTCCCCGATTATTATTTAACCAGACTTTGATGACATACAGACGTTGCATAATATCTGATAACTGTCTGTTAAACTACTTAATCGATACTGTAAAGGTTTGGCGACTTATTCTTATGACAAATATTTTACTTTTTTTCGCACTCAGAAGAGACATACACTCCTTTGATTTTACCACATTCACATGTGGAGATTATATTATGAACAGCCAAGGGTTTCAGACGTAAAATTTGCGTATTATTCATAGAAACTCACTTTAGATTGCATTTTCAAGAAAAAGTAATTCACCTTTTGTATATACCGTCGGCGGTTTGAAAAGTAAAGTTTACTGTCAACAAGTAGCGGGTTTCTTTGACAATCGAAGCGCTTCTGGTTAGGAAATAGAAGATTTCGTCGCCTTTGAAGCCGAATACTTGTAATACTTTTTTGTGTAAATTTCATGTTTTATGTATTATATAAATTCATGTGACTTGTGTTTATTTTTGACTCTTGCTTCATCTTAAAACAAATACCGAAAGGCAATGCTTTATATTGAGGTCATGTGTATCTGATTCTTTCGAAACAAACCGACATCGATCACACACGTGTACACACACTTACACACATACATACACAAACACACACATATGTGTATATACATACATATTAATATGTGTGTATATGTGGGAATATATTTAAATACCAGTTCACGCAGAATTACATATTTTTTAACAAACTATATTAGTTTTGTGTATTTACGAGTAGAACGTATATATATATATATATATATATATATATATATATATATATATATATGTTGTTTTGAAAAAATAAAAACCGAATGAATCTATGAAATGATCAACGTTTCGTCCCTATATTAGATGACACCTTCAGGATATTAAAAAGAAAAATGCAGAAGTAGAAAAGGCTCATAGACCATATGCAAATGAAAAGAAAACAGTGTAAGAATCCTCCCCATATCAGGAAGGACACTATGTGTGCGTATGGGAAGCTTGGCTTGTTCAATGTCTATATATATATACATGCACCTTTAAAACTGCGTTAAATAAATATGTACACTTTTTTTCTCTCTAATCTTATTCATTTTGTTTAAATTATTTTAGGATTAAGGAAAAAAGATTAACCAGGATCTGTCTTTATATTTTGTTCTTTCATTATTATTTTCCCTATACTAGGGGCTAAGTGGTAGAAGCCCTTTCTTTGCGTAATAGTATTAGTTTTATATTAGTGCTGACTCTAAAAGTCTTTTTTGGGCTCCATCTATCACCTATTTTATAATTTTCGAATGATCTAAATTAAATTAATGATCGTGTTCTGTAGAATGGCAAAAGAGTGCGTTTAGGGCGTTACCATTTCTTATATCTCTTCTGTGTTCGTAAATTCTTAGTTTCGATTTCGTTATTTCTCACCTATGTATCCTTGTTGGTAATCGTTACATGGGATGGATATATATATATATATATATATATATATATGTATATATATATGCATATAAAAATGTATATATTCATATATAAATAGATAGATAGATATATATATATAAGAGCACAATTTAAATGTGTGAATTATACTTTACAAGAATTTATTGTTTAACAACGAAGACGCAAAGATTTCATTAACCAGCAGACTTTTTGAAAAATGTTTTGTTCTCATTAGATAAAGAATATTTGCTAAGTAAAAAAAACTTTATCGATTCGAAATAATCTTTGTTCATCGACTGCTTGCAAACGGAATATCTCTATGGATTTGCATTCTACTTATTTTTTAATTTAAATTTGGATAGATTTGTAAACATTATATACACGATTCTCAATAGAACATTGCCTCCTGTGATCATTTGGACTTAGAAACACCAAAGCACACAGTATCCTATCATCTAGATTCTTAACCTTTTTTTTAAATTATTTTTCATTTCCCATATTTCTCTTATTTCACGAAATCTTTTTCACATGTTTTTTTAATATATGAATTGTTCCAATATCATGCAGTTTCAACTTATGCTAATACCTACACATTCATAGTGCCGTTTACAGATTTATCTGCAAATATCTTTCCTCTGGTGAAAAAAAAAAAGAACACTGTTCTCTGAAACTCTCTTGATTTAAGGAATCTTAATATTTTTACTTGGTGATGAACAATAACTTCTTGTAAACTATAATTTACAGTTTTAAATTGTGACTTGCTATAAGATCTCTATTCCCTTCTTTGGTTGTATTAAGCTTTTTTTTATTTTTGCTTGGGATAATATATAATTATTAATTTCTTTTCGCTTTAATATTACAGAATGTTTTGGCTTGTTACTTTAATGTTTACTTCTTGATTGCATATATATATATATATATATATATATATATATATATATATATACGTGTGTGTGGGGGGTATAACTTTTTTGAATAGAAAAATTTAAAAATAATGCAAAGAAATTAACCATAATCGAATGTTACAAAAATAATAATACATAAGTCGATTAAGAAAAAAGTGAACAGTGTTCGGAATGTAATAAGAAAAAAATCGATTAAGAGAAAAAAATGCTAAAAGAAACGAAACCCAAAGCGTTTTTTGTACAGACGGGCTTTTTTTTAAGGATATAAGTCTGTAAAGAGGGATACAAATTATTTTTTGTAGTATTGTTGTAATAATTGTTTCTGTATGAAAAACGCTTCGTATAAGTTTCAAAAACAGTTGAAATTGAAAGTGTTTGTTCCTTTTGTTGGCAGGAAAAAATAGCTGCTGGCATTTCAGAAATTTACTGAGTTTCTTCCTTAAAAAGTCTTATAATTTTTTAATTCATTTTTATGGGGGTATATATTTGAAATCAAAATATTAGGCAGTTAAACGTGTGTCTTTTAGTCTTTATTTACTGTTTAATGTGCATTTTATATGTATATACGCATTGTGTTCCTGTGTGTAACTGAGTACGGATATTTATATGTATTTATGGAATATGCTTTCCCTTAGTTCCTCTTTCTTTCTTCCTTTTCCCTCTTGCATGATTATCTCTTTTATTTCACTGGGGAAGACCAAATTTATGGCCGAAAAGATGTTCTTTTAAAAAAAATGTTTATAATTTTTTCATAATAACATTTGCATTCTTGCACGTCTGCAGTAGAAAACGACAAAAGTACACTTTTGGTCATACATTTTTATAATTTTCGTATTCCTGTAATGCATTTTGACACACAGACACGCACAAATACACACAAAGGCAAACACAAACCCACACACAGACACACGGAAACACACACTCATATATATATATATATATATATATATATATATATATATATACACGCTTATATATATAAACACACACATATATATGTATATATAAACACATATATATTTATATCTATATATATAAACACACACATATATATGTATATATATATGTATATATATATATATATATTTAACAATGTTCAATGGCATTAAATACTTAACATATTTATCGCTATTTCTTATTTGTACATGAATTTTATATGCCTTATAAAATCGATTAATATCTCCGTATGTTTAGTCCATATTCAGCATTAAAATATACTTTTATATTTTTCGTATTCCTGTAATGCATTTTGATACACAGACACGCACAAACACACACACAGACACACGCAAACACACCCACTCATATATATATATATATATATACACACATATATATGCCTATATTTCTAAACACACACATATATATGTATATATATGCATATATATGTGCATATATATATGTATATATGTATATATGTTTAACAATGTTCAATAGCATTAAATACTTAACATGTCTATCGCTATTTTTTATTTGTACAGGAATTTTATATGCCTTATGAAATAGATTAATATCTCTATATTTTTAGTCTATATTCATCATTAAAATATACTTATATATTTTTACTTTTGCAATCGTAATGATTATGATGATACATGGTGGCCCACTAAAATATAGTCCAATTTCTCTAATCTTTCTCTTAACGACCAACTGACACGACAAGAGAAAATGCAATTATTTTCCCTACAAGGTGGCGCTACATGCCACACGGCCAACAAACCTCTAACTCGAGTTTATGGCAGGTTTACCTAAAAGAGAAAAATAAGTAAATTGCTTTGGCCACCACGTTGCCCGGCTTGTCATCATGTGATTTTTGTCAAATAATCCTCAGAAATTAGACCAACAAAAGGAGAACATTACCAACGCTATCAGGAGAACCACAAGAGAATACCTTGAAACGTTGTTAAACGTGTCCAAAAAATCATCATGTCAGCGGAATGAACTTCAAGCTTTCTTTTTCTTTCTGCAGTTACTTTAAACAATTCTACGGGTCATTAAACAATAAAAAATGTTCCTCCTCTTTACTATATTTTACGGACTACTTTTTAGTAGACCACCCTGCATAATTTGATTGTTAACTTCGGATCAACTCTACCTCTACTTCTCTTGTGCTACCGAAAAAATATTATAAGGATAATGTTGATATCCATTCTGATTGATGCTATGTCTTTTTCTTGCTTGGAAGAGATCTAATTAAAACGAATATATTGAAAACGTTTTGAACGCAGCTGTAAGAAGTATAGTTTCTATCTTTTATGCTATGTCTACTAAAATATCATCAGTATATGCATGACGTATTGTTGCAACATGTTATCTGGTGCATGTACCTCTAGTCTTTTTTGTTAACAGGTAAAAATACCCTCAATCATAATACGTCTCTCACAATAAACCAAACCGACGCCTTTTTCCAATATAATTTAAAATGGCAGTAATCTGCCTGTTTTACAAGTAATTGCATTAAATATGATGTGACATATTTTCCACAAGCAGCAAATTTACGTCCCTCATTATAAAGCGCTCTTAATATATAAAGACCTTTAACTTTTAATGATTATACACTCGACGTACTTGATTTGGAATTTATTCCGTTTCTCGCTTCACTGACTGTACTAATATGTATGCACATATATATATAGGTGTATATATATATATAGGTGTATATATATATATATATATGCATATACAGAGAGAGAGACAGAGAGAGAGAGAGAGAGAGAGAGAGAGAGAGAGAGAGAGAGAGAAAGAGAGATATAGGAAGGAAGATGTAGAATGCATCAAAGAGAGATTAGAAAACGACATAGATTTCTCCGGAATTGTTATATATGTATAAATTTTAATTTAATGTGAAATTTAACTGCAATGTGAACAAACATAATAGTACCTTACTCCTTACATATAATTTCTGTGGCTATGATTCAAAATAAATATGCCCACTATTTCTGAGTTTTATTATTTCTTGTATGCGAGGAATCAGAATAAAAAAAATACATACACAAACTAATTAATAATTATGAATTAGCTTATCGATTACGACTTATTGACGTTAATAGCAAGATTTTCAATTCACGAGTTGTTTGAATTTAATATCAGAACATCAATGAATTAAAAGTAGAAAAAGTTGTAAACAATGTTCCCTTTTTGATGACATTCAATTTTAAACAGGTAAAAATGCATAAACTAATTTATATCTACACTAAATAATAAGATTAATTCGAAAAAAATAAAATTCTCGAAAGAAATATATTTCAACATTTTAAAATAGTTATGAGAACTTCGTTGCAAACCTGATAAAAGAACGTGCCTCAAAAACGAAGACACAACTGACAATGCAATTAATACCGAAATTTAGTGTAAAACATATTGTTAGGTAACCGAGGGATTATATATATATATATATATATATATATATATATATATATATATATATATATATATATATATCATTCAAACAGTGTAGTGTTTGAATATATATTTAAGTGGCTGTTTTAGTCATTTAGAACTGCTTTAAAGCTAAACAGCTCACTCATTTTTCGAACAATTATTAAAGTCTATAGATCACCTTCTCGGCTATTGTGTGAAAAAAATGTTTCAATTTTCGTTCATTAAAACAAAAGTTATGATGGATTTACTGGTACTCAAAATCCAAGAAAAACGTATGGCGTTAAGCAACGTTTTATGATTCGTTTCAACAGCAACCACGTCGCTTCAGTGACTACTGTTGCTACCAATTAATCGCTTTCGCGAAAGGAGAAGTAATAAGTGAAGCAGAGAGATGAAAGAATAAAAGGGGGATAATCGATGGGATTATTTGAAAGCAGACGAGTGCCGTACATTGTTATTACATATATGTATGTTATGTTTAAGGTGTCAAAAAATAAGGCTGAAATTAAGCAAAGAATAAGTGAATTTATTACAAACTTAGAAAAATCATATATTACAATAGAAAAATGCGAGCATGAAAAGTAATATGGTTAAGCTTAATCATTGAAAAGGAAGGGCTAGTTGTTTAAACGGGAAGGTAAATGACAAGATATTCTGGTAAAAAATATAATAAAGTTTTAACCTAAAATATTACAGCATTCAGATTTTTAAAAATTACATAACATAATATAATCAATTCTTAATTGTGCAAATTTTAAGCTTTAAGTTTATTACATTTTTTTAATGAATATCTTGTTCTTTTTCTTTTCCAGTTTTGACGACTAGTACTTCATTTTTTTATGTTTAAGCTTGAAAATATTACTTTTTATGATAGCATTTTTATTGTGATATATATCAATATAAACAAAAGGAGGTAGTGTTTACATGATATACACAATGGTAACCCTGAAACTAATACAAATAACAATATTTATATATAGAAAAAGTAATCCAACCGAATCAAAAAAGCTCAATACGCAGTAGAGAGTAGAGCTTATTATAAGAAAAAGAAAATTAAAATTGTAAGTTGAACTTTACAATCAAAATTTATTGTTCGACTGAATACTCCAAAAAAACAATTTACAAAGTCCTTATTCGGCGGAGTTTCAAAGAATGCTTATTTTTATTATTCTTCTCATCAGAGTACATAAAGAAATCAACAAATTATATTTGTAGCAATGCTTGAATTTACCAGTTAACGGTATTAAGTGGAACCGCAAGTTATTGTAGTTTTAGTCAAACAAAAAAAAAAGAAAAAAATGAAAAAATGAACAAAATGGAAAATATTGGATATGTAAAAAAAAACTAAGATAACACAAACTAAAACAAAACAAAGAAAAACAAACAAAAAATCAAGATAATAATAACTGTATCCATAAATATGTTATTTATTCATGCACTGTAACTGAGATACCAACTAAATCCCATCCAAAGCAACACCACTAATCTTTCCCAACAGCCAATCGTTGGTCAAGTAAATGCCAATAAACTTGAACACGTCCCTCCTCTACTAAGCTTGATTAATAGCAGTACTAAAAATACAAATAATGATAGCTCTTCACAAACCAACTCCCAGGATATTAATAATGGAAACCAGCCAAGTAATAACATCCCCACCCATTCACCCACTTCCTATCCTAATCTTAATAACAATCTACTATTAAATGCGAACAACACTATCCACAATGACCACAAAGCATACACATACATCGGATCAACTTCTACCTTAATAAAGCAGGGAATCTCACACCACACATAAACCTTTAGTAATAAAAACACAAATAGAAACCAGGGAATCTCTCTGGCTACTTTAATAAAACATTTAAATCTAAGAATATCCGCTTCTCAATTAATTGGAGTATTATATGTAAATCGCAATCTTACACCCCTGGATGTAAATATTGTGACGGCTGCCTTTTTGAGACAGTAAGAACATTAATGTTTCCTCAATCCAAAAATGTAATCAATACAAAGAGTGAGCTGATTTTCCGGTGCAAACGTAGGACAAAATACAAGTATTGCAACTTTGAAATTACGTAGTCACTCTGTTAAAATTTAAAATATAAATACATTCCACTCATTCTACCAGACTTTATCATTTTGTCTTACCGAGTGTATTGGTTTTATCTTGAGACTTATAGAAGTCATCAATACTGATATCGGCTATAACTATATTAGTTTATTTTTTTAAGATAAATGATACTCCTAAATTATACATATTTCTCTGTATATGTATGTTTATATATATATATATATATATATGAATTTATTGATATATATATATATATATATATATATATGCATGTGTGTCTTTATGTACGTGGATATGCATATACGTGCATATTTATTTATATATATGTATATATATATATGGGTGTGTATGTGTGTATATACAAATATATATATATATATATATATATATATATATATATATATGTATGTAACCGTAACCATGTAATTGTTTTTATACATTATATATTTATTATATATATATATATTGTAGTGGTGGCGGTGGTGGTGTGTAGGGGTGGTAGAAGTTTTAGCACTTGTTATAATTTGTATACGTGTATATAATTATCGTCGTGTGTGTCTATGTATGTGTATTTATATATATTTACACACACACCCACACACATATATATATATCATTATTTTTTACTATAATAATTAAATACCTACAAACACTAGTATTTCATCCTTTCGGGAATCATCATTGCAGGGTGTCACGATTAACATCAGTCGAACGATTCGAACCCTGCAACACGAAACATCTCTGGGTCGATTAGCAAAGGCCGCACTAATTCGGCTTCCATTAACCTCGTGACTTACGTTGAATTTAAACATTATAATTTTAAATTTTGTTTACGTCAGTCAGACAGTGATTTACTCGATATACGATGATCTATGCATAAGGACTAAATTGACCGACTTTAATACAACTGAAAGTGCTCAACGATAAGAAACAAATTTCTTAAAGGTGCTGTCATAATTATTCTTTTACTATAATAATTATATACCTACAGGCACTAGTGTTTCATCCTGTCGGGAATCTTCAGTGCAAGGTGATATATATATATATATATATATATATATATATATATATATATATATATATATATATATATATAATTGTGGTTTCTGTTTTACAGGTGTGAAATGAAGTCTGTTGAATGTCGAGCACTGGTCCGGTTTTTGTATTTGAAAGAACCCACACCACAGACTCTTGATGAAATGAAAGAAACTTATGGTGATAATGCCCCATCATATAACCTTGTAAAACGCTGGTATCGTGAATTAAAAAATTGCCAGAAGTCTGTGGAAACAGCTCCCAGACTTGGTCGCCCCCTTTTTGCCATTAATGAGGCATCCGTCGGTCACGTTCAGGCTGCCATTTTGGAAGATCGGCGCATTACTAATCACCAAATAGCCTAAGATTTCAAGATTAGTAGAGGAACTGTGTAAACAATCATTTTTTTTTTTTTTTACACAGTGATCACCACTTATCAAGGCCCGGAAGCCACTCAGGGATAAGGGTTATTGCAAGTACATTACGTTAGTGTGGAGATTTGATGGAGTGTTTACTTAAGGGGGCGGTTTATTCGGAATTTGTTAACATTAGACTTGAAGACATCCAAGTTGTAGTCCGGAGGGAAGAAGGCAGACGGAACAGAGTTCCACAGGCGTGCAGTTCTAAGAAAGAAGCTTTGTTCATGGAATCCGCGTTTTGATTTAGGCACAGATATAGAGTGGATTCAGCTAGACGGGTGTTTTTCATGAAAGATTGGCGAGGGGGGACCAGGGATTGCAGTTCAGACGAGCACCTGCCATGAAAATAACGATAAAACAAGGATAGCCTCGCAACGTCTCTTGTGTGGGAGAGAGTTTGCAGGGTAGAGAAAAGGGCATCCCCCACTAAGCCACGAAATCTATTTTGTACTCTGTCAATGCATGATAGGCTGTTTTTGGCAGCTCCTGCCCAGATATGGCAACAGTATTCCATCCTTGGACGTACTTGGCTTTTATATAGATAGAGAATTGCATCAGTAGTGAGATATATTCTGGAGCGGTAGAAGGATCCCACCATCGTTCCAGCGACCTTGGCAACAGACTTGATGTACGTGTTCCATTTCAGATCAGGAGTAAAGGTCAAACCCAGAAGCTTGTCAAAACACGGGGCCTCACCCAGACGAGAGCCATCCATCACAATTAATGCCAGCTGGCGATCAGAGCGTTGACCATTTGTATATGCATAAAGTGTCCCAGGTTGCTCACACCATTCCAGAAGCGAGAACGCGTCGAGTGCTCGAGGATGAATTTGGAGATGTGCCAAGAAGACGAGTCAAAGTTTTTCAAAAGGCTGATTACACAAGATGAAACCTGGGTCCATCACTATGATCCAGAAACCAGTCAATGTAGTGGAAGCGCTTGGACTCACCACCTCTAAACAAGGAAAAGACACAGCCCTACGCTGGCAAGGCCATGCTCAGTCTTCTTGAACCAGGACGGAGTAGTGATGACAGATTTCTCTGGTAAAGGGTACCACAATTGCAGGAGCCTATTATGCTTCATTTTTAGGAAATTAAGGGAAGCTATCAAAATCAAGAGATGGGGCAAGATGAGCAAAGGTACCTTCCTCCTGCAGGACAACGCTCCGGTCCACAATTCGCAATTAAGCAGATCAGAAGCACTTGCGTTTCGTTATGAAATCAGTCCCCATACTCCCGACTCTCCTTACCTTGCACCCTTTGACTTTCACCTCTTTCCAGCCATGAAGTGATTTTTGAAAGGAAAGCGTTTCACAGATGCTGCAGTCTTGATTTCTGAAGTCATGTCGTGGTTTGAGAACACACCTGGAGTGTTCTACAAAAACTGCCCCCAGAGCTGCACCAACCGATGGGAGAAATACATAACTCTGGGTGGTTCCTATGTAGGGAAAGACTAATAACTGTGCCAAGTTTCTTACTCTACTGTTATGGGAAGTGGGTCAGAGGCATTACTTATTGCACGCTCCTCGTATATATATATATATATATATATATATATATATAAATATATATATGTATATATATGTATATATATATATGTGTGTGTGTGCATGGATGCGTGTACATATATGTATATGTACGTTTATGGATGTAGTTATGTATGTATAAATGTGGGAAAGTACGTGTATGTATGTTATGTGTATAAGTATGCAGGTGTGTGAGTGGGTGTATGTGTATGTATGTATGGATGTATATGTGTGCATATATGTATGTATGTGTATGTTTACTTTTATCCATATCGCTATATGATTAACATACTCATTTCTGTCACTATCCACGTTGCTCCTATTATAAACATCATTATTATCACCATCTTTATTAGTTTTTTTATACTTATTACTAAATTTATTACTATAATTACTAAGTAATTATTATTATTATTATTATTATTATTATTATTATTACACATAATCATTGACTAGACTATTATTAGAATTATTTTAGATTTATTATTATTATTATTATTAATATTATTATTATTACTATTATTATTATTATTATTATTATTATTATTATTATTATTTTGTGACCTTTATTATCATCATGGCATTTTGACAGCCTTAATAAACTATGCAACACTTAAAAAATCATAATCATCGATCCTACACTTTTTCTTTTAATAATGACATCACAGTTCTTTACAGAAAGATCTGTTTTATTCTGTCTAGACAATTTCCGGCCACAGTAATTACGAGCTTTCACGTTTTTTTTCCCCCGCTTGAAATCACTTTTTCTTTTTAAGCCGAGGATAAAGCTTCTCAATTTGTATTTCTCTCTTCATACTAGTAGATCCCATTTTACTAGGGGCAAACTTCGTTTTTGGACTATTTGCATGATTTCAGCTGTTTTTCAAATTTCGAATCGGGTTTTTGAAAACATTCCGGTCGTTTTATATGCATCATCACGCTGGATTTATCTTGGAATACATTCTTTCTAGAGAACAAATTTGCATTTTGGATCAACTTTAGAGGAGTGGGATTCAAACTGAAATAGAATGGGCGTTTTGTTTTTATATAAGTTTTTTACATATCCAATAGTTTTTCATTTTTTTCTTTTTTGATTTGGCAATTTATAACTATAATAAATTGCTGTTGCACTTAATACCGTAACTAGAAAATTTTAGCATTACTACAAATATAATTTGCTGATTTCTTCATGTTCTTTGAGGAGAACAATAATAAGAATAGCATTCTTTGTAACTCCGCCAAATAAGGACTTTGTAAATTGCTTTTTGAAGTATTCAGTCGAACAATAAATCTTGATTGTAAAGTTAAACTTATAGTTTTTTATTTTATTTCTCTCTCTCTCTCTCTCTTATATATATATATATATATATATATATATATATATATATATATATATATATATATATATATATAATATTCAGAAAGTGTGAGGGGATGTATAATTATTTCCAAATCCGAACAAGAGCCAAGAAAGGCAACAAACCGGAAGTCCAAGTCTCGAGTTTCACCCTCATTTGGGCTCATCACATAGACCCATCCTAACTCTACCAGCTGAGCAAATACGCCACACACAGAAGAATGTCTATTAACTTACACAGATCAAGCAACCCGCGGCACAGATCCGTGAGTTGAAAAAAAACTACCTAATATCGAACAAGGAATGAGGTATCCAACAAGTTTAACCCAAGCTGACGTCTCAACAGTAGAAATTTATATACTCGAAAGGAAGATGTCACCCATTTAAGCTGGTTTGATACCTGGTCCCTTGTTGCGTATTAGGTAGGTTCTTTCCACTGTTGGATCTATGCCGCGGGTTGCTTGAACTGTGTAGATAAATAGACATTCTTATGTGAGTGGTGTGTTTGCTCAGTCGATATATATATATATATGTATATATATATATATATATATATATATATATATATATATATACTAGCAAAAGTACCCGTCGTTGATTGGGTTCAAAAACAACCTACAGAAAATGGACTCTGATTCATGAAAGTATGATAGGTTATGAAAAGGAAGGGTTGTAAAGAGATAGCTTAGAATTTGGGGGTATCAAAACCAAAGCACAATATGATGAAAGTGTGCCGCGGGTTGCTTGATCTGTGTAGGTAAATAGACATTCTTATGTGAGTGGCGTGTTTGCTCAGTCGATATATATATATATATATATATATATATATATATATATATATATGTATATATATATATATATATATATATATATACGAATGACTTGTATGTATCGATCTTTTTTACTTAGGCCATTCGTCTAGTTGTAGATTAAACATTATATTTGTATATCTAATGAAGATGTATATACAGAGTGTATTACTATTATTCGTCATGCGTGTATATAAAATCTTCGTTGTGGGCGCGGACGCTTCTTCACAAATGCACGTAGTATAAAAAATACCCACAATTATTATACAATCAAACACTAACAATACGCTTGCTAAGGAAACCAAAACAACCACACACCTTCTTATTACCCAATCCCCAAAAGAACACTATCAAAAAGAATTATATTTAAGACGGCTTTTATTCGTATTAGATTCCTTTGTCGGAGTTTGTAAAATCTACTTTCTTTCTACATTTTCCTGATTTTAACCAATCCTGCTTTCAACGAGGTCATGTACACGTCTGTTCGCTAATACGTTTCCCAGTAACTCTGTAGCTGACTAACTTCCTACGTGTAAATCTATGTTTTCCATGAAGTTATCTCTACACGTACGATGTGTATCACGCATCTTTATTCATATAATCGTTAGCTTAAATTCCACGACTACTCAAAACATTGCTTGTTCTATTTTAGTTATTTTATTTAGAGTTAATTTCCTGACAGAACACTTCAATCTGTAAATCAATATTTTCTAACGTCTATTTGTTTTATTTTTTTAATAAAAAAAAATCGACCAGTTTGCTCGATGTTGCCCCGGCGTACTCATATAATACTACAATATCTCGCTGCTAAACACAAAATATATTGTCTTGTAGATAGGAACCTAAATAATTAAGTCTAAATAGTAATCTATTTATGATAGATAAAGTTGTATTGTTGGTTCTGAAGCAAGCCTTCCCAGGTTTCCAGTACTCTTCACCTATTTTAAAAACATTTAAAAATGAATTTGCATTATCGTAACATACGCTTACCATTGATTTCTCGCTAGCAGTGGACATCGGTCTCCACTGGAATTTGAGTTGCAATGAGCCTCCCTAAGGTCCGTGTTCTCTTCACACTTGTCCATCTGAAGTCTGGCCAGTGCTTTCTTCTCAGTTTTCCCTCCTCTTTGACCCTTCTCGGATATTTGGCATATTTTTTTCTTTTGAGAGAGCGGTGATAAGAAAATGGGAGGAGATGGAGGACGGGATGTAAAACTTATGGATATGCATCTTAAAGTTGCTTGGTGTCATGGATTGCTTCTTCACGTTTTGTCGCTGCCGTAGTTCGTGTAGCGAGTGAACGTGTGGGGGAAGAAGTGGCTGGTCATTTTTAATGCATCCAAAACCAAGCTTCTATCTTCACATCATCAACGCTCTAATCCCCATTTGGCATCAATTGAAATGGATGGCTCTCGTCTTGGAGAGGCTCTATGTTTTGACAAGCTTCTGGCTTTGACCTTTACTCCTGACCTTAAATGGTAAATGTACATCCAATCTGTGGCCAGGGACGCTGGGAAAATGGTGGGATCCTTCTACCGCCCCAGAAGATATCTCACTACTGATGCAATTCTCTATCTGTATAAAAGCCAAGTACGTCCAAGGATGGAGTACTGCTACCACATCTGGGCAGGAGCTGCTAGAAAAACAGCCTATCCTGTCTTGTCAGAGTACAAAATAGAATCGTGGTTTAGTGGGGGATGACCTTTTTCTCTTCCCTGCAACCTCTCTCCCACAGAAGAGACGTTGCAAGCCTGTCTTTGTTTCATCGCTATTTCCATGGCAGGTGCTCGTCTTAGCTCCAATCCCTCGCCCCCCCCCCTCGCCAATCTTTCACGAGAAACACCGGTCTGGCTGAAACTACTGTCAATAATTTTCCCCACTCTTTATCTGTGCCTAAATCCAAACATAGATTCCATGAGCAAATCTTCTTTCTTAGAAGTGCATGCCTGTGGAACTCTCTGCCGTTTACCTGTTTCCCACCTGACTACAACTTGGACGTCTTCAAGTCCAACATAAACAAACTTCTGACAAACCGCCCCCTTAAGTAAGACACTCTATCAAAACCCCCAATACTAATGATTACTAGAATACTATCTCATTGATTACTGTACACGCAATAACCCTTTTCCTGAGTGGCCTTCTAGCCTTGATAAGTGGTGACCCCCATGTCAAAAAAAACGTGGCTTATGTGTATTAGTCCCCGCATTAAAGGGGTTTCCTAAATATTTCAGCCGTTTTCAATATGGTTATTCGTTGTATCTTTACAACCCTTCCTCTTTTTACAATTACTCCCATTCTTTTTTCAAAGTGTTTCAGAATTTTACCTAGTGCTCCTACTATTATAGGCATTATCTTGTTTATTTTTATCATCCATATCACTTTTAGCAATCTAGCCAGGTCAGTGTATTTACTCCGTTTCTCCTGTTCTTTGATATGCATCCCGTTGTCAGCTGGAACAACAGCGTCTACGATTTGGCAAGATTTTTCTTGTTAATGCTATTTTTTGTTTTGTTTTATTACGGCATCCGGTCTTCTTGCTTGTATGTGTTTATCCGTTTATGTATCAATGTTCCATAGAATTTTGTGATTCTTGTTTTCAATTATTGTTGCTGGCTTATGTTCGTATCATTTATATGGGTGTTCAAGATGCAGTTTTTTGCACAATTCCTAGTGCACTGCCCTTCCTACCTGGTCGTTTATTCTTGTATTTTTGAGCTAGTTTGCTACATTCACTTTCGTTTATCTTTTCGTCTCTTTGTCCACGGCGTCTACATTTGTTGTTTTCTTGTGTTTTGTTGGTCATTGCTTTGATGTGGTTGGTTATTTTCGAATTTATTATGCATTCAGTTTCTCGGTTTACGTGTCCTTTTCGCACCCATATCAATGTGCTTTCGTTATACTCGTTTTTTGTTGTTTATCTTCTCATTTTTCTTTCTTTGTGTTATTATTTGTCTCTTTCTTTTATGTTTTTTTTGTTGTTTTTGTGTCTCTCGCTAACATAATTATACTTTCAGTGTTTTGTAGAATGTATTGTTCTAGTTCTATACAGACCAGTCCTTTCCCGCTGTGTTTCTTTTTTACGCAGAGTCAGCCAACATCGTCTTTCGTGTGTACTTCGTTATGCATAGTCAAGAGTTTCTTGGCCTTCTGATCGTACTGTCTCAGTTTTTTTTTAAAGCCCAGGCTATGAATGGTCTATGGCATCTTACTAGTGGTGTTGCCCATGTATTTACACGTTTTATTCTACCATATAATTTAGTTTCCAGAAGTATTCTTATTCCCTGCAGTATTCCTTTCCAATTCTCTCTTTCATTTATGTTGCTTTGATGCTGTCTGCTTCCAGAATTCGTACGTATTTATAGCCGTCTTGTTCTCATAGTACCATCATCTCCGTTTTGGTGGGTCTTTCCATGCCTTCTGCTGTCTCCAGTTTTCCCTTTCTTATAACTAGTAGTGCGAATTTTTCTAACAAACTCCATTTTGATATCCTGGCTGAAGATCCTGGTAGTGTTTATTGGTGTCTCTAGTTCGTTTTCGGTCCCTGCAAAAAAGTTTCAGGTCGTTCATGTGCATCATGCGATTCATTTTTCCCACTGTGTCTAAGAACTTGTATCCGGCTTGGCACTTCTCAGTATATTGTTCAGAGGCATCATGGCTATGATGAACAGTAATGGTGATAGCGAATCTCCTTGGAAGATACCTCTTTGTATATTAATTTCTAATATGTGTTGTCCATCAGCTATCAGTTCCAATCTCCATGCTTCCTTGCTTTTTTTATCACGTTGAGTATCCTGCTTGGTATTATTTATATTTTTAAGCATTCAATTATCCGTGTGTGGGGTATTCTGTCGTGTGCTTAGTTGTAATCAATTCACGCTATGTCGATATTTTTCTCCTTCTATCTTCCTTTAAGATCTTTTGGTCTATACTATTATTATTATTATTATTATTATTATTATTATTATTATTATTATTATTATTATTATTATCATTATCATTATTATTATTATTATTATTATTATTATTACTATTATTACTACTACTACTACTACCCATGAATATGTTAACTGTTAATCCAAAAAGTGATTACTTACTTAATAAGTTATTATAAAAAAGGGAAAAGAGGGAGAGAGAGGAGGGAAAATCATTCTCATGGTGGTGATGGTGGTGGTAATAGTTGTTGTGAAGGAGAAAGATCGGGAACCCTCCTAGAGATGATGTCTCAATAGAACTATCGGTGGTGGTTTAACCTAAAATTCACAACCCTATGCATGGGAGAATGTGAAATCGAAATAGTGAAAATAACGACGCGAATTAGGTCTCACGTCTGGCAGGTGTCCCACTGGTCAACAGTGTTAGTTCTGTCGTCATTATACAACTGTTCGAAATTATGAGGATGTGGGTGGATGTAGGGGCAGTGAGAATTGACAGAGAGGGCCCCATTGGAACAGGAAATGTCAAAAACGCATGGACGGAAGGAGAATACTTTGTAAGATAGATATATCCTTAAAATGAAGGAAGAGTGGGAACCGAGAAAAGGAAGAGGAAGAGCTAGAAGTGTCGCGAGTTCAGTATCCCAGTTACAACAAATTAAAAAATAACAACCTACTTTCTGTGGTTGTAAGGGAAGATATTGAACGGATGGTAAGGAATGAAATGAATAGCGAAAGTAAAATTGATGAAACTAGCTCTGATGCAAGCACGGAGAGAGTGGAAGTGTTGAAGGGAAATGTAAGAGATGATGGAAGGTGGCCAACTGAGGAGGAATTTAATCGTTAGGGGAAATGATGAGAAGGAGTTTGAAGGATCTAAAGCAGATGAGACCAATGAATCTGAGAAAATGCAACCAGCGGAAGAAGCATGTATAGAAAAGTGTGATGAAATTCGAGATTAGACTTCTGTAGAAAAAGAAGTACTTCAGGTTAAGAGAGGTTCTTCTTGGAGACGACATCATAGATATCCAAACATGAAGTGTAGAGATAGGCAGAAGGTGAAAAGCGAGGTAAGAATAGTTCAATGAGAAATTCACAACATCATAAGAAAGAACATATCGATACGGAACTTAACAGGCGTTTATATGAAGCGTCTTAGGTTGTTGCGAATCGTCTTGACTTAATACAGAAAAAAAAGAAAGAAATGGATCATAGAAGGCCATACTGGCAGTGTCGGCTTGAAGAAAGTATTAAACGGTGGCGGAAAGACATTGGTAGAATCGAGAAATAAGAAAAGGAGTAAAACTAGAACATAAGTCAAGGATGATCTTTAAAGGAGGTATAGATTGCTGGAAAATGGAACGATCACCGTTATAACAATGTTGAAAGAGAAGATCCACACTGGTGGTATGAAAATTAGGAACTCTGTTGGAAAAAGTGTTGGGTTCCAGCCGAACAAGCTTTTCCGGAACAATCAGTCTCAGCTGTATAAAGAATTAAATGGTAGTAAACAGGTGGAACATTACAACACTCCAAATGCAGAGGATGCCAGAAAGTTCTGGAGTGGGATTTGGTCTGGCGAAGGACGATATAATAAGAAGGCTAGCTGATTGAGAGAGGTCAAAGAAAGGAATGTAGCCGATGAAGAACGTTTAGATAACCATTGATGACGCGAAGGCTGGCATACGAAGGATGGCAAACTGGAAGGCACCTGGTCTAGATGGAGTGATGGGCTTCTGAGTCAAACAGTTCCAATGCCTTTATTCACATAAAGCTGCTGCCCTGCAAAGGGCCGTAGAGTCGGGAGATGATCCTGGTTGGCTTGTTAAGGCAAGGGCGACACTATCCTGCAAAAGGAGCAGATGCCAGCAATCATATATCTACCACTGTAACGTGACCCACCTCAGGGAACGATTTCCCTAATTGGGGAGCCGGGTGACTATACTAAGCTAGTTTAATAGATCCCCGGTAACGGCGGATATCCCAAAGACTTAAAGTAGAAGATATGGGTATATATTTTATTTTATTGTCAAAATATATATATTTTGCTTTATTGTTGTGAAATCAGAGATATATTATTATTCGAAAACAACGACAGGAAATGTTAGAATAATAGCGTTGACTTTGTCTGGCACGACGGTCTCAGTACCAGGTGTTCTGACTGACAGCCGATGAACTCTGGGGGTCGTGGGAAAAGATACCATATATAGGTATCAGGTTGCAAAGCTAGTGATATGGCTGAATTACTAACCCACGTGGCGTTATTCGATTGGCTTAGAAGGTCGTATCCTCCAGGTCTGACCTTACTATATAATGCTAATGTCGCTCGAAATTAACCAGTTTTCTGCGCGAAACTTGAAGTAACAATACCCCTCCCTAGAAGACGTTACCAGAACACCCCTCCTCCGATCCGTCAGAGTGTGTCTCCGAAGAGAGGAGAGATGTGAGACTTTTAAAACTTACAAAAACCCGAACAATATATTTGTAAAAAAAGTAGAATAGAATTCAAGCGTTTGTTTTCTTTCTTGCCTACGTGAGTTTTTTTTATTCCTTTTCAGCACACCAGGATTCAATGGGACCGCCTCTCGAAGTACCAAACGACACGAGTCGAAGTTTTCAAGATGATCAGGGGTCCTTACGTAACGTCACCATAGAAGGTCTTACACACTAATGTGGAAACTGTTTACTTGAATCTTTGCAGAAAAAAATTATGGACATCTTGTGAGTAATGGTGTTTTCCCTGATGAACAGAAAGGGTGTAGGAAAGGCTCGATGGTTACCAAGCAGCTATTTCTGATTGGTAACGCAGGTTGCAAAGAGGAAGAAAAGGAATTTGAGTGCAGCAGTGACCGATTACAGGAAAGCTTACGACATGGTTCCTCATTCATGGATCTGTGAAACACTATTGATTATTAAAGTTGCTGAGAATTTGGTAGGGATTTTAGAGGCAAGTATGGCTCAATGGAAACCGGTGCTGACAGCAAACATAGAGGTATCGGGGCAGGTTGCCATTAAACGTGGAATATTCCAAGGAGATTCGTTATGTCAACTTCTTTTTGTAATGATAATGATGCCACTAAGCATCTTCTTGAAGAGAGAGAAACTGTGGTATAACTTTGGATCTGGTGGCAGACGCCTCAACCATCTACTGTTTATGGATGATTTGAAGATGTTCAGTAGAAATGGAAAAGAAATAGAGAGACTGGTAGAGCTCGTAGGGACATACTCGGAAGACATCGGGATGAAGTTTGGGATTAGTAAATGTGCGGTGCTTGTGATGAAAAGGGGATTAAAGATTCATTCGAATGGAATATTGCTACCAAATGTAGAAATTATGAAAGAAATAAAAGATACAGGGTATAAGTATTTTGGAGCGTTGGAGGATGTAGGCATTATGGATAGAGAAATGAAGGAGAAAGTCAGGAAGGAGTGCCTTAGAAGAGTGAAACTAATTGCGAAGACAAAATTGTATGGAGGAAACATAATGAAAGCAGTGAATACATGCGCAGTCAGTGTTTTGAGGTACAGTGCGGGGATTTTAGAATTTTTACACAAGGAGTTGCATGCCATCGATATCAAAACAAGAAAAGGTTTAGCAATGTTTGGTATAATTCATATTCGAAGTAACGTAGCAAGGCTGTATCAAAGGAGGAAAGGCGATGGGAAAGGATTGAACATTGTAAAATTTTGTGTGGGGGAGATGTTGAAGGAGCATGCGATTAGAAATGAGGAGTTGATGCTTAAGATAGTGGCCAATTAAGTGGAGGTATGTGAGATGAATGCTGATTATGTGAAACATATGGATAGAGAAAGGGCAGAGGAAATGGCTAAGAAGAAAATGCACCGAAGGTTCTTCCAGGATATAGCAGAAGTGGCTGATGAAAGATCATGGCAATGGCTTAGAGCTGGGTATCTGGGTACCAGTACTGAATGTTTTCTTTTTGTGTGCAGAATCAAGAACAGAGATTAGGAACACGATTGTTAAAAAAAGTGGTTCTATGAGAGGAAGTTTCAGCAGAATGCCGGTTGTGGTAAGACCTCAGAATCAATTGCGCACCTTGCAGTAGGGTGTAGTGCATTAGCCTAGAGAGAGTACCGCAAAAGACATGATCGCATCCGGATATATTGGGAGGTCTGTAAGAATGTTTGGGTAAAGTGTGATGGAAAGTGGTTTGAGGAGGTGTCTAATGAAGTGAGAACAAATGAGGATGGAAATGTAAAGTATGGTGGGACGAAAGCGTCATAACGGCAAAGTAATTCGAACATAATCATTCGGATTTGGTCATCATTGACAAGGTCTCAAAAACTGGCAGATTGTAGACTTCTCAGTACCTTAAGACAGGAAGGTGAGAGAGAAGGAGAACGAGAAGTTGAGCAATTATGCTCTATTGGCTTGGAGATAAGACGTATACACGGGGTTAAAGCCCAAATAATACCGATCATAGTAGGTACGCTAGGAGTAGTATCAAGTCGTCAGGAAGGGCAATTGAAAAACTACGAATCACCGACGTTTTAGGCAGCCTTCACAATTCTGCTATTGTAGGTACCACCAACATACGTAGAAAACCACTTGATCTTTGAAACTCCTAGTTTGGAGCCGGGATAGATGGAAATTATCTGGAAGTAAATTCCATCCCTTTCCAGAGAAACGTTGATAAACAAAATCAGAATTATTATTAATAGTAGTAGTATTGTTGTGTTCGTAGTCTTAATATAATATCAGCTAAAACAGTTATTTCAAATCAAAATATGTATTTACTATAAATCGGAATGTTATCACAAAATAAACTTTAGCTGATAAATTTATAGAATTCTTAGATAATCATTATCGATCATCTGATCTTTTTGCCTACTTTTAGGGGAGCTGGTTTTTACCTCACATTAAAAACGGGCTTGTGCCTAATTTGCTCAGTGGGGGAGCAAATAAATACCATCTGAAGAATGCGGGTGAGTTTTATGCTGCCTGTATTATCGACGTTATTACAACGGGAGATAAATATTAATTCTTGTAAATTTTTTGTTAGTGGGGAATAAGACTTAGAGAGAGAGGCAATCATAGGACGCACGAACTGGCGACTGGTCATCATAGCTTTAGACACTGATGAAGTTGGCGGGTCAATGTCGACAGAATAGATAACTTAGAAAATAGGACAAGTGTGCAACTTTTAACTGTGGAAACATTCTGGGATCAAAAGTTGCTGAAAATTTCAGATACTTCTGATGAATTCATTTGGATAGATCTTCGTTTGCACTGCCAAGATCCGTCACAAGAAGGCCTAGTGGTGAACAATTAATGTTTTCTTTTAATGACCACAATGAAACCCCGACAAAGAACTGTTTACTGTTTTTTTTTTATTTTGTAAAGCCCCTTGTTAATATTATATCTCCGCGTAAAACTGTACCTGTTAATTTACTGGCAAGTAAAATATAAGATTAGAAACAAAAATAAGAAGTATGTGTTAGTTTAATATATTAAAACAATCCTACTATTTAATTAAATGTAATGTTAACCCTCATCTCACTGCTAAGTTTCTTACATAGTACTCTTGTTGGTGTGACATTAAATAGTAAGCCGATATCTCTAATTTATTTTTGGTGAATGAGATTAAAAATTGTATCTGATTTATCAAAACTTTATTATTTTATTTTTTGTTCTTCAAAGAATACAAAAAAAATGAAAATTTGTTAGCAACTTTACAGGAAAAATGTGTGAGGACGAAAGCATTGGAGATGATGATTTCAACATTATTGCCGACTCAGCACTTAAATCAGCATTGGTCTTTCCTAGATACTTAAGATAAGACAAACGATAGAAAAATGGAGATTACAGCAAATATTAATTGTATGTCTCGCCCGAAATATAAAGAGTAAGCTTTTTTTGTCATATCGCTACTTTTCTTTCTTTTTTGTCATTAACAATTCAAAATATCTGGCAAGATTGTGTAATAAGATGTCGCCATTACTTCACACCTTTCCATTTCAATTAGGACTTACTTTAAAAGGCATCGGAGAAATCGAACGACATTTCACGTTAATGAAATGATTGAAAAAGAAGTTAGATTGAGCAGTTCATCGTTTATAAACACTTGTTTTCTAGAATAAGAAGAAAACTGCGTCAAATAGTTACGAAATGACGCCTAAGAAATGATTGCAAATTGAAATTGGATTATTGGAGATATTTGATGTTTAGTAGCAAACAACCTTTATATTTTGTTATCACTATCATCACGTGGTGTCATGCCTGACATAGGCAATGACAGCTATGGCTCCCCTATCTCTCCTTATTTCGCGCCATTCATGAATTCCACGAAAGTAGTTTGAATACGATCAGATATCTTCTGGCTAACAAGGTCATCACTACCGAGCTATTCACGCTCTTTCTCAAATAAATATGTTGTATTATTGCCATCGTTTCTCTGCACTTGTACAGAAAGTAAGTGTCATTTTCTTTCTGGCCAACAATATATCATGAAGTTATTCGCCTTAACTAATTATTATGTCATAAAGTTAATCATCTGTCACTCTTCTTTTCCATGTGTCTCTATTTTCGTCGTATTGGAAGCTTCGAGTCGCTAGTATAGAAATAAACAATTATTGCATCTGATAAAATATGGCATTTCGTACGAATTGAACTTACGGTAAGTCGAATGGACGAGTAATCTTCAAAGCGTATTGCCATCTAATTTTTTTTTTATTTGAGCGGGGTTCAAATTGCATTGTTATAATGACTGAACTCATGCATTAATAAGTTTTATCTTTTTATTTGAGATATGGGAAGCTTAAACTCATCTAGGCAAGAAAAATTGAACCGATGAACATTCAGCTGAACGTTTAATAACACGATGCAGTTAATGGCAGCACAGTAAGGCGATGGATTTATCGATTGATGAACGGCGACTAAGATATGATTGAGGAAGCGGCTGTAACATCTTTCAACGTTGCCACATGTGTATTTGGGTCTGACTATGTATGTAAAATGAATTCTGGAGCTCAAAGGGTTACTCGTTTAATTGGACCACTCATGTTTCGTAGCTTTTGAACTATTTCTTAGTTAAAAACATAGGATGCATTACTGTACACACAAACACACACACACGCACACACACACACCCACATATATATGTGCCTGCGTGTGTACGTGTGTGTGTTTATGTGTGTGTGTATGCATATATTGCGGTTGATAGTGTCCCAATGGGTTTCGTCTTCGTTAGTCAGGTTGCCGGGTTCGAATCTCTCGATTGGCGTTAATCGTGACACTCTACACTAATGATTCCCGAAAGAATGAAAATTATGGCAGTGCCTTTATGAAAATCTGTTCTGATCTTTGAGCCACGTACAGTCGAAATAAAGTCGGTCACTTTAGCTCGCATACACACACATATATATATATATTATTAAAATATATTTGTTTTTTAATCTCCCTAGATTCAGACACTCTGATGAGTTGCAGACGAAGAAACACCTGTCAGTGGATAATTATATTTTAAAAATAATACATATATATATATATATATATATATATATATATATATATATATATATATATATATATATATACCGCACCCTATATGGGGGTACCAAATTGGTTAAAGGGAAAATTATTCCCAACTCGCATTTAGGTAAAATGCACTTTCGTAAATAATAGAATTTATTCAAGAAGTATCGCAAAAACAAAACCAAAAACAAATAACACACACACACACATATATTTTTTCAACAGAACAATGCGAATAGAAAAGTAATATTATTCAACTTAAACTTAGAAAAGTAAAGGACTAGATATTAAAATTGCAAAAGAAAAGGACAAGATATTCTAGAAAAACATATAATACTTTTATAACTTTAAATAATGCAGCATTAAGCATTTATTATATAATGTTATAAATTGAAATTAAAGAAAAAATCCTCATGTCGCAATATTTTAGGTTATAAATTTCTTATATATACTAAAATATCTTGTCCTTTTCTTTTCCATTTTTAACAAACAGTTTTTTACTGTTCCATGATTAAGCTTTACTATATTAATTTTAATGCTTTTTTTTTCAATTTTTATCCATGATTTTTCAAGGTTTCCAATAAATTCACTTGGGCTTTGTTTAATTTCAGTGCCCTTTTTGCCCCTATAAACACATATGTAATAACAATTTACGACACTCGTCTGCTTTCAATATAATCCCCACACTTATTTCCCTTTCCTGCTTTTATTCCCTCTGTTTTAATTGTTACTTCTTTTTCCGAAACGGCAGTGAATTAGCAGCAATAGTAGTCGCGGACAGGAAGTGGCTGCTAGGACAAGCAGTCATAAAAAAGCGTCGAACACTTCCTTACATATTTTTACGATTTTGAACACCAGAAAAATCATCATAACCTTTTTTTTTACTGAGCGAAAATTATTTTTTACTTTCACTATATAGCTGAGACGCAGTTCTATATTCTGTAAAAATTGTTTGGAATTTAGTCGAAAAATGACTGAGCGGTGAAGCTTTAAAACACTTCTAAATGACTAAAATCCCCACTTAATAATATGTTAAAACACGGTAGTGTTTGAACATATATATATATATATATATATATATATATATATATAAAAAGAACCATTTTTGGGGGTTAACGGCCAACTAGCACCGTGTGTGTTTGTGTGTATGTATCTGTGTGTTTGGGGTGAAGAGGGCTCCCGTAAACCATAGTGAAGGCAACCTTCCTAGGAGAAGCACATCTCTGATTTATAAAAACCAGAAAGAGGGAGACCAGTACCCGCATTAAGCTGGTCTGCCGTTTAACTTGCCGGTTATCTTGCTCTTGCTTGTTGCTGGATATAAACATTTTGAACCGAGAGAGAGAGACTTCGCTGTTGTCCAAACTAAGACTCTGTAACACCATCTGTGTATAGATACTCCCATCAGTCTATTAATCTGATCCTGTGTCGATGGAAGTCATTTTGGGGCTCATGGACATTAAGTGTCTGAGGGAGTGGCACTCGTCCGACAAAACGTTGCAATCACCATATATAATTGTAGTCATGTATTGAAATATAGTGTAGTTTAAACACTTTTTTTACGTAGAACTTAAGGTAAAGAATTAAGATAAAACTAGCCATTACACTACCGGTCATTGAATATTATAGCTGCGTTCTTTAATGCCCGCTGATATAGTGTTCATAAATAATTAGTTTTCTTTTTCATCCTCGTGTTTATTACAGATAGACAGGAAGAAAGTCGTTAGTCTAAAAGCTAAGAATTGCTTTGGTTCCTGAATTATAACCAAAAAAAAGTACATACTTGGCTGTCAGATTGCAAATAGTAACATATCAAAAAATTACGAAAAATGATGTAGAAAAGCAATTATATTTTTCAGTAAGCATAATATCGTATTTAAAAAAAATATTAATAATTATTATTTTATGTAATCGCTTTTCATAAATTTTTGATAATTACTATTTGACGCCTCGTGATTACCTACCATCTCTTGTTTCACTTGAAATTCAAAATGTTTTATTTTTTTATAATAAAGGACTCTTAAAAATACATAAGTTGTTACCATGGCCGTACCACGAACCGCGGCCGTAAAACCTAACGTGTTTTTTTGTTTTTTTTTTTACTTCGTTGTCCCGAGGTGAACTTTGTGATTTATTTATTTATAACTCGACATAACAATTACAGCTATCAGGCGACAAATTTAACATCATCCCTGGCTTTCGTAGGATTAAAAAACAGGAAAAAAGCAAAGAAGAACAAATGTCTTCCATTGGATTGCTTTTTATTTAAACTGGCGTTTTATAGGAATAATACTTTTCTTTATTCTAGGAGGAACACTTATATTGTTAGTAATGTTATAAGCGTAAATAACGAGAAATAACTCTAAAAAGGTAAGATTGTATCCCATGGGTAGACAACATTTACAAAGATGGCGGAATCTCATTATTAACTGTTTCGTTCTCTTAAAATTATCAACTTTTCTAGTGTTAATAAACAGTTTTATGTTGAAACGAAGTTTTCTTGTTAATTTACATAACGAGAAACAGATAACATCATTCTTATGAAGACAAGAAACTGCATATTCGAATTCTCATAATATAATCCGTTATTTGGTCAAGCTTAATGGTGTGATAAATTGATCTCCTTCATTTCATGCGAATAAACATGTAGCGTGAAACCATGTGGACCCCGCGCGACAATCGTTGACCTAACACTGTTTACGCTGGTTTGCTTTATTCATCTTTATCTGCTCCCGTTGTTGCCGTGTTTTCTCTTATATCAGTTAATGCGACCGGGCAAGGGTTTGTTGGTAAGAAATCTGTATATATAAAAGTGAAAGTGTATGTGTGTCTGTGTGTCAGTGTATCTGTGTGTCTGTGTACATTTCCCTACGCAATAACTCTATAAATTATTAGTCTACAGACTCGAAATTTGATATACAGGTTACTGAGATTTTGGAAAGTCGATGTGATCGATTTGTGGCCAGAAATTTGGCGATTAAGGGGTCAATGTTCAACGATTTGACCTTTGAGAACTCTACCAATCTCCTCCGACAATTTTGGGTCTACGCACTTGGAATTTTACATATAGGTTTCTTGGACATGGATCTAACTTAATAACTTTATTTGAGCCCAAAACAATAAAGTTTAAGGGGTCATAATAGGGTCCAAGTTATCAAAAAATTACCTCTGCGGTCTCTTCCCAATCACTCAGACAATTTCTGGTCTAAATATTTGAATTTTTACATAAAGTGTATTCATAGATAGGGCAAACTTTCTCATCAGTTTGGGTCGAAAAATTTTAGTTACCAATATATAAATGTATGTCTGTTTGCACGTCTGCCTTAAACTTTCAATAGAGGCGATGGATTTTATCAAGATCAGTATTGTGTTGAAGTTCGATCTTTCATACCGCAAATATCGAAAAATTGACTAAAAACATTAATATTTTCTTCAACTAGCCACATTTCTACAGGAGGGTCACTTTTTTCGCCGATATTTTCTAAAGGTATCCTGTTCTTTAGATTGTCTAGCCTTAATGTTAAAAAGGGTCGCTTCCGGTTTGGCGGTGGTCGTAACAGCATAAACGTTAGGTTTACCCCATCCTTTTCCTCCTTTGCGGTACGAGTTCGAGCCTGCCTTCCTACTACCACTTTTTTTTTTGTTCAACATACACATCCAAACACCCGGGCAACGCCGGGCTCCCATGCTAGTATTAAATATAACAACGCAAAGTCACAAAATACTACACAGACTTTAACACATTGTGTATAGATCAGTTGGTGGTCGAAGACGTGTGGTATCATGTAAAACTACCTTCTAAATACTAACGTCCACACCTTATGTATATATCCTAGATATCCTTGTCGTCCCGTTGCTCAGCTAATCTTCCATCTAAGAAATCTCTCCAGATCTGGTGTGATGCGAAAAATGTCGCAAACTGTCGCAAACTGGAAACTGCCCATGAGCTAACCATGACTTATAAATTCATTCACACTAGATTTGGAATCATAAAGATCTTATCTTTTTCACATTTGTTACAATTTTTAGTAAGTATAATATTAATAGGAGCTACTTCCATTTTATTTATTTTTTCTCATTTAATTTATTTAGTTATTAATATGTTACAGAAGAATAGGAAATTACGCATTAGTAGAATTTATTATAACGCATATTTATTTTTTAAGTAATATTATTTTATCATTATGTTATATACATTGATGCAAGAAGGAAAAGCGATTATTTTTTTACCGGGAAATGCTCGTAAGAAAATAAATTAAAACAACGTACATGGTTTTTGGTATTCGGGATATAAAATGAATCGATGTTTCTGATTTTTTGAGGTGAAGATTGTTTATTTGTATTATGTGCATCCATCGAACGAGTGTTCTTATGTGGAGTGTGATAGAAGACCCGGGCTGCAGTGCTTGGAAGGTGCAATCCTCAGTGCTGGCGACCGAATAATCAATTGCAAATTAGTTAGGACCTCTATCCAGCCATGGCTGAGAAAAAATGCTTTCTATCCCTTTGATGCAAATAAAGGTTTCGACTTGAAATTCCGTCCATATTCCCGAGTTCGACGGAAACATTCCAAAATTCGATAAGCTACACCTGAAGAAAGTCGGAGATTACATCGATTTAAACGTTGTGAAGATCAGGCTCAAAATGAGAACAGTAGTTCGATGAATCTGAAACATACGGATAACATGACTTAATTAAAAACCTTTGAAAATATGAAGTAGGTTTAGAGTAATTTAGTCAATTATTTATCGTTGGTTTTCCAGGCGTATTTTTTGAATAGCGTTTCTATCGATTGTCCAATTAAAATTTCATCGAAGAACACTAAATTCATTAGAATAACGCCTTCTAAATCACTATAAACCGCAGCGATATTCTATGCTGCTGTAAAAAATAATTCTGATCATCGGCAAAATATCTATAGTAAGCAATATATATATATATATATATATATATATATATATATATATATATATATATATATATATATATATTAATTTATATTTATATTTAGATGTTTGCATTGAAGTATACTTTTTAGTAAGCAATACATATATATATATACATATTTAGATGTTTGCATTGAAGTATACTTTTTAACAGACACTGTCTCAACTACTATATAACGTATCTGTGTTTTGTTGCATGAAACATGAATTATTTATGTCTGCTCGTAAAATAAATATTTGAATATTGTAAGCAATCGTCCCTTTTAGTGTAATGTAGCAAGAACATAAAAAGTAAGAAGATTTTATTATTGAATTGTAAATATTTTCTTTTCGTTTCTATATTTCTGTGCTTTTCTGCATATTAACTTGTCTGGGGAAATAAAGAGTCACATTTTGCAGTTATACAGTCTGATAAAAAAATAAACTCTTTAGTATCAAGCGATAGTATCATCATTTTTTCCTTTCTAGTAAAATCAATTAAAGTATATGAAACGAAATGTCAACGTGCAGATAGGAGTAAATTACAATACACATAAGTATTAAATAAGAATGTATACATAATGAATTATTCATGAGTCGTTTGAAATGCTGCATATGAAATGTTAAAAACGACTAAAATGTATTGACCTATTGAATAGAAAACATTAAATATAAACTACGTGTAATAGAATCATAAGCGTATGTCTCTCTCTTTCTCTATTTGTCTCTCTGTATCTACAGATATATCACTATATTTATACACCCCCATATATATATATATATATATATATATATATATATATATATATATATATATATACAGTATACAACAAACATTATTACACCCTTCACATTTCTACATATATTTAAATATATCTTTTCAAAGGACACCACTGACAAAATGACACTTTGACAGAATGAAAAGTAGGATGTGCAACTTATATAACAGGGCTAATTTAATAAAAGTAGCGTGTATGCAGCCAATATAGCACAGTTAATTGTTTCTAGTCAAAATAAATAAATACGTGATCTTGAAAATCTGAACAAATCTGTAAACAAAAATTGAGTACATCACCCTAGGCAAACTCTCAGTAGTAAAATACATCGTATCAATTGTAAATAGTTTGTGTATCAACCGTCATTAACGAGAACATTCTTTGCTCTCTGGAGTATAGAGTTGTTTTTAATTACATTTTTACCCCAAACTAGGCACATCGCCAATTTTTTGTAGGGAGATACTATCAAGGACCTAAGCTACAGAGGTACTATGTAGGGAGTTGGCCAGCAAGATGTCGGTTCATTTTACACTTGAACTTCTGAATGTCAGTACAGTTGGGGAAGCAGGGATCCGGAAAGGAATTCCAAAGTCAAGCAGTTCTGGGGAAGAAACTACTAGAGTAGAAGGCTCTCTTACATCTAGGGATATCTACTGTGTAGGGCTGGGATTTAGCCGCTTGTCGGGTTTGTCCGGGTATTTACATCGAGAGGGTTAATGTGCTTGTAGTTCGTCAGAGCATTCACCATTAAAATACTTGTAGAACAGGCATAGGGATGCTACATTTCGTCGATGAGACAGAGGCTGAAGCTTCGATGACAGTTCAGGACCTATCAGGTTGGCTACTCTCTTTTGAACAGCGTTAAAGAGACTAGTAGCAGATGCACCAGCCCAAATATGACAGCAATAGTCGATACATGGGTGAATGGTGGCTTTATAGAAGTACCCGGTGCTTTCGGGCGTTAGTAGCTTTCTAGCACGGTACAGAGAGTCTGTCTTCTTAGCAATGTTCTCAATGTTATTGTTCCAAACCATGTTTGCTGTAAAAATAACGCCGAGGAGTTTAAAGGAAGTACTTTCGGGTAATGTGTTCTTGGACATTGCAGTTGGTGGAAGAGAAGGTTTCTTGTAATTATTGAAGGAAACAAGTTTAGTCTTGGCATCATTGAATGTGAGCATCCATTTTTGTCCCCATTCCACTACAGATTTTAAGTCTCCCTCCAGTATTTTTGCCATTCCCTTAGATATGGGTTAATTTGTTTTCCTGTCGTGGCTGTTATAGAGCGTGGTGTCATCAGCATATATACCAATCTCAGAGACAAATTTGTCAGGTAGGCCATTTCTGGATATTAGGAATGACAATGGTCCCATGATAGATTCCTGAAGCATTTTCGCATTTATATCATATTTTTTAGATGCAGGACCGTCGATGAAACCTGGATTTTTCACTCATCCAGGAAGGATTTAATAAGGTTAAGTATCTGCCCAATGATACCGTACGATCTTATCTTCCTGAGAAGACCTTCATGCCATAACCTGTCATAAGCCTTAGATATATCTGGAGCTATCGCTGTACACTCCCCTGCATTGTCAAGTGAATGGTATATACGTTAAAAGATCAAAGTTAGGATATCTGCTGTGGAAGAGGCTTGCCTAAATCCATATTTTTGGTCGGTCAGTAGTTTAGCATTTGTAATGGGGTGGACTACAGCTTGGTTAATTATGGACTCAAATATTTTGACGAACATTTTGAGGATGCTAATGGGTCGATAATTTAATGTGTCAGTTCGTTCGCCAGAATTCTTGAAAACTGGCACAACAGAACTAGTTTTCCAGCAGTCAGGAAAGCAAGATTCATTAAAGCATTTGTTAGAAAATTTGTAGAGAACTGGAGTTACTTCGGCGGACCTCGTTTTTGATAGCACAGCCGGGATTAGATCAGGTTACTTTGCTTTTGAAGTGGCAAGATTTTTTATAATAGAATGCCTCTGAGGAGGGGTGATTTTCAGATCATCTGGTGTGATGTCTGTCCGCAAAGGAAAGTCAGGGAGGGTGTGGTGTCAGGGTCCAGTGTGGAGTTGGAGGCAAACTGACTGGCAATCATGTTAGCCTTCTTGGTTGCTGTGCAAACTACCTCATGTTTATTTGATAGTGTGGGTATTGTTGATTTCCCATAATTTACTACACTGTTGTAGATTTTCCAGAAGTCACGCGGTCCTAAATTCTGTACTTCGATGCGTTTTTTGGCGGTTTCAGTAAACTCTCTCCTAGCTGTTGCTATTTCTTTCTTACAGTTACTTCTGGCTTCTATATACTTCCGTCTGTTTGATGTAGACTTATGTCGGTGAAATTTGCGGTACGCATGCTGCCTTTCCGCTATGGCAGCTGAACAAGTAGAAATAAACTGAATGGTATATACGTTCAGAGATTATAGTTAGGATGTCTGCTGTGGAATGCCACTGCGTAACTCCATATTGTTGCTCAGTCGGAAGTTTAGTATCTGTAAGGTGATGGATCAGAGCCTAGTTAATTATGGACTCAAATATTTTGGCAAAAATGGGAGGAGGCTAATGGGGCGGTAATTTACTGGGTCGGTTTTTTTCGCTGGAATTCTTGAAAACTGGTACTACAGAAGCAGTTTTCAACAGAAGTACATTTCCAGCAGTCAGGGAAGCAAGATTAATTAAGCATTTGCTGTAAAGTATAGAGGAATTGGAGCTACTTTGGCGGAGCACTTTTTTAATAGCACAACCGGGAGGAGAGCAGGTCCACATGGTTTGTAGTGTCAAGATTTTTTATAATAGAATGCCCCTGAGGAGGGGTGATTTTCAGATCGTCTAGTGTGGCATCTGTCCGTAAAGGAAAGTCAGGGAGGGGTGGTTAGTAGGGTCCAGTGTGGAGTTTGAAGCAAACTGACTGTCAAGCAGGTTAGCCTTCTCGGTTACAGAGCAAACAACTTCATGATTGTTGGTTAGTGGTGAAATTGTTGATTGCCCATTATTTACTACACTGTTGTCGATTTTCCAGAAATCACGTGTTCCTAATTTCTGAGCTTCGATGCGTTTTTGGTGATTTCAGTAAATTCTCCCTTAGCTGTCGCTATTTCTTTCTTATAGCTACTTCTGGCTTCTATATACTTCTGTCTATTTGAACTAGACTTATGTCGGTTACGTCTGTTGTACGCATGCGACCTTTGCGCAATGACAGCTGCACAAGTAGAAGTAAAATATTGGGGAGAGTAAGGCTTACTATAAAATTTCTGATTGTGAATATGTTCGTCAATTGCCGTTTTGAACCATTCGGTGGTTTGAATTGCGCACCGTTCAGCCGGAAGAGAAAGGATATATTCCGATGCGGCATCTCTGATGAGATCCCTGATGCCTACCCTGTTTATAATCTCTCGTTGTTTTAAGCAATGGCTTTTCAGTTTTAGCTCTAAGGGTTAGGGAGATTTAAACCATTATCACTGCATAATCAGCGTTCCCAATGGGTTGTGGGTATTCGTTATACAATCATAGAGAAAGTGTTTTTTCTTTCTGGTCTGGGAAACGGGCTGGAAACGAAACAATCTGTGATAGGGAATTATGTATAGAGAAATGATGTGATGTGCTACCAGCTGCGTCTGTGTAAGTAAGGAATCCAAACCAGTTACTGTGGTGGGCATTGAAGTCAACAAATACATGCACTTGTGCGCTAGTGTCAAGAGAGATTACTGTATCTATGCTGTCAGAGACTTTGTTTATTAGGGCGACGTCCTTGGTTGAGGGGGAGCAGTAAAGAAAATAAAAGTAGCTAATGTTATGATGCATGTTAAATCTAAAGCACATAAAGGCTTGATCGTCCAATTTAAGTTTGTTTTTCTAGTCAAGGTGAGTGAGGGTGTTTTGAATATAAACTACAAGTCCGTGCATATATATGTCAGAGTCCATACGGTATGATACTATCGCTCCCCGGGAAGGTTACTTGGTTGAGGAACGTCTTAGGAACGCAACCAGCTCCCCGAGGAATAAGCGATATCTGACGATATCTAGCATTAGGCACATGTTGGAAACATCAACGGCAACGGCATGATATGTCGTCAGCTATAACTGGCTGGCACGGGTCGGTTCTTCATTGTGTCGTTACAGGTATCTTCCCATCGTCGGAATTAATGGCATGCTGAAATCGAACACTTGTACAGAAATAGCGAACAAATTCATTTTTATAAAAACTATATAATGTATTTTACTGTTAACAAGTGGGAGATATATTTAGTCGACCTATTGCGTGCACACCTAATTACTATGTTCCGCATATACGTTGTGCAATGCTTCAACTGTTTTTACAACAATGAAATTATATTTCAATTCTCTCTTTCTTCCTTGAAAGAAAGAGAAAGGGAGTGCATGAGAGAAATAGAGAAAGAAAGAGAGAGCGAGAGAGAACGGGAGAAGGGCATAAAAAGAGAGAAGGGTATTACAAGAGAAAATTCATACATGTTAAACATTGTTTTGTTTTAGAATGCCTCGATGACGCGTTCTCCAGCTTTGACCTCTCAATTTATTAAATCTTATATCGTTTTGCCTTGGTTCAATATTATAAACAAACTGTCATTCTTGGCTTTAGTTATAACAGAACATTTTAAAATCACAAACACCTGTTTAACACAGTTGCACTGCACCAGTGCAGATCAAGTTAGACACAAGCTTAATTAATGTAGAAGACCCCAGCTCCCTCAAAAGGAGCTACGTCATTGTGCCACGCGCAAGAGTAGGAGATATCCAGGCATGTTAAAATAGTTAGATGGGATTGAAAAATGTAGGTTAGTCTCAATTAGTGTTAAGGTTTCCGGGGTATTTGCTTCAACATCATATACATTAGTTCGGATATTCGTAAATGCAAGCCTCAATGAAGAGGACGAGTTGATTTGTTTAAGTTTAAGCTTGGTTTAATCGTAATTTTTTTTAATGTACCGTCATCATTTTTGACGAGTTTCAGTTTATGTAAAGGGTCCTGAACATGTGTTTAACGTGAATGCCAGATACAAGCAGACCATAAGCTGACCTTTCATTTACTAGGATTGTGGCCTCAGGAGAGTCCACCAGGAATGTGTGCAGGACCTCCTTTCATGCGCAACATGACACTACAAATATCCCAATATTATACAACTGTTGATAGAGCAGCGACTCTAAGCGCTACCAAAGAGTTAGGGGTTTCGTACTACCAGCCGGAAACAGCAGCCAGGAAGTGGCAATCCGATACCGTCAACCCCCCGCAGACGAAGGTCGACACACTCTAATTGCATTGCCATACATCGCACCCAAGCACTTCCAAGTGCCAAGGTTACTAGAACTTTAGAGTAAGCCATTCCATTCTTCCATAACACTTGAGGATCCACACAATATAATCTGTTGGGTTGAATTTTGGAGATATGTTTGGGTAATCCATCACCTTTATCACTAAATCTCTTCTGTAATTACATGGTCGTCTTAGATCTGAGTTTTGGATCATTGTCATGCAGGAACATTGGTCTGTGATCCAGTTGTTGGAGTGAAGGGATTATTTTCTTCGGCAATATTTCACATTTCATGTCGGGGTTCGTGTTTTCCTCAATAAAATGTACTTATTCAACGCTTCAGCACTCATGCAGCCCATGATCATGACAGTCCCATCACCATGCTTTAGGCTAATCATGACAAACATGTCTTTGTGCTCCTCACCTGGTCGCCGTCTCTCTGAAGACATCGGAAACAGACAAATAAATTTGCCTCTCATCAGAACATAGGAAATGGTTTCATTAATCCAGGTGCTTTGTTGACATGTCTCTAGCAACCTGTTTGCCGGCTGTTCTGTTTATCGTCTTCAGCATAGTCTTCCACTAACTTTTTTTCTTTTTCTGTCTCTATACATAATAGATACAAACATGGTGGAATGATAAAAGTGTCACCCGAAACAAAAACCACGCTTCAGTTTTATTTTTAAAGTTTTGTTTTAAAAATAATTCAGGAAAGTTGATTATGAAGTAGAGCTGACGTCTAATGTAGCAAACTTCAGTCTCACTAACCTCCTCCATATGGGTTTAGAACTCACAGCGCTATCGGAAGTTCAGCGGATACTCGGTGAATGACGGCGGTCATACTGCCTTTGCTATTGCGGGATGCCCATGTTTGTTATGTTTTCGACGTAAACGAAGTAGTCTAGAGGGTGTAGGCCTGGAGAAAAAGTGGTGACAGTGAGAGATAGGTTTTACATCGTCGCACTCTTTCTGAAGCCAAAGATTGGTCTCTTTGAACTTGTGGGCCGGTTCTGATAGCGGCCACCTGATTACAGCCATGTATCCCCACACTTTTCACTATATCCAGCTACACTTTTCTGTCGACAATGAAGCGTAGTTCGAAGATAGCAAGTGGCATGATATGGCCTTAACTTCAGACAATACCAAAAACCATAACTGTGGCCCGATTTTTTTTCATTACTCTGCGCACGTCCCTGTTATTCGTGACAATCTAGCGATACACTTAGAGGCTGCTGGCAATGGTTCTGTTGTTAAAACATGGGTTGGTGGAGTGCATGAGTTTTACAGTGGCGCCTCTTCGATCCCACTTGTTGAACGGGGTGTCACTTTCAGACATGGTGAAAAAATCCTGTCGATCTTGGGATTTTTGCAAAACTGGCTAAGTATTTGGTGATCTGCACCAAAAAAGAAACCCTGTTTTTATTAAACAGAAATGGAATCGTGCTGTCTTTATTAGGGCGACAATTTAATTGTTGCGGCTTGGTATAGAAAGATTGTATAAACAAGCAACTGCACATTTTGTGTATATGAAATAAATTGAAGAAAACCTAGCCATACAACATGAGTATCTATTTATCGATTTTTATTTACTCTGTTCCTTTCTTCTTTTTAGTTCACTCCTTTTCTTTCTCTCTTTTTATCTCTCTCTCTCACTCACTCTGTCTCTATATATATACATACACATACAAATATATAAATATATGTGTGTGTGTGTTTGTATTATGTTACTCCGTCCATTAATCTGAGTTCCGCTTGTCAAACCATAAACATCTTCGTTTATGGAACCAGAAACCCTACTCAACTAAAAATAGATACTGATATATAATTCTTTAATATTAAAAATTCAAATAGTATTGCGCTGACACCTCAGTCGTATAAATATATAAATTATAACTGCCATAGAGAAAAGCTCATTCTTCTTTTTTTATTTGTTTGTTTATATATATATATATATATATATATATATATATATATATATATATATATATATATACTAGCTGTACCCGACCACGCGTTGCTGTGGTTTAGTTTGTTAAAATGAACACATTCCTCAAGGAAAATTGTATTTTGTTCGTTTATTTACTTTTATTATTTCTTGCAATTTTTATAATCAATAAAAGTTGTTATTTTTCCCCAAAAAAAGATGAATTTTTTTACCATAAAATGTTTGGTGAAAGTTTTTTTTTCAGGAAAACTTGCACTTTTCTTCTTTGAAAACGGAATTTTTATTATAAAAAGAACAGATGAACACTGTAAATAGTTATGTGAAAGTAGAGAAAAAGTTGATTCTTTTTTCAAGAGAATGTCCTAATTATTATTTTTTTAACATATGTTCAGAAAATAAACAGAAAATTCTTCCATCATTAATTATACAAAAAAATAATAAAATGATGATTTAGTGTTTCAACACAATGCTTATAAATTACGATAAAACTTTCTGAGTATGCGCTGTTTTACGGTTGTTGTAAAAATGGAATGGAAACTTAAATTTCGCTTCGTTCTAATCTTTCTTAATTTTTTAATTGTGCCCCCCTAAAACGAATATAATCAAAACAGTAACATTCAACAATTGTACTTTATGTATATAAAACACAAAATATTTATTAAAAAAAAGAAAAAAGTTAATAACGAAAGGGAAATAATTCCATTTTTAAACGAAAAAGTCAGTTTGGTATATCTTTTTGTTAATTTTTACATAAGTCCAGCTTACCATTCACATTGGAAATGTCGAGATTTATAGGTTGTACGGTACGTTTACAACGAATAAACACTCTAATCTAGTAGATGTATCAGAATTTTTTACACCCTAATCACGAAACTGCGAATAAAATATAAAAATCTCGTAATTTCTCTTTTAAAAGTGGGTTGTTTATTTTCTTTATGGATTATACTTTCAAAATATACTAATAAAGTTGTTTTAAAAGTAATAGAAATATTTAAAAAAAAACTAATGAATTTTACGAACTCAATATTTTTCAATTTTTAAACTTTAAAAATCTATCAGAATTTTCTATTGATTCTATTTTTACGATATTTTTAGGGTCAATGTGAAATTTTATGCCCTTTCCAATAAACCGAATATAATATTTTAGACAAACGTTTTTTTAATTCACGCCCCCCCCATTTTCAAGTGTCTATTAAAAAGTACATAATTAATTTACTCACCAAAGTTTTATATATCACAAATTGAAGAGAAAAGGTCAATAAGCAATATATTCAAATTTAAAACAAAAAAGTAGTGTTTTTTTTAGAAATTCACCTGTAAAGTTCGAAGTTTAAAACCTGTTTTTTTAAACCACGTTGTTAGTTTTTTTCTTTTGTTTTTGTTTTCTTATAAAACCTTGATCCTTGCTCCTTTAATTGAAAAATAATTAGGGCTTGCATTACATTTTTCGAGGAGTTATAAGCTTGGAAAAACAGGAGGTCGAATTATTCACGCCTCCCATTTTGATATGTCTATTAAAAAGTAAATAATTTACTCACCACAGTGTTATATATCACAAATTGAAGAGAAATGGTCAATAAATAATATATTCAAATTTAAAACAAAAAAAGTATTGTTTTTTAGAAATTTACCCCTGTAAAGTCCGAAGTTTGAAACCTTTTTTTTTTTTTGAAACACGTTGTTTGTGTGTTTTGCTTCTTTTTTTAATGAAACCTTGGTCCTTGCTCCCTTAATTGAAAAAAATAGGGCTTGAGTTACATTTTTCGAGGAGTTATAAGCTTGGAAAAACGGGGTGGAATTATTCACTATTTTCTGACACACCTACCAATCTACCCATGTTAAGAACGGCTTTCGGAATAGAACCCCCTAACCTTGCCAGCATACTCGAAAAGCTATAAAAGTTGATGTGTCGAATGTGAACGATGAGTTGGACGTAATGTAAAAATGTACCGAATTTAAAAGGGAACGAAATTCATATTTCCATTCCATTGTTACAACAACCGTAAAGCAGAGCATTCTATGCAAATTTTACCTAACTTACTGTATTAATGCTATTTTTTAAGCAAAAAAATATTTAGGTTTGGCTATAAATTCCTAAACTCATTTCACCCTAAATAATTTAGGTGACTGAAATAGGAATCTAATTGAATCTTTAATTTCCAGAATAGTATGCGAGAATTCATTTTTCTTCGAGTTATATCGAATTCATTAATTTAGGGGCTTTTTTCGTAATGTTACTGTAAAAATTATGTTTTATTGTTACAAATTACGATGCTTTATTTATATTAAAAAAAAAACATAAATTCTTGCGTTTTTTATTTACTACTGAAAACCATAACTTTAGTAAAGGTATTTTTTGTTTAAACAAAATAAAACATTTTCACTAAGAGTTAAGTAAAAATAATAAGTTCGTTAAGTCGATTCGCAGTGAATATGGGAAGTCCCCTTTTTATACAAAAATGGATATGAAAGGTTTCTGGTCAGTTTGTAGATAACAATGTCTTCTGTACAGAAACCGGTGGATTATAAAAACTTCAAAAATAATTCCTCTTCCTTCTTTCTTAATCTGAGAATATTTTTTCTCTGCTGTAAGCAGAATCCCGGATTCGAAAGCTCTTGGCTTTTCTGAGCCATCTAGCATCCTATATAACATGCAGGCGCCAACGCCATATTAGCTAGCGTTACTAGCCACTATTATATCCAACTTCGGGTTAAAATTAGCTAGGAACAGACCAATCATTATATTCAATTTAGCCAGTATACCGATGTTTTCTAATCCATCCAATTCCTGATTTATCTTGTTCAGATATTGCGAACGGGAAATTACGTTTTTTTAAACATCGGTTGTGTGCCGGTTCTAGGTGAAACTCCCCGCCCATGTTTGTGCATCTCCCAAGACCAAGAGAACATATATTTGAGAATTATTTTTAAACCTGGTTATAAGTTTCTCTGTTTCTACTGGATGAGTTTCTATTTTCTTGCAAAGTGTGGGTATAGGAAGATCCCACGAATGAAATTCATCCATGCTATCGGAACCACGTAGGTTCTCATATTTTTAATACATTTGAGTTTTTTTTCGTTTTCCCCCAACAAGGTGCCGTTGTTGATTAGTTCACCCTCAAAATCAATTTTTGTACCATTGACGGACGTCGCCGTTTTGTTGGTACTAAGCATAGTGGGTTTTCGTAATTTCTCCCACGTTTGGAAATTATTTATCGAAAGCTCCGACCCACTGTCTAACTGACATTTAACATCCTTGCCGAAAATGCTGACAGTTGCGTATTTGCGTAGGTTTTCATCTACCACTTCTCTAATTATTGGTTGACGTACCTGGTTTTTGTTCTGATTTTTCCTGCAGTGAGAGCTTTTATGTCCGATTTTATTGCATATAAAGCATCTTTTTGTTTAGAATGGGCAATCCTTGACCCATTGTTTAGCATCACATCTTCCGAAAAGGCACCGTGCTTTTGTGTTTTTCGTCTTTTGGGGGTCATTTTCTGTGTTGCTTCTCGACAGTTTTTTTCTGAGTTATTTTTTTTATATTGCGATGCTTCTTTTTTTACACAGTGCACCACTTATCAAGGCCCGGAAGCCACTCAGGGATAAGGGTTATTGCAAGTACATTACGTTTGTGTGGAGATTTGATGAAGTGTTTACTTAAGGGGCGGTTCATTAGGAATTTGTTAACGTTGGACTTGAACATATCCAAGTTGTAGTCAGGTGAGAACCAGGCAAGCGAAACAGAGTTCCACAGATGCGCAGTTCTAAGAAAGAAGCTTTGTTCATGGAATCCACGTTTTGAATCAGGTACAGATAAAGAGTGGGGACATTTTTCACAGTAGATTCGGCTAGGCGGGTGTTTTTCGTGAAAGATTGGCAAGGGGGGGACCAGAGATTGGTATTCAGACGAGCACCTGCCATGGCAATAAAGATAAAACAAGGATAGGCTCACAACGTCTCTTCTGTGGGAGAGAGGTTGCAGGGTAGAGAAAAGGGCATCCCCCACTGAGCCACGAAGTCTATTTTGTATTCTGTCAAGGCAGGATAGGCTGTTTTTAGAAGCTCCTGCCCAGATATGGTAGCAGTATTCCATTCTTGGACGTACTTGGATTTAATAGATAGAGAATTGCATCAGTAGTGAGATGTCCTCTTGAGTGGAAGAAGGATCCCACCATCTTTCCAGTGACCTTGGCAACAGACTTGATGTACGTGTTCCATTTCAGATCAGGAGTAAAGGTGAAACCAAGAAGCTTGTCAAAACACGGGGCCGCTCCCAGACGAGAGCCATCCATCCCAATTGATGCCAGCTGGGGATCAGAGCGTTGATGATGTAAGGATAGGAGTGTGGTTTTAGATGCATTAAAGGTAACCAGCCATGTCTTCTCACACTGAACCACGCGCTCGAGATCAGAGGAGAGAGAATAAGAGATAACTTTGTCATTTACAGCCTTTGACGTGTTGCGGTAGCTGGTCGTGTCATCAGCATAGATGTCAACGAATGATTTAAGTATGTGTTTAGGGAGGTCATTGATGTAGATCAGGAAGAGAGTTGGGCCCAGGATTGACTCCTGAAGGACTCCAGCATTAATACTGCAGGCCTCTGATTTTTGTCCATCGGCCTCTACTCTTATGGATCTATCGGAGAGAAATTATTTAATGATTGAGAAAACATTTCGACTATTTTGCAAATAGTTTGTCCTTGTCTGATGTTGACGAGATGACGTTTGGTCCATTGATAATAGTTGGCATAGAATGCACACTTCTGTTCAGGATCCTATTTGTTATTTGCCAAAATTAGTTGGACCCAACCGCTGACCAGCTACCTTGGATTTAGCAGACTGGGCATATAGCTCTCTTGCATTTTTTATTACTCTTTTACAGTGGTTGCTGGCAGTCCTGAAAGCAGCTTTAGTCTCAGTGCATCTATTATGTTGGTAGCTATGGAAAAAGTGATTTCTGTGCGCGATAACAGCAGCACATTCTGGGGAGAAACATGGCTGGCTGTTAAGTTTTTGTTGGAATTTTTTAGATGATGTTAATTGGTCTAGGCCTACAATTAACCATTCGGTCTGATCTGATATAATAGAGGACGCCTCCTTTTTAAACATGGAGTGCAGAGGTAAATTAGATATGAATGTACGGAAGCTATCCCAGTCAGCCATAGAGTATCGGTATACAGTACGGTGGAGGGGTACGTCTGGGGACTTATTACATTTCATTTTTATCTTAACTGATAGGACGGAGTGGTCGGAGGATCCTAGAGGAGAATGAACGGAACATGAGCATAGCTCATGGGAATTGAGAGAAAAAAGGTCTAGGAGGCTTGCATATTGACCGGGTGTATCGGGCACAAGGGTGGGTTCGCGGACAATCTGAGTGAGGTCATAAGCAATGGCACAATCATGACAAACCTCCCCTCACCGTCTGTCTTATTTGAAGTCACCACAGATGTGGATGTTAGCCGAGGAATGTGCAGACAGGATATGGTCTATTTTCTCATATATTCTCTTAAATACAGTTACTCGCCTGTTGTGGGGCCGATAGAGGGCACATTTAAATGCAGTTGTGTTAGAAAGTGCAACCCGGAAGCACATATAGGGTAAGTAAGGATCTTGTCTGGAGATATTCCTGCGACACGGGAAGCCATCCTTTATTTAGGCACATATTCCATCCCTATGGCGATCTTGGGGGTAAGGTTTAGCTGTTAAATTAGAGTATCCGTTAATTATGAACTCATCTAGGAAGGTAGTCGGCCCTATTCTAGTTTCGCTTAAAAATAATATGTTCGGTTTCGTCTCCTGTAATTGGGTTTCAACCTCTGGAAGGCTGGAACGTAGACCTCTGATGTTGGAGAAGGAGACCTGGTAGTAGGGGTCTACGTTGGAAGATGGGGTTCTAGGTTTATTCGAGTTTTTTTTTCTGGGGATATTTCATATTAATATTTTGGGAATTGTGGAAACACGTCGGCATATTTCGTTAAAGCAGTACAGAGAGGGAAAGTAAGAGAGAAAAAGACAGGGATTTTTTTGTAGCACATGATTAGGTAAAGCCGTAACAATTACCAACTAGTACGGCATCAAGATGCCCCACCAGAGACTACTGCATGGTCCAGATCCACTCACCAAATGGCAATACAGCAGTCCCAGTACTTTGCGCCTGCTGATAGGACAACCTCCTTAGTGGTTAATCCAAGGTTCGGGTCCCTGACTATCAGGCGGATAACGTCAGCCCAGACAAAACGTTTACCTCCAGCACCCTTACTAGTGACATGGTCAGATAGATAGACATAGAGAAAGAAAAATTTCCGACATCTCAGACTACTGTTCATCAAGTACTACCGACCTTAAAGCGGCTTTTTCTTCACCTTTTGTAAGAAAAATCGCTCATTGAATGAGGACTGAGAGACAAAAAAGGAGAAGCGAGAGTTACTGGAGCTGCCGATAACACATCCATAGTATTATCTACTCTGCATTAAAAAAATGGGGAGGGATGAATAGGTACAAGTGACTTATTTATTTCTTAGTATTAAGTCCGGTGCTAAGTTATCAATTCAGGACACTTTTGATGATAACCCCCTCCCTTATTAATGGGTAGAGGTATGTCGTTATCCATCTCCAGCTTGATTAATGGAGCTTCACATTTATAATTTAAATCTAATAATTAACTTTTATCAATTTGTAAAGTCGGCTTAATATTAATTTACATTCGAGTGTAGATTATTATTCAAGGTTTTAATTTAGGAGGTTCGTTTTCATAGGTGACTTTTTCTTTGCTAATGTCACTGTATTATATTTCGAATATAATAGAAAATAATACTTACTATATTAAATGGTTTGATTGGCTTGTCAAGAAGCAAGCATTTTCAATATAGTCAAGCTTGCAGTAATTGTATATATTAAGTATATTACTTAAATAAAGTCCGAACTTTATCTACTCTAATAGAGAAAATAAATCCCGTCATTTTTTTAATCGTTTGTTTATTTTGTAGCATTGCTATAATAATTTGCCTGTTTCAATAGTCGCGAAGGGGGGGGGTTACGAATAAGACAGGAAAGTAGATACAAATAAATACAAATACATGAATAAAACAAGAAAAACAAGTTTTAAAAAGTTGCATGAAAAACATTTAGGATGAATTCTTTAAAATACTTTACGTCCGTTTGCCATAATAGTCCAGCGTCTTTTTGCCAACTGGCATGTAGTGTCATTCATGAGCGTAAGAAGATTTCTATTTCCGGATAGTGTTTCTATATATTTATAGAACAAAAGTCGTTACGTTCAGATGTGTAAATATTAAAATTACATTAAAAAAATGATATTTCTCGATATTTCTCGCATCTGTTGTTATGTTCAAACATTTGGACAATCCTCATTCAATTGTGTTTAGTTATGTTCGTTTTCTAACGTTGTAAAAACTCTGCGCCTGATTTTCGCATCTTTTCCCGATGTCAAACCTTGTACAAAAACTAGACATTTAAAAATGTCTGCTGTTAATTCAGAGAACTTTAAGTCATTACAATGATTGTTCACTACTGCTGCGTACGTGGCAAAGTCCTCATAATTATCTTTGGTCACATTCAAATGTCTCCATCGCTTATGAAAAAGAGACGTTTTCGGAGAGAACCGTTCTTTAACAGAATTACCGTCTCATTAAACGACGACAACGCTGTTTTCCGTGGAAAAATGTAATCCAGGGATTTATCATGTTCAGCCGTTTAAAGTTTACGTAGTAGCAGTCTGTTCTACTTCTGGTTAAATCAGTTAGAGGACTCGATATTAAAAAAAATCCTCATATCTCCTGAAATAAGCTGCCAATGATTGTTCATCTTCCTCGTACTGACAATTATCTATTGCGAACCACATTGTATTTTGAGAAAAAGCTAAATCGCTTTCTGGGTGCGCATTATTCTTCACATTTAAGTTTACATTATGGAGACGGACATGTTTTTGTTGAGATAAGTGATTTCAATTTCAATCATACTTTTTATTTTTAGATTCAAATATTAATAACTCCATTTTATTTCAGTATGTAATTTATGTAACTTCTGGAAGAACCCTCCCCATCCGCTTTTCTTTTTTATCGTAAGTTTCTTAAAACGTGACTAGCTAAAGTTTAAAATAAAATCACGCTTTTCTTTTAACTGTGAATTTAAAAAAAAACATCTGTTTGAACGCTAAATACTTAAATACCTCATTTCAGTTTACATTATGGAGACGGACGTGTTTTTGTTGAGATAAGTGATTTCAATTTTAATCATACTTTTTATTTTTAGATTCAAATATTAATAACTCCATTTTATTTCAGTATTAAATTTTTGTAACTTTCGGAAGAACCTCCCCCCAATCCGTTTTTTTATCATAATTTTCTTAAAACGTGACTAGCTAAAGTTCAGAAAAAAATCACGTTTTTCTTTGAACGGTTAATTAAAAAAAAACATCTTTTTGAACGCTGTTAACTTAAATTCCTCATTTCAGTTTACATTATGGAGACGGACGTGTTTTTGTTGAGATAAGTGATTTCAATTTTAATCATACTTTTTATTTTTAGATTCAAATATTAATAACTCCATTTTATTTCAGTATTTAATTTATGTATTTCTGTTTTATTACATGCTAGCTTTTTTTTTCTCGTCCATAAATGTTTATTTATCTACCAAGTTGATTGCAAAAATAGATTACGAATTTGTACTCATTCTTAGTTCGTGAGAGGGGAATCTATCACCATACTTTCCCTTAAACACGTCCGTTGGACTTTTATAAAGTAGAATACTTAATAGTTTTTTTGTTTTTTTTAATGGAGAGTAGAAAACGCAATGTGGATGCGTTATCGGCAGCTCCTGTTACTCTCGCTTCTTCTTATTTGTCCCTCAGTCCTCATTTTTTAATGAGTGATTTTTCTGACAAAGGGAGAAGAAAAAGCTGTTTTCTAGGTTGGCAGTATTTTGCGCGAACAGTTGGCAGAGATGGCGGAAATTTTCTGTTTCTATGTCTATCCTTGTAGTCCTGTCACTATTAAGGGTGCTGGAGGTAAACGTTTTGTCTGGGCTGACCTTATCCGCCTGATAGTCAGGGACCCGAACCTTGGATTAACCACCAAGGAGGCTGTCCTATCAGCAGGTGCAAAGTACTGGAGTTGCTGTATTGCCATTTGGTGAATGGATTCTGGACCATGCAGTAGCTTCTGGTGGGGCCTCTCGATGCCATACTAGTGGGTAATTGTTACGGCTTTACCCTATCATTAGCTACAAATACAAAACAATATTCGTTTCTTTTTCTCTCTTACTTTCCCCTCTCTGTCCTGGTCTAAGTAAATCTGACTACCTAGTACACAAATTCCAAAAATTCATCATGACACGCTTCAAGAAAAAATACACGATTAAACCCGGTTCTCCAACTTCCAACGTAGACCCCTACTACCATATCTCCTTCTCCAACATCAGGGGTCTACGTTCTAACCTTCCAGAGGTTGAAACCCAATTACAGGACACTAAACCAGACCTTTTATTTTTAAGTGAAACTGGCATTGGACAGGCTATTTCCCTAGAAGAGTTCGCAAATAAAGGATACTCTAACTTAACTTCTTAATCTGACCCCCAAGATCGCCGTGGCCATGAAATATATGCCTATATTAGGGATAACTTTCCATGTGGTAGGGACATCTCCAGGGAAGATCCTAACTTACCCTATATGTGCTTCCGGGTTGCTTTAGCTCACACTACGGCATTTATATTTACTCTCTATCGCCCCCATAACAGCGGAGTTACTATATTTCAAAGCATATCTGAGAAAATTGACCAAGTCCTATCTGCTTATCCTTCGGCTAACATTCACGTTTGTGGTGACTTCAATGTTCCCAACGTCGAATGGTTGACCCACTCTAACAAGACCGATGATGAGGGGAGGTTCTGTCATGATTTCTCCATTGCCTATGACCTCACTCAGATTGTTCAGGAACCCACCAATGTGCCCGACAATGACGGCCAGTATGCGAGCCTACTAGACCTTTTTCTCGCAACTTGCCCTGAACTATGTTCAGTTTCTGTTCTGTCGCCTCTTGGATCTTCCGACTACTCTGTTGTATCAATTAAGATAAAAATGAAATGTAATAAGTCCCCAGACGTACCTATCCATCGTACACTATATCGATACACTAAGGCTGACTGAGATAGCTTCCGTACATTTATATCTGATCAACTTATGCAGTCCATTTTTAAAAAGGATGTGTCCTCTACAGTATTAGACCTGACGGAATGGTTAATTGTAGGTATTGACCGTTTCATACCCTCGAAAAAGTTTCAGCAAACACCTAACAGCCAGCCATGGTTCTCTCCAGAATGTGCTGCTGCCATTGCGCACAGAAATCACTTTTTCCACTGTTTCCAACGTAATAGATGAATGAAAACTAAAGCCGCTTTCAGGACTGCCAGCAACCATTGTAAGAAAGTAATAAAGAATTCAAGAGAGTTGCATGCTCAATCTGTTAAGTCCAAAGTAGCTGATCAGCGGCTTGGTTCCCACCAGTCTTGGCAAATAGCAAACAGAATCCTGAACAGAAGCGTGTGCTCCATCCCAACTATTATCAATGGGCCTGAGGTAATCTCATCAGCATCAGACAAAGCCAAACTCTTTGTCAAGAACTTTGCAGCTAATTCTACCCTTTGCGATCAAGGCCGTCAACCCCCAATATTTCCTCCTGTATCAGAAAACACGCTATGTGATATACGTATATATGTACGTGATGTTGCCAAGCTAATCAAAAACCTTGATTCCAGTAAAGCAACTGGCCCTGACGGTATTCCAATTATAGTACTCAAAAAACTTCAACCTGAACTGGCGCCCATACTTAGAAAACTGTTTAAACGTTGTCTTAAGGAGAATTGTTTCCCATCCCCCTTGAAAATTTTATCAGTATGCCCTGTATTTAAGAATTCAGGTGACGTCTCATCCCCCTCTCAGTACAGGCCAATAAGTCTCCTGTGCGTCATGAGTAAGTTGCTAGAATCTGTGTTAAATACAGAAGTAATCAATCATCTCAACAAAAATAACCTTCTTAGTGACACTCAATATGGTTTCCGTTCTGCTAGATCTACAGCAGATGTGCTTATAGTTATATCTCATAGGATTAGCAAATCTCTCGACGGAGGCAACCTTTCTAGGGCAATTGCTCTTGACATATCTAAGGCCTTTGATAGGGTATGGCATAAAGGTTTACTTCATGAAATCTCTAGCTATGGTATTACTGGAAATGTCTTCTCAATTATTAAATCATTTCTTTCTGATAGGTTAATAAGAGTAGTAGTTGAGGGGCAAAAATCAGAAGCTCACAGTATTAATGCCGGTGTCCCTCAGGGATCCCTCCTGGGCCCAACTCTTTTCCTGATCTATATTAATGATCTTCCAAATCACATCATTACATCATTTGTAGACATTTATGCTGACGACACTACCATTTATGGTAGCACATCTAAGACAGTAAACGACCAAGGTCTCTCCAATTCTCTCTCCTCAGATCTTGAGCACGTAGTACAATCGGGTAAGGAGTGGCTGGTTACTTTTAATGCATCTAAAACCAAGCTTCTCTCTTTACATCATCAACATTCTGATCCACATCTGGCATCAATTGAAATGAAAGGCTTTCGTCTTCAGGAGGCCTCAAGTTTTGACAAGCTTCTTGGCTTTACGATTACTCCTGATCTTAAATGGAACACGTACATCAAATATGTTGCCAAGGCCGCTGGAAACATGGTGGGATCTTTCTATCGATCCGGTATATATCTTACTGCTGATGCTATTCTCTATCTATATAAGAGCCAGGTACGTCCAAGGATGGAATACTGTTGCCACATCTGGGCAGGAGCTGCTAGAATGGACATCCTGCCTTGATAGAGTTCAAAGTAGACTTTGTAGCCTCGTAGGAGATGTCCTTTTCTCTTCCTTGCAACCTCTTTCTCACAGAAGAGATGTTGCGAGTTTGTCTCTGATGTATCGTTATTTTCATGGAAAGTGTTCGACTGAGCTTCAATCTATGGTCCCCCCTCGCCAAACTTTCACAAGAAACACTCGTCTAGCTGTAAACACTATCAACAATTCCCCCCGCTCTTTATCTGTGCCTAAACCTAAACGTAGATTCCATGAACAAAGCTTCTTTCTTAGAACTGCACGCCTGTGGAATTGTCTTCCGTTTTCCTGCTTTCCGGCTGACTACAATATGGTTGTCTTCAAGTCTAAAATAAATAAGTTCTTGATGAGCCGTTCCATATAATTTATCAAATTTACCAAATTTTCATTACTAATGATTACTATATTTTCCATTTTCTACTGTACACTCTTTAACCCTTATCCTTCAGTGGCCTCTTGGCCTTGATAATGTGGTGATGCCTATGTAAAAAAAAAATTCTGCAAGGAATTCCTTTGTTCGTAATTGAGGTTCTGAAAATAGTTCATTTACTCGTAATTGACATTCGATCAACTGATTTTGAGCTTCGTCTGCCTATTTTTTTTTATTCCTGTTGTTTGTTCTCTACGTTGTTGGCATTCCGCTAACTGTTTTTGTAATTTCTTTTGAGTGTCCTGTATACGTTGTTGACGTCGGCAGTTTCAGTTTGTAATTTAGTGCCAACGCTGATTTTAGTTCGATGATTTTGTCTGATTGGATTCAGCAATTTTAAAGCGTTCGTCGTCTTGTTAGGAAACCGTTTGTCTGGTTGAATTTAACAACACGTTTTGATTTTTCTCTCATGAAAATAAAACAAGCCAACAAAAATATTAAACAAGGGAAACAGTACGATTTACTATTAGTAGAGAAAAACAGCGACGAGCCTTTTCTTTTTTGTTTTTTGCAAAATAAAAATTTACTTTCCAATAGCGACGAACCTTTTTGTTTTTTTACCAACTCTTTTCCGTTCTGTACTCGTCTGTTTTTAAGGACGAATACCATAATTCTCGCGAGTCCTTCAGTAACAAGGGTTATGCTAGATACTTTCTTAAGCGTGATAAGCATTAGAGTCCAACGTCGCTAATGTTTTCAGAACATTATTTTAGGCTTGAATATTTTTCTTGCATCCAATGTCGTCAGTGTTTTTGGGAACACAGTTTTAGAGGTGAGTATGTTTATCAAATTCAATGGCGTCAGTGTATTTGAGAACATGATTTTAGATGTGAGAATATCTCTCGAATCCAGTGTCGCCAGTGTTATCGAACACTAGACGTGAGTATGTTTCTCAGATCCAATGTCGGCAGTGTTATGGCTTGCAAGTAGCCACAAAGAAGAACAGATCCACGGAGAATAGTTTAAAATATATATTACATGTAAACAACGGAAACGATACAAACAAAAAGAGCCCGCCTTGGATCGTCATGAGTTAAAATATATGGAGGATAGATAAATATTATTGACTTGATGAAGTAATACAGTGTTTTTTTTTTATTTGAAGTCGAACCCTAATCTCTCATCTCTCATGTGAATTACTGTTGTAACGTTGATGCATGCGTCACGAATGTTACTTAATTACCTTGCTTACAAGGTAAGGATATAGTGATGTGGGTGACACTAGGTTAATAGAACCTAATATCAGAATACCGTATGTTTTTTTCAACGAAGTAAAATGGGCATTCGGCGGCATGGAGTCTGGCTTGACATCAACGATGATATCGGCAGTAGACATTGTGCTTAAATGTGAACAACATATTACTTTGCAGGTGGTTGGAATAAACTTGAAAAAAGAAAATACCTAACTAAATAGAAAGAAAGAGTAAGAAAAAGAACCAAAGAGAGAAAAATTAAGAGAGACAGTAAGGATTTTGGAGTGAAGCAACAGAAAAGGGAACAGAGAAGTAAATGAATAAAAAATAAATGAATTAAACGTATTGAGTAAAAGAAATAGACTACATGGAGAAATGGTAATTCTGCTTTAGAGGGTGGAGATCGTAAATCATAAAACATTTTTGGTTCAGCAGATAAGAGATGTCCCTGCTGGATATGAGATCTAACCCTAAAGCTTTTGGGCTCTGGCTCAAATGCTGGAATATTTCCTCATAATATCTAAGTGGAAAATCCATTTGTTCCATGCAATGCTGAGTGAGAAACTATCTGAAAGTATCCAAATTGAAAAAAATCCTGCATCTTGAAACAAGCAAGAACCCGATTACATATCACTATCCTTTGTACAAATTCTACTCGTAAATATCCTAAGAATGATTATGCTGATTTATAGGAAAGTTATCTCCGAATTATTGATAACTGAATTGTTTTGATATTAAACGACAATTGTTTACAGTGCCGACAGTACACAAAATCCAGATTGCATGAAGAGAAGCGACACACTAGCCATTCACCTAAGCACTTTCTAGAAGATTTCAAACCACAGGATCTGACGACGAACTGCCAGTCAGCGTGTAAAATAGTATTGCAAAATCGACTTAAGGCCGTGCGTGATTTATAGACTTTAAGCACAAGTTCGGTAGTTCCAGAAAACAAAAGGGAAGCTACATTTTGAAATGCTCCTAACTAGACAAATTTAGCAATGGAGACTTAGGGTTAAGCCATGTGTTTTATTTTATTTATTAATGTTTCGACCTAGTAAAGCTACTATCTATCAGCCGCAAAATAAGCTATAACAATTTATCTAATATATTCTGGAAAACGGCGTGAAACTTGAAAGACTAAGCACACACATGAAACATATTATGCCATAACGTGAACATATCGTAAAATTATAATCAGATGAGAACTCCCGGACTTTTGGAATGTTATTAACGCTTTATATGGATCATAATTTCAACAAACGTTTGTTCCTTGTAAATCTCCGGCGGTAATCGTTCATTATTGCATTGATAGTTCCCGAACGTATGAAACAAATTCTCCGTATGTATCAAAATAATTATATAAAAAATTATGTATAAGTATTACTTAAATACACACACACACACACACACACACACACACACACACACACACACACACACACATATATATATATTTATATATATATAATTTATGTTTTATTACATTTTCACTCAAAACAAGGCACGTTGCCACTTTGAGGTAGGGAGCTACTATCAGAGACCAACGTTGCAGGGTTACTATGTAGGGAGTTTAGCAGCAAGATGTTTGTTCACATTACACTTGAACTTCTTCACGTCAGTATATTGGGGAAGCAGGAGAACCGGAATAGAATTCCAGAGACCTACAGTTCTGGGGAAGAAGCTATTAGAGTAAAAGGCTTTCGTACATCTAGGGATATCAACTGTATAGGTGTGGGGCATCGCTGCATGTCGGGTTTGTTGTGGATGTTTTCATCGAAGGGATACAAAAGCATGCAGTTCGTCAGAGCATCCACCAATAAAATACTTGGAAGACAGGCAGAGGGTTGCAACATTATATGCACATATATATGGTCTTTATTTATATATATATATGTATATATATATATATATATATATATATATTAGGCATATATATGTATATATATTATGTATATAGTATTTTTCATATGAAAATAAGTATATATTTGTATATATATATATGTATATACATTTCCCGTTTTCTTATATATATATATATATATATATATTCATATATATATATATATATATATATATATATATATATATATAGTGAGAAAGACATATATATATATAATTTTAATTTTACTTATAAAACAGTAATAAACAGGCATAAATGTTTCGAGGTGTTACCTCAGGTTAGCGTACCATAAATTTATGAAGCGAACCTCAGGCCATACGTATTATAGTATAATGTGTTAGCCGTCACGCTACGAATCCTATATCACCTAACGTTTTTTTTTGTTTTTAAGCATTTTAAACTTATGAAGGCATATAGTTGATTTTACATCGATAATACGTAGATTACATTTTTATAAGTAATACAAAAATAATAAAAAATAAATATGTCAATTCGTCCAAAAACACGGGCGATTTTTTAAGAAAATAAATCTGCAAAGTTTAAGTTGTGATTACCGTATTATCCTTTGAAATAAAAATATATATAAAATACACCAATTAGAAACACGGGTAAATTATCAAGGACGCGCAGAGTAACTACGAATGCATTAAACTATAATACATATGACCTAAAATTCGATTTCTAGAAATAGTCTAGCTACGCTTATGAGAGGTAACACATCGAAACATTCTTGTCCGTAAATTTATATTGCATGAGAAAAATTAAAAAAAAAAATAACGAAACAAATATTTGTTCACGTTAAAAATATGGAAGAATTTCTTAGAAAAAAAGATTTTCAAGACTAAAGACCTCATACGCCGTATTACCTTTAAAACTAGAGAAAAATATGCATGTATATATATATATATATAAACATATATATATATATATGTGTGTGTGTGTGTGTGTGTGTGTGTGTTTAACAATAACGTAAGATAAAAAAAGGAATCTATATACGAGGGGCGTGCAATAAGTAATGTTCCATAACCTACTTTCATGTTGACTGATCTAGCTGAAATTTCGCCTGTGCAATGATTTATATCTCCACGGGTTAGGTGGCAAATTACAACTCTGAACTAATTGTGGTCTCTGTTTTACAAGTGTTTGAGCTGACTCAGGTGTGAAATGGAGCCTGTTGAATGTCCAGCAGTGATCCGACTTTTGTATTTGAAAGGACGCACAGCACAGGAGACTTTGGATGAAATGAAATAAACTTATGGTGATAATGCCCCATAATATGGCCTAGTAAATCGATGGATCGTGAATTCAAACATGGCCGGAAGTCTATGGAAACTGCTCCCAGACTTCGTCGCCCCCCCTTCTGTCATTTGTGAGGCATCTGTCACTCAAGTTGAGGCTGCCATTTTGGAAGACCGCCGCATTACTATTCGCCAAATCGCCTAAGATGTCAAGATTAGTAAAGGGTCTGTGGAAACTATCATTCATGGTCGTTTACATATGCATAAGGTGTCTGCCAGATTGATTCTTATGTTGCTCACACCATTCCAGATGCGAGAACGCGTCGTTGATCGAGGATTTATTTGGAGATGTGCCAAGAAGATGAGTCAAATTTTTACAAGAGACTGATTACACAGGATGAAAGCTGGGCTCATCACTATGATCCAGAGACCAACGCCCAGTCGATGCAGTGGAAGCACTTGGACTCACAACCTCTAAAGAAGGAAAGAGTGCAGTCCTCCGCTGGTAAGGCCATACTCACAGTCTTCTGGGACAAGGGCGGAGTAGTGATGACCGATTGTCTGGCAAAGGGTACCACAATTACAGGAGCCAATTATGCTTCATTTTTGAGGAAATTAAGAGAAGCTATCAAAATTCAAAGGCAGGGCAAGATCAACAAAATTACCCTCCTCCTGCAGGACAACTTTCCCATTCGCAACTCGCATGTCGCCTGGTCAAAAACACGGGCGTTTGGTATAAAATTCTTCCCCATCCTCCCTACTCTCCTGACCTTGCACCCTCTTTCTTTCACCTCTTTCCAGTCATGAAGTTTTTTTTTTTTAAAGGAAAGTGTTTCCTAGATGAGGCAGCCTTGATTTCTGAAGTCAGGTCGTGGTAGGAGGACCAACCTGTGATATTCTAAAAACCTGTCTCTAGAGCTGCATCAACCGATAGGAGAAATGCATAACTCTGGGTGCTTCCTTTGTAAAAAAATGACTAATACTTGTGCCAAGTTTCGTTCCTCTACTGCTGTGGGAAGTGGGTTAGGGGCATTACTTATTGCCCGCACCTCGTACATGAGAATAAAGAAAATCACTACTGACGTAACTAGATTGTTTATTATTCAGAACATTTATATACTCTGCTAATGGAATATTAGATTATTTACCTGTCTCCTTACCTTTATTAACTTGTAAAATTCTGTCAAGCTATAATAAAGTCGACAATTCGTGACAGTGTATTTCTATTTTTTAAATGGTTTTAACAGTTTTTTTTCCTCCGATAAAATCTATGCCAAAAAAGACCATATTTTAAGAATACGAAATCTGATTATAACTAAAATTTATACAGCGTGATTTCTAATATTTTCATTTTTTTTTAATTTCAAAAACTTCAGTACAACATGTGAATTTAGTTGAAATTAGCAAGTCGATATTGAAGAAGAGAATAAAATCAAAAATACTAAAATGCATAAAAAATTAAGAACCAAACAAACAAAAAACCTAGTGACACGTCGTTGGAGAATTCGACACAAGGTGTGTGTAAACACGCCTTGCAAATTTGTAATTTTTTTCTCTAAAATTTAACTCGCATGAGAATAATGTCAGCCAATAATTACAGTTGAATATCAGTAGCGTTATCTACACGGAATCTTGGTACAAGGAGAAAAACAAAATTAAACATAATAGACTTCTTTTCTTTCGAGTATAAGTGTGTGTAGTGTATTTTTATGGTTTTGTACATTTAGCACAAGATTTGTTTTTGTTTGTTTCCTGACAAAGTAATCTAATTATCAACATCCGTGTAAGATACACACACATACACACACACACATATATATATATATATATATATATATATATATATATATATATACTAGCAATTAAACCCGGCTTTGCTCGGGACCTATGTTCTGTGTATAACGTAATGTGCATATACATATATATATATATATATATATATGCATATATATAATATATATATATATATATATATATAAGTTTGACCCATGTCTAGGTAATCTACATCTATAATGTCAAGTGTTTAGACCCTAAATTGGCGGAGGAGTTTTAGAGTTTTCAAAGGTCAAATCGTTGAACTTTGACAGCCAAATTTCTGTCTGAAAACCAATTAAAAAGATTTTACCAAATCTCAATATCCCTTATATCAAATCTCGAGTCTCTAGACCGAAAATTGACAGTAGTTTAGTAGGGAACACACACAGATGCACAAAAAATGTCACTTTTCTAGATATACATATAGATATATATAATGTTAATACTACAGATTAGGACTCGTATTGACCTGAATGATTGCCATTTACATAATAGAGCGGAAATGGCCCAGCTGAAGTACAGACATAAGATTCAACAAATGTGATTTTTCCCCGACTTAAGGTTAGGGTCAATTACCCCTCCGTGTGTTAATTGGTTTTATTATTTTCGGTACTTGTGCAGAATATAGACCATGCTGTTTTTGGATAGAACATAAGTTAAACTTTTAAGGTATCTTTCGTTTATTGTTAGGTGAAAGTACAGAATAGTTACCCTCTCCATCATATGATTGGGTTTATAAATAAAGTACTTCTACACTTTATCGGCGAAACTGGAGACACCATTTTATTTCGTGCACCTGCCGTTGAAATCCAAGGGAGAAATCAGTATTTTAAACTATGGCAGAAACATAAAATAAATAACAAAAAAATAAAACTGGAAAACGATTGCTTCGGGAAAGAAGCAATTAACCTAAAATTAAATGAAAAACTTTCCCGTTTTCATTTATTAAATCGACACATTTCAAATTAAACAATTATCGATATATGTTATCTTTCACATTATTTACTTTTTTTTTCATAGTTCTTTCCAGAAGTAATTAATATCTAGTTTAATTTTTTTGTTATTTCTAACTTCGACCATTCTAATCGGCAGGTGCTCGAAATAAAATAGCGTCTCCAGTTTCGGCGATAAAGTGTACACGCACCCTAAATAACGTTAGCATTGCAACACGGTCCATATTCTGCATAGGTACATAATTTTCGTCACAGATCAACAAATGAATCCATTTATATTTTAAGGACGTCTTTTCAACTTTACTTTTTTTGCGTATGTGATGGGGGGGGCAGTTTTTAAAACCATAACAACCAATCACCTACTTTTGTATTCGTATGCTGGTAATGTCCAAGATCAGTGCTCGGAAAAAAATCAAGCTACCGGAAGTGGATGCGGAACTGAACGGAGTCAAGATACGAAAAAAAAATTGCTTTAATTTTAATACCGCTTGTGTTATAAAAAAAAAACCCCCAAAAAACTCATATTATCAAATAAAACAAATATTTGGTTCTTTTAAACCATTGGAACGAAATGTTGTAGTGGATAAAGAGTTTTCAGATAAAACAATAATTACTTATGTTTTTGGTCAATTCTAATAATTTACAATGGTAACTTCCAAATTATGTAGTCGGAATTATCTGAATATTACCGAATTATCACCCCCCCCCAAAAAAAACAACTTTAATCAGGTGAAAAATTTCGGCAATCTTGTTGAAATCGAAAATTACCTTCCTTTTGAACCGTATCTTACGATCGTTTTCATCAAATTCATTTTCTTTCATAAATTTTCTACCTTATCGATTTTCGTAATTTTTGGATATAATCATCTTAAAACACGAGGAATCCGTAGATACCATTATGATGTGAAATTCAGTATTACGATTTCCGAAATTTAGTTTTAACACTTTTTCCCCCCGAAACAAAAAATATTAAGAGACTAAATACATATATAATTAAATAAAATTTTATATATAATTTATATTAAATAATTTCTTTCGTCGTAAAGCGTTAAAATTATTTTTTTGAATAAAATTTATTTTAATACAAGAAGCGTTTTTTTAATGCGAATGCACTTACTAATCCGCGCTATTTTTTTTTTAAAATCGTATTTCCAAGTTTAATTAAAGTTTTTTTTATTCAATTGTAAGGTTAAAGTACAGAGTAGGTACAAAACACCCCCTCCCCATGTAAAGAATGGCTTTTTAAATAATAACGTTATTATTTCAACACGAATCAATAAGTGCACGAGTACCTTTTTTTGTTTAAAAGTAATTTCTTTGTTTCGTAATACAAGTGTAAAAGAAAAAAGTATTTTTTCGTGTCTTGATTCCATGACTCCGTTCTATAACCAACCGTATCCTCTTCAGGTAGTTTGAATTTTCCGAGTACTGATCTTGGACATTACCCGTATGCAGCCAACCAAACAGAACAACGCAAAAAAAGACATAAAAAATACACCAGTTGTAGCCAAAATTTGCAGGGCACGTTCTACATGAAATAGTTAATTAGTACCCAATCAGTGGTTATCCAGGGAATTAATAGAAATAAGAAACCGAGAAAAAAAGTAAAGGGGAGGGGAATGATGGTTTGGTATGATTGGCAAATCATTTTGTACTGTACAAAATAGTGGTAACGTTTTTGTTGTAAATAGCAAGCAGTCGAAAAGTATTTAAAATTGAAAAAAAGGAGTTTTGTTAGGAAAGATGATATTATTGTTTGAAATTTAAAGATAATGTGCTAAGTGAAAAAGTAAGTTTATAAAAAGTGTAATAAAAAAGGTGTATGTGATTGTAAAAGAACGTGTTGTTTAGTAGTGGTGTTGGATGGACAGTCGGCAATTATATTGGTGTAATTTAAGCTGGTCAAGGTTTATTATTGTGGTTTCCAGTAGGGTTTGTCTAATAGTAAGTTGTGTTATAAACGGGAACATACCAAAGTAATAAAATGAGAAAATGAAGAAAATCAGATTTACTGTGTGCGTTTATGGTGTGAAAGTCAGCGGGCTTGGTTGCCATAACAACGTGACGTACACAAGGACGGTAGTGAACGTGTGTGCGTGTGTGTGTGCGTGTGTGTGCGTGTGCTGGGAATAGTAGTAGTACCAATAGTCTGTCCTTTGGAGGACAGCGTTTGCTTTCGTGTTGTGTGTACGTGTGCGGCTAGCGCCAGAGTGTGTGTGTGTGCGTGTGTGCGCGTGTGCTGGGAATAGTAGTAGTACTAATAGTGAGGATGGTGTAGGTGTAATGGCGGACGTGGTGTCGGAGGTTGGATTGTGATGGCTGGTGTAAGTTTCGTAATTTTGTAATTTGTAAATTGCAAGCCAGGGAAAAATAGGCCCTCCCAAGATGGACAATAAATCAGGGCATAATATTTTATGGTAAAGTTAAGCACGTAGGAACCATAGTTTTTTAGGAGATGTGATTATTGGATTAACCAATCAGAAACCGTCTGTGGCACACACATCTCTGTTTATATATATATATATATATATATATATATATATATATATATAAGCGCAAATATTTAATAATACATGGTAAACACATTGAAAAAGAGTTAAAACATATTTAATCTGAAAAGAAACCACTTAATAAGTGGATAGCCCTTAATTCGCGTAGTTTCGAAGAAATACTTTCCTTCTCATAAAAGGGTAGGAATTAGCAAAATGCAGGATCGGATTTTGCATACAAAAGTATTTGATAAAACTCCAAGAATATCAAAGATCTTACTTGATAATAAAAAGTGAAGCGGGGGGAATATGGTAAAGAAAAAGGTGATTTCACGTGAATGCATAGTCTGGTGAAAGGTAAAGTATCCAATGACGGTAAAATCTAAAAATCTTATTATAAGCTCAATCTCATAGTTGGTTTTATCGAGCTTTTACATCTGGTTGATGTTACTTTTTAAATATTAATTCTTTAATATTTATAATATACTTTAGTTCTACCATCTTGGATCATGTTGGTCAATTTAATTGTAATTATATATATATATATATATATATATATATATATATATATATATATATATATATATATTCGCTTTTGGTACATACAGACATAAGTATTTCATCCTTCCGAAATTATTAATTCAGGACGTTATGATTATCCTATATGAAATAACGTGTATTTCAATGTTGTTCTGAGGTACTTGCTAGTCTTACCAGCCTGAGAAGACGTGATACAGTGAAAATCTTTGTTGTTCTTTTACTTTAAAGGTATCCTATCTTGAGGTGAGTGAAATAAAAATCACTAGTGTATACAGCAGTGGTTTTTGTGTAAACAAATGAAACATAGACGTTTGCACAATATTATTCATTGTCATTTGACATATATGTGACCATTGTAAAAAACGTAAAAGGCGGCCGCAGCCTGGATTGAACTTACTGCATGGGTTTATAGTGTAATTCAAATCTGTTCCCTGGCTGAATACCTAATGCGTCGCCAGGGATATCACGAGTATTTTTTATCGTGACGCCATCACTAAATGGGTTGCCTACCACAGTTTAAGTGAGCCCTATCAATCCTCGAGAGAAGGATAGAAACCGCTAGTTTCCCAACCTATATACAGCGCCACGCCTTTTTTAATGGTTACCCATCTGGTACTGGCCAGGCTCATCGATGAATAACTTCGGTGATCTGGCGAGAACCGGTGTACCGACGTGATTGTGCCGGCAAAATCACGTCTGAGCATTATAATTTAATGTACTCATCTCAGGAGTAGCTAAATGACAGAGAAGTGTAAAGTGCCGACTCGCACCTGCGCTGTCTATTTTCAACCCTTACTTAAGGTAGTTGCCAGTATAGCCGCACTGAACTGTTGCGGGACAGTGCCTACGTATATACATTTTTTATGTTTTAATTGGTTGTTCTGCCTGTCCGTTGTACGTTTTCTTAGAAAATACTGAGCTTATCTGAGTGCAATTTTATATAAGCTTTTTTTGACTATGTGCAGCGACCCATGTATCATGGTATCCGCTCGATGCGCAATTAAGGATTTATATGAATCAGGCACCATATCTTCTTTTAGAGTTATGCACTCCTTCTAAAGAAACAAATATAAGTTTTGCGCGTTTGCAACGCGCTGAAAAGTTTTAGTATACATACATACATACATATATATATATATATATATATATATATATATAAATTACATATATTTTTATTACAATTTAGTTACTCAGAGGGTTCTGCGTATCATCCCCGTAAATAATCCTCAAGCCACTATACCTGAACCCGTGGTAGTGCTTTATGTATTCCTCCAAAATTTTTTAAATGACAATATTTCAACACATTTTTTTTTTGGTGTAAATATATAAATTACAAAATATATATTACGGCAATACACTATGTGTTGAATTTTCATCATTTTAAATCTTTTGTAGAATACATAAAACACTACCACGAGTTCTTGCACGGTGCCTTGAGGGTTATTTTTTCGAGGAAACCCTCTGAGTAATTAATTGTAATCAAAATGTATTCATCACATAATACTTAGCTTAATCCACTTATTTAGGAGTTTTTACATAAATACAGGAAATCGATATATTAAATATTTCATTTTCTAGTGAATTCAGGGCTAGTGAATGGTCTTACCGTCTTTTCCACAATAACCTGCACAATGAGATATACCTTTAATGACTTCTTTTTTACGCATTTTGGTTGGAAAATATCTGTAATATACTGGTACAGCAAACTCTTTATGATATAAGGACTATTTCTTGAAGATTTTTTATCTTGTCTTTCTCCCCTAAATACTTTATGCAAATGGCCTGATATATATGTACTACATATAATGAACAAGTGCATTGCAGATTATGACGCCACACCATTCACAAATATATAAACATTAGCATAAGTGAATTCTCCGGCAAATTTAATAAGTATATCACAGAAAATAATGTTTATCTAGAATGACCGGTATATTTGGCAACGAAATGATCATATTTATATTGTCTATCACATTTTTCTGACGTGATTTCCCTTTCTTATATAAGCTTCCCAATTATCAACACGTTTTCGTACATCTTTAATGACATAGGGAAAAAAAATACCGATTCGTAGGTTTTTAGCTTTTCATAACTTGACACACATTTATAAATATTTACACACATTTACTCACATTAACTGACGCATTAACATGTAGACAATCGGGAACCAACATGGTGTAGACTCGGTCGCAACAGTGACAAAGAATAAGAAAATACGTATACTTGCTGTTTCAGGTAAGATGAAAAAAAAGTTTATTCCTCATTCTCTCGTCACGCATGACTCCTTGTTAGGCAATGACGTCACTCATGTCTCTAGCGTGATCGTCGTATCGGACGTTTAATCTTCTCCTGTCTGTGCTCAAGCTTTTTAAAGTATTTTTCTTGTTTTCTTACAATGAACTCACTTCGCACACAGCTCTGTATTCGTATGCATCTACAATATTCGCATCCGCATTTTGTTACATTTTGATGTGGCCGACTCATTCGTTTCTAAATAAATTGATTACGAGGGGCGCGGAATAAGTAATGGTCCTGCCCCACTTCCCATTACAGTAGAAAACAACACTTGGCATAGTCATTAGTCTTTCTTTACATAGGAAGCACCAAGAGTTATGCATTTCTCCCATCGGTTGATACAGCTATGGAGACCGTTTTTATAGAACACCTTAAGTTGGTCCTCCTACCACGACGTAATTTCAGAAATCAAGGCTGCATCATCTGGGAAACACTTTCCTTTCAAAAACAACTTCATGGCTGGAAAGAGGTGAAAGTCAGATGATGCAAGTTCAGGAGAGTAGTGAGAATGGGGAAGGATTTCATAACCATACGCTCGTGCTTCTTATCTGGCGACATGCGAGTTGTGGACCGGGGCGTTGTCCTTCAGAAGGAGGGTACCTTTGTTGATCTTGCCCCGCCTCTTGATTTTGATAGCTTCCCTTAATTTCCTAAAAAATAAAGCATAAAAGGCTCCTGTAATTGTGGTACCCTTTGCCAGACAACATGTCATCACTACTCCGCCCTTGTCCCAGAAAACTGTGAACATGACCTTGCCAGCTGAAGACTGCACCCTTGCCGTCTTTGGAAGTGATGAGTCCAAGTGCTTCTACTGCATTGACTGGGCTTTGGTCTCTGGATCATAGTGATGGGCCCAGGTTTCAACCTGTGTAATCAGTCTTTTGTAAAAATTTGGCTCATCTTCTTGGCACATCTCCAAATTCATCCTCGAGCACTAGACGCGTTCTCGCATCTTGAATGATGTGAGGAGCCTGGGAATCAATCTGGCAGACACCTTATGCATATGTAAACGGTCATGATTGATAGTTTCCACAGACCCTGTACAAATCTTGACATCTTGGGCTATTCGGCGAATAGTAATTCGCCGATCTCCCATAATAGCAGCGTCAACTTGACAGACAGAAACCTCATCAATGGCTGAAGGGGGGCGACCAGGTTTGGGAGCTGTTTCCACAGACTTCCGGCCATCTATGAATTCATGATTCCAGCGTTTTACAAGGTCATATAATTGTGCATTATCACCTTCAGTTTCTTTCATTTAATCAAAAGTCTCCTGTGGTGTGCGTCCTTTCAAATACAAAAACCGGATCACTGCTGAACATTCAACAGGCTCCATTTCACACCTGAGTCAGTTCAAACACTTGTAAAACAGAGACCACAATTAGTTCAGAGTTGTAATTTGCCAAAGACCCCGTAGAGTATAAGGCATTGCACATGCAATATTTACACTAGATCAGACAACTGGAAGTGGGTTAGGGACATTACTTATTGTACGCCCCTCGTATATTGTTTTTATGAATATAATACTTAAATTCAGTCAATTTCTCTAATGTTTTAAGTAATTTATTTCTTTCGTGGTTTTTACAATCTTTAATATGACATTTTGTCTATAAACTTTCCCCTCCGGGTTAAATTAATTTCAGGGGTCTTATATACGGGTTAAACTGTACAATTACACAAGCTCTAATTTGGGATCATTAAAATATCGCTTATATTCGTGTTTCTTTTATTCGGGACTTCATATCCGGGTTGAACTCTATATGGGTCGTATACCTTCGCAAATCAAATGAAAGTTCTTTGAAACAAAACCGAAAATTGGTCTAATGTTATCAATTGTTTGCTTACTATATTATATAATGTTTTAAGTGGACTGCTTGACTTTATGCTGCGAAATGATGTTATCCGGAAAGGTATGTGGACTGGGTAAGCTGCAGTTTGTCCATTGAGCAAAAACGATCGACAATACAGTCTTATATAGTAGTAAAAAATACAGCAGTCGAAAAGTTTTAAACTCATAACAAAAAAACTTATAAACAACACTACGACATTTGCAAGCATAGTAAGGGAAATTATAACTTCTGGTGTTTAGAGCTCAATATTAATGGCTACATAGAAAATGTATTTGCACAATAATTGATGTCGAAGACCGAATCTGAAATGAGTCCTTAACAAATTAAAAAAAAATAGTCTGATCAATCACTACCAACTCACAGGGCATTGATAGGATTCAAAGTTTATTGAAAAGTCTCGAAAAGTATCCAATATTAGAAAAGTCTACAACATGAATAGAAGTGTTCAAGCAGTTTGATTTTATATTGAAAAATAAGAGAGGTCATATTTCCTGTAAACCGTGATTAAATTGTGGATTGGTACAAATATTGTCTCTATAAAATAAGGAAAATATTTAATCATGTTCGCGTAGGGCATACAATACTTTTGCAGAACAACATAAAAAAGGAAATATGAAAATGTTAGGTTTTCCACAGAGTTATATACTAAATAGGAGCATAAAAATGTAATTAGGCTGAAAGCCAATTTTATATATTATTAATTTTCACACATGGACAGAAATTGATGTTAAACAAAATCGTTAAATCAGTGACCGGGGATCAAATAAAATTCAAAGCCAAACTAATAACGACAGTACAGTTTTCAGAGAAAATTTTCAATCTGAATATTGATCATGCAAAATCGGTTAGTCCTGTAGTAAATGACTGGATGAATAGGTTTGTAGTTGTGAAATTTTTTGATATAATTCTTTTTGCTAGAATTAAAAAAAAAAAATTAAAGATTCCGCGAATGTATTTAAACTCACTTAAATGAGATATTTTCACACATTGTTTGATCCTGATGAACTTTCTATTAATAAATTAAATCAAATGTTTACACATTCTGATTTGAAAATGGGTATACAACCAGCTTTCACAAAGTTGCGAAAACAATATATCATTTAAGAATTAGATACAGTTGAAAAATGTCGAATACAGTAGAAGTAAAAATGGTATGCACATAGCTTTGAAAGATTACAGTTTTTTTTTTGCCTTGCTCTGAAAAAATGTTCGCAAAGCAAAATGAAAGACATATTTTCTATTGAAAGTAGATTTAATTTGCATATTTTTTTAACTTGTAGACAACGAAGCTATTGTTTATGGATACATATAAATGGTTATAGAAAATTTACAGATAGCCTTTCGACTGAAGTATGGGGTCCTAACTAACTGACTAAATATTGTACTGACTAGAATTTGTGACGACCTATCTTAATGATAATTTAATTATTAGTAAAACATAGCTAGATAAAGAGCACAGAAAATAATATAGATTTCGGATTTAAACTAAAAGAAAAAGGGAGGTAAGTGTTTCATGCTACAAATAAAATATTTGTGATAAATACTAAACGAAAACCGAACAAATCTTCGAGTCACAAATAGCAGGGGTGATAAAGGATATGCAAGCGTATGCAAATACATCGTTTTCGCCGCGTTTTTTTGTAGATTCGCTAAGAACTACAACGTATTTAATATGATTATGCATAAACTTTCAGCACCTTTAACAATTTCTTGAAAAAGTGAATTTGAACGCCACATCCTATGAGGCATGTGCGTAAATGCAAACCCTTCTCAAAACTGTCTTATTAAAACATATTTTCATCCAAAACGCGGAATAGTCATAGATTCCGATACAAATTCATGTGGCATAGGAGCACGTATCTTGCGTAGGATACCTGCTTTACTCCGATAACTTGACGGAGAAAGGCAAAAAAAAAATAAATAAATAAATAAAAATAAAAGTTTTGACTAGAAAAATACTCGCAGTAGGCTTTATTAGTGATTTTTACAAAATAAAAAACGTCTCCCTCAAAAAACTTTGTATGATATTGTTAGTGAACCAAAACATACACTACGTATTGATCTTGCGTTAAATGTCCGGATGGAACTCGTAACTATCCTGGTTTTGCAAAATGGATACGACGAATTATGTACGAACGTGGCGACAAGATTTTAGCTGAGGGAAGTCAAGTGATTTTCTTTATGATTTTTCGACCACTTATCTTGTCGCAGTAAATTACGCAGAAAGGTGTGTAATTAAATGTAAAATTTTCAATTACTGATTGCTTTGTTTAACCAAGTGTGAATCGACGGTATTATTGAATTACTAAAGCTCACTAATAGAAAACAAAAGCAATGGGAAGCGTGGTTAATCATCATCATCATCATCATCTCGGTTAATCAATCATCATCATCATCAGCCGCAGCAGCAGCAGCAGCAACTGCAACAGCAGCATCCCGGTCATTTAATCAACAGCTTTTATACTCTTCTACTTTATGTGAGAGACTATAAATATGCGTTAAAATAAGTTCTCTATTGGTTTTTACTACTGTTACTCGAAACAAAGAGCTGGCAAAAGATATATTCGAAAGTTCATGAAGTATACCATCTAACAATCTATTCCTTAAATGCATCCGACATTTACACTTTTTGACAGTATCCGTTTCGTAGCACAAAATCAATCACTTAATTCTTATATAAACCAGTGAATATATTTTGCATTTAACTCATCAGAATGTCGAAATTCAAAACGGCGTAATGTAAACATATTATGAAATATGTACAACTTCTTTCCAATTTTCGGATTTTTATTCATTTATAAAAGGCAATGGATTAGTTTTCGTTATTGAGTTAAGGGGAAACTAGCTTAACTGATCTATATAATAATTAAGTGATTGCTATTGTGCTACGGAAAAGATACAGTCAAGAATTGTAAATGATAAATAAATTAAAAGAATAAACTTTAAGATGGTAAACATAATGACCTTTCGAATATAGACTTTTGTTATTCATTCACTCTATGGCTCTGTAATTACATTGAGCTTCTTAAATAAGCATTGGTATGTATAATGAATAAAGTTTGCATGTCTCCACGGATACATATATATATATATGTATATATATATATATATATATATATATATATATATATAAATCCTGATGTGTACTATGTCTATGCCTGTATATACAAAAACAAACACACACACATGCATATATATACATATTCACGCACACACGCACACAAATACACACCCACTCCCACACACACATATATATATACATATATATATATATATATATAAACCCTGATGTATACTATTTCTATGTCTGTATATTCAAAAACAAACACACACACACAGATATATATATATATATATATATATATATATATGAACAAATGATTAATAAAACATGTTAAAAAAACATCTTGAAAAATAGTTAAAAACATATTTAATTTAAAAAAGGAAGCACAAGATAAGTGGATAGTCCTTAATCCGCGGAGTTTCGAAGAAAAGCCATGGTGATAAGCTTTCCACCTTATATTTTTAAGGAAATTGTTTAAACCTAGAACAAATCTGTGGATATATTCTTGTTGGGTAGTGATAAGGATATTCTTGGCAGACAGGGGAATGTCTTCCTTTTCAAACATATCTGGAGAGAATAAAAAGCTCAACCAGACGGGAGCTTATACCATTTTGATTACCTTGGTAAACTTATTGTAATTTTTATTTCTATATATAAATATATATATATACCTACTTCATTTACTCACATAACATTAATATACGAAAGTATAGATTTATGTGTAAACTTTAAGTATTAACTTCAAAATGCTCAATACGTAGGTAGAGCTAGTTAGTAATTTATAAAATATATATGGCGATTAAGCTACACTGAATATTCGGCGTCTCATCCACTATAGGATTCGTCAGGCTTATGCGCGAATTCTGTGGTTGTTTCTCGTTTTTATATATGTTGAGGATTTTAGTTAGCCAATCAGCTTTCTAGTATCCACCGCGCCCCTTCCTATCAGCCAATGGGCATGCATTTTATCGAACAAATGACCTTTTTAGAACTAGATTAGTGGTTTAAGGCAGACGATTTTCCTCATTTCTTCTCTTTTTTATATATAAATATACATATGTGTACACACATACATGCACACATACATACACACACAGATATATATATATATATATATATATATATATATATATATATATGTACGTGTGTGTGTGTGTGTGTGTGGTCGTTTATGCATATTAATGCTTATTTAATTTATTTATTTGTTTGTTTTCTATTGTTTTTGTTAGTTTTTAAGCTATTTTGTTATTGCTATCCTAGAGTAAGTTTTATTTTGTGAACACAATTGTTTGCTATTTCTCGTCTACATTTTTATAGATTTTGGGGTTCTTTAAAGTATAGGTAAGATGGAGGCATAATTTACATGGGTCGTCTAAATGTCTGCACGTTGTAGCTTATCTTATTATTTTCCATTCGACTGCCGGCGAATATTCGCTTTCTTTGAGTTCCCAATATTTATTCGCTAGTGTTGTTTTTATACGGTGTTTTTTTTTAATTTTTAAATTTACTTTTGTGGTCATAGTATCGGGTTTTGAAATCTAAGGAAGTCATGCCTACGTAATATTTCTTGTTATTCGGGTTTCCTTTCGCAAATATTGTTGCTTGATTAACTACGCTTTTTGTTAGACATTTATTTTGAACTGGGCAAAGTGTGCGGTGTCTACAGTTGCATTTATCTTGTTCGTTATTAGTATTTTTATTTATGGTATGGTTGTTCTTGTCCGGGGTTGATTTGTTATTATTATTATTATTATTATTATTATTATTATTATTATTATTATTATTTCTGCTAGTGTTGGTTTTATTTTTGTCATGGTCTCTACTTTTTATTGTTTATTTTGTTGTTGTTTACATTGCTTTGTTCGTTTTTTTTTAGTAGTGTGTTATTATATGATTTAATTATCATCTCAAAATTTTCGCAACAAATATAAGATAACTTCAAGGTATTTTTATTGAAGATTTGGTGTAAGGGGTTGGTTGCGGGAAAGTGTTTTTAAATAAGGTCTAGAAATTTCTTGCCAACTTTTGTTTTTAACATTTGATTTTATGGGGCCGTATACCAAATTATAGTTCTTTTTCTTCTATTTTTGATTTTATTATAGTTGTTGTTGTTTTTTCGCTTATATGTGATATCGATATTTTTGTATCTACTATTTTTAGGGCTGTTTCGTAGATATTGGCTGACCTGTTAAATGCATTTCCATCGCTTGAGTTATTACTGAGTCTACTTACGATCGAGTTGGGAATGTGTTTTATAATTGATGGTGGGTGGTTGGACTTAGAGTTTACGTAAATTTGAGTAGCGTTTTCTTTTAAGTATGGTTCATATGTGTTTTTATCTAAGTTTATTGTGACGTACAGGAAGTGTGTTATTTTTATGTCAGCTGATACGTCTGATTTTAGGCCTAATTTTTTCATTTCCTTTTGTATGATTTTCTTAAAGTTTTCTCCCTTGACTTTGTTGGAGTTTTTTATTATAGCTAGTCCGTCATTTCTATATAGGCCGATATCCGTAGTATCCAATATACTTGTGAGGGTTTAGAGAATGAATAATCCCACAAGATCTGATGCCTCTGCAGAATCACTGGAACCCATCTCCAAATCAAACGAATTTTTCATTTTAGTTTTTATCCATTGGTTATTGTTATTTATTAGAACCGATTTTCTACATTTTTAACGGTGTTGATTTCTTCCGAGGATATATCAGTGTATTCCTCAGCAAATTCTAGGGCAATGGTAAAAAGTTCTTCGGATATAATGTCAAACTGTATGAACGTACATTTATCTTTGTTTTCAATATTTCTAAACCAAGTGATTGCTTCGGTGGTATTTGCCCACTGGTTTAATTCTAGGTCTTGTTTGATTTGTTTGTTTAGAAAGTATAGTTTTGCTAATTCTACCTATTTCAGGTTTAGTTGGGCTTATCAGGCGGGGGCTGGAATTATTATTAAAGTCCCTTTTGTATATATAAAAACGAGAAACAACCACAGAATTCGCGCATAAGCCTGACGAATCCGATAGTGGATGAAACGCCGAATATTCAATGTAGCTTAATCGCCATATATATTTTATAAATTACTTTAAATATATATATATATATATATATATATATATATATATATATATATACATATATGCACATATATATCTATCTATCTATATATATATATTTCCACTCTTATTGTTTCCTATCTATCTATCTATCTATCTATTTATCTATATATATATATATATATATATATATATATATATATATATACATATCTATCTATCTATCTCTCCCTCTCTCTCTCTCTCTCTATATATATATATATATATATATATATAGAGAGAGAGAGAGAGAGAGAGAGATAGATAGATAGATAGATAGATAGATAGGAAACAATAAGAGTGGAAATTGAAGTCATAAAACGATATATTGGTGAATATAGAACGGTTCATTTATTTATTAAATGCATACTAACATTTAATTGTGGTTAGGTGTTTATATGCCTTAAATAAATGAATGAACAATTCTATATTCACCAATATTGCGACTTCAATTTACACCCTTATTGTTTCCTACATCAGCTCAATGAAATTTGTTATTATATTATCCCGATAAATCTCTTATGTAAGTAAATAAAAACTCTATTCTCCTAACTCTCTTAGTTATATATATATATATATATATATATATATATATATATATATATATATATATATATATATATATATATATATATAATTACAGTGGATCCCCGAGATACGACATTAATCAGTTATGGTTTTTTGTCCATAAGGTAAAATCTTCGTGTAGCGGGGAATAGAGTATATTTTATACAGTACATATTCAAAGTTAGTGACAAAATACAGTATAGTATATAATACACACGTATATTATCATATAACATTATAAATAACACCGTAGGCGTGCTAAATATGTAACTAGTGTCCGAATACACAACAAAGAACAATAATGAAAACAGCTGGCCTGTTGAGGAAAACTCTTGAATGCGGGAACTAATACGCACGAGCTTCAGGTACTTGCTAAATGTAAGGAAAATGCTACAGATGCAAACTGCAAAGGAACGTGCAATAGAACCATGCAAATTGAACTGTAGCAGTTTTACCTTTTTTACACCTGACCTACCGCCTTCCCTCATTTTGTTAGTGAGACTGTAACTAGCACTACATCAATTAAGTGACGAGGGTCAAGGTGTATCGAATAACTGAAGAGAGTAACATTTACTGGGCGTCCTCTGAACGGGTGCGGAAAGGACCGTTGTATAAGCTAGCTTTTTGTCACACACTTCCATGAGAAGACCAATGGTCGCTAGCAGCTAGGAACCAATGTTAAATAGCTGTTAGGATAACGCAAATTAATTGATAGGATTATCAAAAGAGGTGATGAGTACTAGGAATCCAGGAAACCCCACAGATTATTCCCAAATATAAATCTTTCATATAAGCGAGTGTGAAAAATATTAATGAGTGAATAATAGTAAAAAACAATACGGTAATATTGTCACCAACTAGACAAAATATACGAGTTCCACACGGTTTGTCTTTATTGAATTCTGCAAATGTAGTTGTTAATGTTGTAAAAATTTTTGACCGCCACAATAATAATAATAATAATAATAATAATAATAATAATAATAATAATAATCAAATTATCACCACCACCGCAAATAACAAAAAACAACATTGTGTGCGCGTCTTGAGTTTAAACTAAAACAAGGAAAATTACGCTACCAAAGACATCCTAAAATTTAACTGACGAAAAGCACGAGGTGAAATTGGAGCATTGCCTACATAATCGAGTGATGTAGCGTGTGTCTACGCTTACGATAAGTAAGCTTAATGAGTTATGTATATAATGTCTTATGTTAGAAGAATATATGTAAAACAGAAAATTAAAACTTATAAACCACGTATCTAAATAACGTTATCTCCGGATAAACGTAATCGAAAGTGACAAACCGACTGGAAATTCTTGTGTTATAAATTACAAACTGTAAATCCAAATACCGAGCGTCCGTAATTTTAATGTAATTGTCGGCTATTCTGCTATTCTGTTAAAGTAAACATGCAAAAGGATTGTTTGCTATTTCAGTTTTTTTTTTTGTCATAAGCAATAAATACTAATGAATCTAAAATGTGGAATAATATACCGGTGGCATGTGGCTGATCAAGACTATAAAAGAGACCTATGTGTTTAGGGTTCCGTGAGAGTTATATATGTTAAGAGAGAACAAGATTGCTACCGACTAATAGGAATTACGTATTTGCGAAAAAAAAACTACGGGGTATATAACGTATAATATGTATCACACGGTGACGAATGTGTATATAATAACATGAAAACTGGATATTTTCGTGTGAAAGATGTACAGAGAAATTTCTGTGTGCCTTTCTTATAGTATTTGACGTTTTCCAAGAAAACATGCTTTTATTTTATTATATGTAGGAGACACTGGTAACATTGACAAAGCATTATCCTTTAATCTTTCTCTACAAAAAGTGTAAATATATTAGAACTTTACAAAATCATTTCCTGACGACTACAATCAATGTGGATTATTAAAAAAGATCAGAATTTTCGGCGAATCTAAAAAAGAAATACTTTATCATACAACTACGCTTTTTGTGTATTATTTATATGGGTATCTTCTGAGATGAGTAATTTGTACATATTTATTTATTTGTTTATTGCCTGTTATCCTCATATTTATAGGTGTTGTTGTTTTTGTTGTTTAACCACGTTTCGGCTAAACCTTTAGCCGAATTTGGGTTGGAATGAAACCTTTATTTTACGCAAGGCTCCCCTGGAACTGTAGCGGTCTAACGCCTCTTTCTATTGCGGCACGCGTCCCAAAGAACGCTGAATATTGGACTTTTTTGTCTGATAAATTCAAGGTAGTGTTCTTATTTGCTATTCAATTGTGGGATCCATACTGAATGTTATTATGTATTTTTTATTATACTTTTTTTACATTTTAAAAATATTTTATTGTATTTTATTGCTTCCAGGTGAGCAATGATGAGGGAAGACAAGATAATAACGAAGACTTGGATTTATAAGACAAAAATATCCAACTTTGATCGCAATAGATAGAGGCGTTGATCCCTAAGTTTCCATGTAAGCATTGTCTGAAATTAGCAATTTCAATCCTACCTAAAAATTGCAAGCGGATTAGTCGACCATAACGTGGTGAAACAACAACTATGCCACTGAGAATAACAGCCCGCAAATAAATAAATTATTATGCTTCTATTTGTGTCGATGAAATCCATACTACGTCTAAAGCACTGAAAGCAGTTTTACATCAAATAACTGAACTTTTGTATTTCACGAATTGATGGGTCTAAATTAGAAAGCCGGTCTTGGATTGTGTTTGTAAGTTGACTTACAGAAGTACGGCAGTATACAATTTATTATTCTTTTTGCTTCTGAAACAAGCTAAAGTGTATTTTGATCATGTGTCAAAATAGGTGTAGATTATCTTAGCCTAAATGAATCTATTGTTATCTAAGAACGCATATGCATGACTTTTTCTTCGGTTTGGTCATGCAACGTATGAGTAAAGTGATTTTTGAGAAAAAAACCTTTCAAATGCCGAGTCATGAAAAAGATATTTCTAATACTGATGCCGTTGCTCCGTTTAGAATATACGAGTGTATTTGGTTCCCGATAGGATTCGGAATTCCGCTCAATCATTTCAATGCGTAATCGATCAGGCTTTGCGTGAAAAACCATTTGTCTACACCTACCTGGAAGATATAATCATTGATAATCGCATCATCGTGCAGCACATGTGCCACTTCGAAAATAAATGCCTGAGAGACTCTCGAGATATGTGTACCGAATACGTTTGCGAAATAAATCCACAGCATTATAAATGATGCGCATGACACTCTATTGACTTTAATGGAATATAGTTATTTCACGGTAAGGTGTGAGCTGTTCGAAAAACTCCCAAACTGCAGTAAGTAGAACGCCTCCTCGCAATTGTTGTGCAGATAAAGAATTACATAACTTTCAAATCCAATTTTATCAGCAACATTTACCCACACTACATGTTCTCAAGAAAAATGAATCTACAAGAGAAACAAGTAACATTTTATACGCAGCACAAGAAGTTAATAGCAATTGTATGCAAATAACATATATTAATAATGACTAAGGCTATGACAACAAAATATCATTTTCATTGTTTTGACTCTCGCGTATATATTGACACAGTTAGACACAGTTAACCAACCTAGAACCACATCACTGATGAATCTATTTCATTTTACTAATTTAACCTTACATTAAATTAGTTTCATGTACGATATTTTCATGCGGACGTAAGGAGATTATCTAGTAATGAAACAAAGGGAAAAGAAACGGCAAATAAAGAAACATGTAATTGCTATAGACGTATTTTTGGGTTCTGTTACGGATTAGGTTAAGAACCGACTTGTTTCCTTTAATCGTGTTTATAGTCACCTATAGTCTTTTTTAATTGCAGGTGTTCTTTTTATCCTGATATTCATACGAATAGCTTTGTTCTTGATAGGGTAATTGCTTCTAAAACTTCTTGAATATTATTTTTAGTCACGTGCAAACCACTCGGTCGGTCGGTCGGTCTGTCGGTCTATGCGTAACACTTGTGTGTTTGGCCTTTTTGGTTAAGATCAAAGGTATGTTGTTAATAGATGCTGTTTTTTAAGCTTTTTAAACTTTTCTTGGCCATTTGACCAAGATCAAAATGTAGCATCTGGGATCCTTCTTCACACAGTTCGGCGAGGTGGAAAAAATAACCCCAGTGCGGTCGAAAACCGGCATGTGCTTGGGCAGCTACACTGTGGCCATGAGGCTAAAGAAAGAAGGCTCCCAGGCGATACCAGCACAGCTGACATTTAAGGAGGCAACTATGACAGTAGTAGTGGAGGGGCGTCGTCCGCACTGCTGGTTCTGCCAAAAACAGGGTCACATGGCCAAGAGCTGCCCTCAAAAGTCAACTCCTACTCAAGTGACACTAAAGGCGGTCCCAACCTCTGAGACAGCACCAGTGTCCAAACAGGTTGTACAACTCCTGCAACCGGAGCACCAACCACAGCACCGAGGAAACCCAAAACTATGCAAGAGGCCAAGGGGGAGGAATGGATCACGGTAATGAGGCGGAAACGGAAGCCCACAATCCCATCTGCCACCGTCCCACAACCAACCCAACAACCGATGCAGCAACAACAACACGAGCCTCCACAACAGCCGCAGCAACAGCCATGGCAGCAGACACATCAGCAGCAGCCAAACCAGTCGTTGAACCAGCCGCAGCAACACCATCAGCTGCCGCGGCCAATTCCACAACCAATGCCACGAAAACAGCGGCAACAACAAAAACAGCAGCAGCAACAGCCAGAACAGCAGCAGCAGCAACAAAAACGGCTGCAGCAACCAGAACAGCAACAGCATCAACCGGAGAAACAGCAATTAGAGGAGCAGCAACAACCAACGGTCCCCACACCAATTGAGACGGGGATCAAGCGAAGAAAACACTGCTCCTCTGAGGATGAATCTGCTAGTGAGAGGGAGAGGAACTCAACCTCACCACTCCCCGGTTCATTCAAAAGAATAAAAAAGAAAACGAAAGGAGAAGAAAAGGCAGCCCCCACTCCCTGTGAGCATACACCACCTCTAACAACAACACAACCCACTTCCACCCCCATACCACATACTGCACCAACACTAGACACCGCACCAACACCAGACACTGCACCAACACCAACACCAGACACCACACCAACACCAGACACCGCACCAACACCAACACCAGACACCACACCAACACCAGACACCGCACCAACACCAACACCAGACACCACACAGACACTCGTCCCCACACCAATGCAAATTGAGCCGCCATCCCAGAAAGAAAAGAATGAACCCGGGAGGGGGAGAGACCCTTCAGATTCTCCCACTTACGAATTCACTTCAACAGGGACTCTCGCCCTCGAAACGAGAGAGGTACTTTGTTTTGTAGACCCCCTGTCTGTGGCAATGGGCTTACCACACCGGCAGAGAAAAAATTTAAAACCTCTGCTGGACTGCCAACAGATAGGTGGAAAAGACGTTAATGTCCCCTCTAATTTCCCGGACGCCCCACGGCTAACAACTTTCATCAGGCTTCCTGAGGCCTGCAAAACCAACGTGTGGACAATGCTGGAGGCCGCTGAAGGGGCTGGTCAGGGAATTGAACTGATTAGGAAAAATGACCCTTCCCTTGAGGAACTGGCAAAACAATGCAAGGGAAGGGTCCCAGTGTTGGTCCATCCGTCACTCTATAGGGCCCTTAAATTGACTTACACTTTGGATGTCGGCGGCATTGTGAGAGAAGGTCAGGACATGAAAAACCTGACCACCTTGGGCATTGCACACAACGTTGGTGTCCTTTCCCCGGCTGACTTCGGAGCTGAGTGTGACACACCTTAAGGTAGGTACCATGGCTTTGAATTTGGCTAGTCTGAATGCGAGGGGCTTGAGATCATCGGGCCGGGCGGCTCGCCTCCGGCACGACCTCTTGTCCCTGGGAGTGGATGTTGCTGCGATTCAGGAGACACATTTCGTTTCCTCTGTGGACTGTCAGGTGCTGGCCCGAGACTTTGAGGTTTTCTCAGCATATGGCAGCCCGCGGGGGAAGGGAGTATCCTTGCTAGTTAAACGTACTGTTTCCGCGACGGTCGACGTTGTCCGTAGGGATGCGGAGGGCAGGCTGGTCGTGGCAGATGTTGCCGTAAAAGATTCTGTGTTTCGGGTGATTGCGGTTCATGCGCCCAGCATCGCTCGTGAGAGGGTCTCATTCTTCAGTCAGCTTGACGCGTTTGTAGATTGTCGGAAGCGGGTAGTGCTAATGGGGGATTGGAATGCCATCTTAGACCCCGACATAGATAAGGTAGGAGGCGGAGCTAGAGGGTCGGAGAAGTGCGAGTCCAGCCTGGCTGATCTGATGGCTAGATGCGGACTGGTCGACAGGTTTCGGGTCGAGCATCCAGGGCGGGAAATGTGGACGTTGACCAATAGCGTGTCCTCCTATCCAAATACCTATTTGGACAGGATGTTAGTTAGGAGAGGCGAAGTAGATTTCCTATCCTGTCCCACGTTCACTTGGCTAGGCCAGACGGACCATAAATTAGTTATGGCCCGGCTGAAGCTAGGAAATAGGCCTAAGTTAGCGGGGTACTGGAAGTTAAACACCTCCCTTCTGGAGATACAAGACTTCCAAGATCAGTTAAGAGAATTGATTAAAAAGGCACTAGTGGGGGTGGTTACCGGGAGTAAGTGGTGGTTAGGTCTCAAAGCCAAGATCAGAAGCTTCTCCGTCAAGTATGCCCAGCGTCTCGCACTAGATAAGGCCAAGACGAAGAAGCAGCTAGAGCAGAAACTAGCCCAGGCTACGGGGGAGGGTGATAGTCAGGAACTAGCTAAGCAGGACCTTCTACGCGAGACTAGCGAGCGTTACGAAGGCCAAGTAGTTAGAGCTAGGCTTAGAAACATAGGCAACGAAGCAGTCAATTCTGATGCAGGCGTGCGCCGTGAGGTTTCTATGCGTGGCTCGGACAAATACATTGCGAAAATCAAACATCCGAATGGACGCACCCTGGAATCGACTCGGGAGATCTGCGAGGGGTTTCGAGAACATTTCGAGGAGCGTTTTACGCAGCAGCCCGATCTTCCGGTCCTTGGGTTTAGCGACTATTTGGCCGACTCTCCCCGCCTCGAGGCGGCTAGAGTGGCTGGTTGCGAGGGCCGGGTGACGGAGTGGGAGGTCTTTACTGCGCTGAAGCAGGTCAGCTGTGACAAATCGCCAGGACTTGATGGTCTGCCATACGAACTGTACTTGAGGCTGTCGCCCATGTTTCCGCCTCTTCTGACGGATATGTTCAACCATTGGTTTGCTCAGGGATCCATCCCAGGGCAGGTGACCAAGGGAGTGATCACATTGCTGAAGAAAGGTGACGGGCATGGAGGGGAAGAATTAGACGACTACAGGCCCATAACTCTGCTAAACACAGAGTTGAAGATTTTGGCCAAGGTCCTGTCGAATCGGCTGCAGGTTGTTATCGACGAGTTGGTTGAACCGGAACAGAACTACACTGTGAAGGGGAGATCGATTCAGAACAACTTGCACCTGATCCGCACGATCCTAGAGGGGGGGAATAGATGACGACACGGAAGCCGCGCTGATCAACTTAGATCAGTCCAAAGCTTTCGATAGGGTCGACCATCGTTTCCTGGCATCTGTCTTAGAGGCCGCCGGTTTTAAACCGGACTTTTGCAAGTGGATCTCCATAATGTATCGACAGCCCATGGCTGTCGTGCAAGTGAACGGACAGCGCTCGAAACCCTTTGTTATCTCTCGATCCGTTCGTCAGGGTTGTCCGCTGTCGCCCCTGCTTTATGTCCTGGCTTTGGAGCCTCTTCTCCGCAAGCTGAGACATGGGGAGGCAAATTCGGCCCTGCGCGGAATGGCTCTGCCTGGCGGCTCAGCTGCCAGGGTATCCGCGTTTGCCGATGATGTCACAGTCTTCGTGTCGGGCTTCAGAGACATTGAGGTCGTGTCGGAGGCACTTACACAGTACGAAAGAATCACGGGGGCCAAGATAAACCGCAGCAAGTCGGTAGGACTGCGGTTGGGCGCATGGAGTGGCAACGCAAACCTCCCTGCGCCCTTCAGCTGGACAGATGGCCCAGTCCGGATCCTCGGCGTGTGGTTCGGATCGGGTCTCCAGCTTGACAAGAATTGGTTGGAGGTACGGTCAAAGGTGGAGGCTGCAGTCAATTCGTGGCTTCCTAGGAAACTTTCCTTAAAGGGTAGAGCTGAGGTGTGCGCCACTTACGTCTTTCCTCTCATCCTTTACCGACTGGCCGTACTTCCCCTGCCTGCACAACACCTAAAAGCTCTTGTCGAACTCTTGTCTTCGCTCCTTTGGGACAGAGGAAGACACTGGGTGAGCAGACAGGTCTGTATTCAACGTCCGTGTGAGGGAGGCTTGGGAATGCCGGACTTGAAGTGGCATCGAGATGCCGAGAGGCTGGCCTTCCTGAGCCACTATATGCAGGATGACCAACCGTGGCACCCCGTGGTTACTGCCGCCTTCCCTGACCTCGTTCTCGACCCTTCCATCGAGAGCCGTCGCAGGCCGCGGGGAGAATCTGCCTACATGAAAGAGTGCCAAGCCGCGCTAAAACTACTACCAAGGTCCAGTGACCTTGTGACTGCTACCCGTAGGGAACTCCACAGGGATCTAGTGAAGGGGGCCGTTGACGACCCGCTATGCGCGCGTTTGGGGTGGCAGCAGAGTGAGATCCGCTCCGCGTGGAGCTGGACGCCAGGTTCAAGTCATCTGAACAATTCGGAGTTCTCTCTGACCTGGCGATTGGCCCGAAATACACTTCCACTCAACAACATACAATGCAGTTCCGGGTTTTTGGAGTCGCCTGATTGTCCCCGTTGTGGGACAACGGCCGTAGAAACTACGGATCACGCTTTCTTCGATTGCCGCGAACTCCGCCAGTACTGGTCGTATGCCAGCGGAGTGACGGCTCGCATCGATCCTGAGCATCCTCGCCCAATTACTGTATCCAATGTTGTGGACAACGTGAGGCCGCCGTGGGACCGGGAAAGACAAATGATCTACGTTACGATCCTGGCCGTGGCGAGAATGGTGATTTGGACGTCGCGTCTGCAAGGTTGCCGGGGGGTGTTGTCTTTTTCTGATCAAGATCTGATCGCGTTCTTTAAACGCCAACTACGGGTGAAGATCAGATGTGATAGCAGAAGGCTGCATCGCGCGGCATTTGACAGAAGATGGATACATGTGGCAAGTCTGTGTGCACGAAGAGGAGCCAAATTTGAATACGTGTTCCCCGCCTAGGTGTGGAACGCGCAGTCCTGTAAAGTAAAATTAAACAAGTAGTCTCTCAGCTAGCTGAGTGTGTGTTCCATCCCTCCCCGATTAGGAAGCCTCGAAGATCCCCATCCCCTCTTATCTGCAATTTTTGTTTTCACCCCTTCCTCTAAATTTTACCCATCTTGGAGAAAAAGAAATACAAACTAACCTCAATCCCTTAACCACAAAAATTTTCTTTTTTCCATTCACCCCCATCTAGAGGGCATCCCCACCTAGAGACTGACCCGCAGAAGCGAGGTTCCTTTTACAAACCTAGTGAAACGGGCAGTCTATCAACTAGACGGGGTTGGGAGGGTCCTACTAATCACCTTTTGTTTTTTCTTCCCCCACCCTCGACACAAATGAATTATTGTTACCATTTTATTGTTATCTTTCTTGTTTTTTCACGTCAATAAAAAATGTTTTAAAAATTGGGAGTTACTAGGACGTCCCCCAATATGAAAGGGTGGATGCGGTATTATGGTGAAAGAAGATACTAGCTGGGAGAAACTTTTGACTTTGTTTAGTTCTGGAGTGACAAGGATGACCAACGACCCCCAAAATCCCCCCTTTTGAGTTGGCCATGTGCCTAAGTTTTTTGTTCATCGTTGATTTTTTCTGTATTTTTTAACATGAATAAAAGATTTAATATCTCAAAGTATAGCATCTGTTCCGGCAGATACTGCAAGCAAAGACCAGATGTGGGGGCAACCCCACATACCTGACCTTTAACCAGCTCCCATTTCCCACCTCTCGGGAGCTGGCCCCCTTTTCCCCTTCCCCCTCCCTTCACTCCTCACATTAAAAATTGGCCTTGTGCCTAATTTGCTCGGTGGGGGAGCAAATAAATACCATCTGTTCCGGCAGATACTGCAAGCAAAGACCCTATGTGGGGCGACCCCACGGATAAGACCTTGGTCAATGTAGGGGCAACCCTTCATACCAATTGTCACTATCCAGCTCCCTTACTCCCCGGGGAGCTGGTCCCCATTTCCCCTTCACTCCTCACATTAAAAATCGGCCTTGTGCCTAATTTGCTCGGTGGGGGAGCAAATAAATACCATCTGTTCTTACTACATGGTGTACTTATGTTCGTAACTTTGTGATGTAAAGTGGGGGACCACTTTTCTGTATTAATTTAATGTAAAATGATACCCCACTTTACAATTAGTCAGTCTCAAAGCCATTCAAGTCATTTTCCAGATCAATCAAGTTGTTTTTGAAGGATTCCAGTTATTTTTTAAGCATTCAAGTCATTCTTAAGGCCATTCGATTCATCCTTAATTTCATTAAAATCATTCTAAGTCATTTACTTTTTATTTATTTAAGTCATGTCAGCCCATTTTTCGGTCATTTTAGTTTATTTTAAAGAACTTCATGTCAATCTAACATTCAAGTATTCATTCATTACAAGAGAGCAAGCGACTAATGGCGATCGGTCTTGTTTTACATTAAATCAACATGAATTCCATTACTCATTCTGCTTCTCTTAAAATCGTTTACTTCTATCGCTCTATAAACTGTCTTACACAGGGGGTTAATACTTATCACCACAAATCGATCCTTATAACCTTCTGACGTACTGTTTTTATGTGTAGGATGATGAGTATGTGTCCTATCCGAAAGGGTGTTTATTATATTGCAGAAACGTATGTGTAATTTCATTCCTCTAATCCTTTCGTTTTCACTGTAACCACTCTTTCTCTCACATACATGAGATTCCTAGTATCAGTATTTTCTACATACGCTATTATGTTATGTGCTCCTAAGAATTGTCAGATATTATCCAGTTTTTTTTTAAATTCCAAGTTCTGTGATTTCTTGGTTTATTGGTGTTCATGTTCGCGTATTTTATACCTCATTTTTATACAGCTTCTCGTTCCCACATCTTTTCAAGGACTGCAAGATTGTAGAACTCTTTGCATGCTTACTGTTTTCTTTCTACCTACAATCTCCATCTTTTAAAGACTATTATTAACCGGCACAATCTGTCTTTGCAATCAGTTTTCGTTCCCTGTTACCTCGAACAATTTCAATATAAATATAAGTCCCTTAAAATTAATATGTTATAAATGCTATCAGTGTTATTTTACAAAAAGGTGTTAAAAGAAAATATAAAATTTATAAAAAAAACATCTATGGCAAGCAATGTGGAACACTGTCTTTCAGACTATTGCTACTCCACCTGGCTGTCTGATTATATTGCATTTCTAACGAAAAATAAACTAAACGTTGATGTTATGATTTTCTCTTTCTCTTTGCAAAATAATTGTCTCCTGCATTCAAAAAGCAGAACAAATATTTTCAATGTAAAATAAGTAAACAGACCTTTAAAAATTTATATTTGAAGATATAAAATACTTAAACGCAAAACCTTTTTTCTGCAATAATTAGTTTCTTTATTAATCATCCAAATAAGGTATATATGTCGTAAAAACAAAAACTCAAACCAAACGCTCATTCTTTCTCCTTTGACCGGCCTCATTCGTCCCGAGGACTGTTGGCTACAGGCACGTGATGACCGAGCTGTTCTCTCCTCAACATACATATTAAATGTATCTTTACACAAGAGCCCGTGCACGTGTTAACTCGTTTCTCTCTTGTACACGCTACTAATGGAGACAACAAATACAGTTGTTTTATAATATAGAAGGAAACCCCATTTGGTTGTCTCTTATTCAATACACTCCTTCAACTTATAATTTGCATAAACACCGCAACTCATGATTGCCTGTTTTACGTACCGTATGTTGGAATGTTTATTTCATCATTCTTAACTAAATTCATCATCACCATCGTCGTCATGATCCATAAAAAATGGATGCATAACACATTTAACAACATTTATGGATTCAGCATTTAATAATCGTAAATGAGTTGATATGCCGTTAAACTAATCGTTCAAATGAAACAACATCTCAAAATAAGTTGTATGAATTTTTACATATTGTTGAAATAGAAATCATAAACGTGATTACTGATCAGATGTTTATGGATAGGGTCAATGATAGACACACGCATAATTATCGGCTATACAACAAACTGATGTAGAAGGTAAACTGTGTATTCATCAATGTAGAAGATTAACAATAAAACATAGATTAATAAAATAAAAAAATATACGTATATATTAGAAGATTATGTTCCAAAACAAAATACAAAACAATATTTTCTCAAATAATAGTGTTTCTTAATCAAACTACTTTCAGAAATCATATTAATCTTTTTAATAAATTAAATTATGAAAACTAATATCTAGCAAAATACACATACAAAGTAACCTGAGGCTGCTAATTTTTGTTTTCATCCTGCTATTTAAAAATTCTATAAAATATAGTCTAATAAATAATCAATAGCATAAAAGATGCACCAAAGATATCATGTTAATACAAAAATCGAACTAAATCAATCAGGAATAATGATTAGCTAAAATACACAGTCAAAAAGACTTTTACAAATGAGCAATTGCCTTTATGATTATAAAATATGATGACGCTTTTTTTTGATGTACGATGTACGCATGAAAGGAAGAGGGGCGAAGCATTATTTACACATTACAAAAGTGATGTAGTTTCAATTTTACGTTGGAAGTTAACCGTGAAAAAACATTATTAAAAACACGCATAGAATAGTAAGCATCACGACAATGTATTGATAAACATGTCACATGTCTCAAAGGAGTATGCGTGTCACTGAGTGTATTGTCTATAATCATCTCATTGTTACTGCCAACGTTCTTCTTCTTATTCCTTTTTTATCAGTCACTTATTATTAATTCACAAGGAGCTTTCACACAGGTCATCAAAGATCTCATTGGATACACCCTCTGGTGTTTCCTGGAAGCTGAGTGACAACAAGTCTCCCCAGAGTTTCCAATGCTTTCTACCTCTTTCGATAACATTTGCAAATAAATTTACATAATCGCAACAACTGCTTGTCAATGATTTCTCGTTGACAGCGGCCATTATTGTTTAATGGAATTTGAGTAGCAATAAACCTCCCAAAGGTCCAGTTGTCTTCGTACTTATACAGTGGAGGTCTGGTCGGTGCTTACTCCTCGGTTATTCTTTCCTCATTGAATAGTTGGCTATTCGATCTCGTTGTTTTTTTTGGGGGGGTGAGAGGGCAGTCATGTTGTAATGAGAGATTGGGGGGTTAGAGAATTTATAGGTATGCAACCCAATTGTTCTTGGTTCCATGTAGCGCTTCATGTTTTGTCAGTTCAACGGTTTGTCTGGCCTGAGCGTGTGATTTGTGTGTGTTAGTCTTTACATTCAAGTGTTTTCCTTAATATTTCTTCTGTTTTAATTATTATTGTTCGTTTTATTTTAACAGTCCTTCCTTTGATTCCAATTTCTCACATTCTTTTTTCAAAGTTTTTCAGAATTTTTGCTAGTGCTCCTATTACTATCGGTAATATTTTATTTTTTTCATCTTCCTTATCCCTTTCAGCTTTCTGGTTTGATCTATGTATTTGCTCCGTTTCTTCTTTTCTTTGATATTCACCCTGTGGTCAGCTGGAACAACAAAGTCTAATATTTTACAGGGTTTTTATTTCTTGTTAATTATTATGACATCTGGCCTCCTTGCCTGGATCAGTTTATCAGTTTGTATGTCCATGTCCCGTGGGATTTTTTTAATTCTTGTTTTCAGAAAATGTTATCGGCTTATCTTTGTACAAATTGTCTGTGCGTTCGAGATGCAGTTGTCTGCCTAATTTTGAGTGTACTAGCCTATTCACTTGGTTGTGTCTGTTCTTGTATTTCATTTTTATCCAGTTTGCTTCATTTATTTTATTATTATTATTATTATTATTATTATTATTATAAATTATTATTTATCATTATTAGTATTATTAATATTTTATTCGTAGTAGTAGTAGTAGTAGTAGCAGCAGTAGTAGTTTTTATATTACTACTGCCCTCTTTTACATTTTCTCTTTTGATGTAAACTTGTAAATGTGTGCGCATGCCCAGTTGGACCACTCTGGATCTTTTTTTTTTTTCTAAAACTAATTGAAGCGTAAATCTTTGTTATAAGTAACTCATGTTTAAATGTTTATGTAAACCTACTTGAAGAACTAACGCCCTATTGAGTTTATAAATTCTGCTGGAGAAATTGATATCAGAAGTTTCGAAGATATTTTTCCTCTTAAATTCGACTTGTCCGAAAATTTTAATCACTCGTTTTCAATAATTTTCTTAGGAGTTGGATGTTTCGGTGAAATCCAACAGATTTCAGCGCGTAGAAAGAGTCCATCTTTTCCACACAAAAACAGCATCGGATAATATTTTCCCCTGTACGCATATCTGTTAAAATGATGAACATGAATACATCCTAGTTTTACAAGATTATAATTGATAAGTGTAAGGCCAAAATGCGGATGGGAGAGAAATGAAAAGATACGTATTATGTAGCCAAAACCAATGAGATTTTCTAAACAAAAGTACGCAGTTCTGAGACATATCATCCGTGTTCTTTAAAACTTGACGAATGATGAACATAAGCAAAGTTTATAAGTCAATGCACAGATTTAAACTTCCTTTTACACGCACGCATACGCACACGTACATTAAACTAAACACACGCGTATTAATCATGGTGCTGCAAAGAAGATATTTCTTTTTTCTAACTTATACGCATATCTTCATTTTAAAACTACGTTGATTTTTTTTAATTGCGATTTTTTTAAAATTAAAGTTATATGACAGACGGCCACCGATATTATTCAAATATTATTAAACTACAGGGTTTACATTAAAGTATTTTCGGTTGATCTACTAAAATTACACGCAAGCTATATAATATCCCACTTCTTCCTTAGTTAGTCCGGACATTATACTTTCAGAAAAACTAATACTGTTTTTGAAAGTCAAATTCTTTAAAAATAGCCAATTCTGCGATAGTTTGTGTATACAGTCCAATCCAGCAACTCTGCACAAGAGTATGAGACTAAATGACCTTTGATATCATTTTTTATATACAATAACTACTGCAACAGTGTGAGAAAATAACTTTTTTATACCGGTCTGCAGAAGAAAAGGGGGAATAAGTCAGTGAATGTTTACGTAAAAACACATTTCAAACAATGAAGACAAAATCATTGCCTGCCGAGTTATGCTAAACTGAAGGAGTAAATTAAAGATTGACGCTTTCAATATTATTTATTATTTGCAGCAGATTATTAATTTCTGGGTATTTATTAACCCATAGTATTTTCTTTCATGTTGCTTAGCCATATATTTGACACGCTTTTCATAGAAACTATTTTAACTTATATTTGCCAACAATTTTATATGTTTTATACAAAAAAAAAAAATCTTTCCCGATTAAGAACAAACAGAAGCATTATACAAACAAATTAATAAAATTAAATAGTTTCCTTATATAGTTCACAAGTAATGCTTGTTCTATTATTCGCAAGTGCTATTTTATATACAAATATGCGTTTATTCCCTGAACATCTTTTGAAGTTCATATCTAGAATGTTATGCAACTACCATACAGAGGCTCTTTAGCACATGAGCATTAATTGGTACTATACATTTCTAAACATCCTCTATATGTAAATGTTAAAAACATAGGTTTAAGAAGTGAAAATTCAATCTTGCATGTTTAAAGATGTTTGAAAAAATATTATATATCTGCAATCTAATATATTGATTACTTTCAAAAATGCTAGTAAAGTTGTCCGTCGTTGCTGTGCGAAAAAATTGGAAACTATTTCTCTTCTTTCTCTCTTTTCTCGCACTTTTTCTGGCCTTCTTGTACTCCACACCTTTTTTATCCTCAACTCGGTCCATTCTTCTAGTAAGACATACGAACAGATACAATATTCATAATGATATCTATTCACACCACCCTATTGCATAATAACACCGGCGTTTGCTTAGAGATGTACCGTTGATTTTCTTTTGCATTATGTTCTGAGGTCCTGAACATGCTGTCTCAGAAATGTGTGACAATGCAACTTTGCTTTTTACAATAGATTCCCGAATTAATGATTCCATATTTTCTTTCCGAATTAGTACATCATACCATTTAGATTGAATGAAAAACATACCCCTGATAAAATCTGCGTAACTGCCTCAGATAAAATAGCTATTTTTCCTCAGATTTTCAGTTTTTATGCATACAAGGCAACACCATTTAAGAAATAACAAATCCTTAGTTAACTGTTTATGTTTTTGAAACTTTAAACCGGACTTAATTTATATAATGGATGTGTTAAACAGTAACTAACAGTTTATGTATTAGTTTTTTTTTCTTAAAGTATCAAACACAACTTTGCATTCTAGTGACGTACGATCTCATCTCGCATCCTACAGTCTTTCCTCAAACAGAAGCGATGTTTCAGTCTGACTCTCTACCGTATAGTTATGTTCAAGTAGACCCCTTACTGATCCCTAATACCTGATCTCATTCTGCTAAACATTCCTAGCAGGACATGCATACGAGTACTACAACTATATAAAAAAACGTTCCTTTAATTTTTTTTTCTTTTCTGTACGAAATATCCAACTGAATATACATGAAAAACTTTATTACCTTTGACTCCTTATTTGTGGAATAAAATATCACTTGACTGCTTCTATATCTTTACAACAAGTTTAATGCAAGCAGAAAATGCAGATCTGGCAACCCTCGACGAGAATAAAAGAGTTGCCTCCCTTTGATCTGGTCTCATTTCTAATAACATTATATAAAAAGGAATCATTGCTATAATAGTGTGAAAAATTGGACTCAAGGTAATGCCGTCCGTTTGGATGAACGATCTTTCTGATATATTTCCATTAAACGCATTGTTTTAACCCTTTGCATGGTGAATGTTGTTGTTGAATTAGCAGTGTTTGACAGTGGTTAAACATTTATAAAAATAAAGATTTAAAAAAATTGCAATTCGATGTAAATTTCAATACTTTTTCACCCCTTTACTTCTCTTTCTCTCACCAATGCTTTATACTAAACTCCACTTAAGACAACGGTTACCCCCCCTCGCTAATTTTTATTACGAATGGAAAACCGACAAGATGATTCGACCATCCGCTATTCTTTTTACCCTAGATATTTTAAACGATTTTGGCACCGAAACCTATAGATGAAAGTATCAACTGCTTACTGTATTGAACAAATACTTTGCTAGTATATAAAATTCCTTGCTGAATCTTGCAACACTGAATGTGCGTCTGAGGTACTTCTTTTTCAAACTGATGTTGAAAATCTATACCACCACATTCTGAACCCATAATTCCCTTAAAATATTCCTTTATTTTTTTTATAAATCATTAATGAATCTGATTATATGTTATCATCAATACATGTGTCTCTAATAGAATTAGACAATATATTTTAATGCTAATGCATTCACTACTGTCAGAATGATTATATCACAGACTGCATAAAACTGCGATTCATCATTAGAAGCGCTTGGTATTTCCAAGTTTACTCGCTTAGCAACCAAGTCAAACGTATCCGTGTAGAAAAAGCTGAAATATATTCTGCTTCAACGTTTCTTTTCCCGTCTATTTACTCTTGTTATTTTTTTCTCACAATTTACATTAGCGTGCCAATATACAAGGATTCACATTTGATCTAAACATCTTACTGCTTAAATTCTTATGCAGCTAATGACAGAGCAAATTTGTTCCTATTACGCTAGCTTCATATGTTTTATATCTAAGCTGTGTATACCGTGAATTAATTTTGTCAAAAGATTGCACCTGCAAGAGCACTCACATATAATTATAAAAAAATTCATTTAGAAATAATGTAATTTAAAAAAAAAATTAAACCAGCTGCCCAGCACACGTCCGTGTAGAAATAACAAACCTGATCAATTGTCAAATAGAAATGTTACTAAAATTATGCTTGAAGATTATTTACGAAAAAAAATTCAATTGTGTACGTAAAGTAATATGAATATCGCTTTACTATGTTCCCCTAAAGGTATGAGCCACACATGTAAACTGCATGACATAAGGAATTTAAAAAAGTTGTCTTTGTACTCTATATAAGAAATTTATTAGTTGTAAATTTGATTTATAGAATATAAATCTCAATTCCTACTGTAGCAGTTTATTTGGATCGGAAATAATAAAAAAGCCAGTCTTTTCGTAAGGTGTATAGAAAAAGCATTCTGCAATTTCCAAAGTCTACTCAAATTTCTATTGAGGATATATCAGTGTAAAATTTAGCGATAAAGTTGGTAAATTGAAACCTGGAGAAGCATACATTGTACTCAAAGACCACAAATGTGACTTCAATAATAACCCAAGTATTCTCTTGATAAACCCAACTGAACCAAAAATAGGTAGAATAAGCAACTCAACGCTTTCTTGAGCAAACAAACAAATCAAGCAAGACATAGAATTAAACCAGTGGGTTAATACTACCGAAAAAAATCACTCGGTTTTAAAATATACAAAACAAAAATAAATGTACGTTTATACAGTTCAACACCGTAGACTACTATGCCTCGATAACTGAAGAACTTTTTAACATTGCCCTGGAGTCTGCAGAGGCATACACTGATATACCCTCGGAAGAAATCCACATTATTTAACAATGTAGTGAATCAGTTCTAGTAAACAGCAATACCCAATGGATAAAAACTAAAATTACTTTTTTTATTTGGCGGTGGCTTCTCTTGATTCTGCAGAGGCATCAGATCTTGTGTGATTAGTCATTCTATATACCCTCACAAGCATATTTGATACTACGGATATAAGTCTATATAGAGATGATAAACTAGCTATAATAAAAGACTCCAACAATGTCAAGCGTTTTAATTTTAAGAAAATGATATACTAGGAAATGAAAAAAATAGGCACAAAAGTAGACGTACTATCAAACATAAAAATAGCAAACGTCCTGGATATAACGTTAAATTAAGATAAAAACACATATGAACCCCACTTAAAAGATAACGCTAATTTAATATACGTAAACTCTAAGTCCAATCATTCACTATCAATTATAAAACAGATTCCTAACTCTATCATATATACACTCAGCGATAATTCAAGCGATGAAAATGTATTTAACAGAGCAATCAATATCTACGAAACGTCCTTAAAAATAGTGGATATTAAAATATTGATATCAAATATCAGCTATAAAACAACAATAACAATAAAATTAAAAAAAAGAAGAAAAAGAAATATAATCTGGTATTGGGCGCCATACAGTCAAATATTAAACACCAAACATGGCAAGAAAAACACTTCCCTGGAACAAATCCCTTACACAAAATTTTCAATAAAATTTGCTACTGCAAAAATTTAGAGATGATAATTAAAACATATAATAACAAAAAGAAATAAAAAATAAAAGCAATGAAAACAACAACATACATAATAAAAAAAAGTTGGACACTATTACAAAAATAAAACTAACACGAAGAAAACATAGGTAACTAGTAAAATAATAATAATAATAATAATAATAATAATAATAATAATAATAATAATAACAACAAAGACTTGTTGTAGAGACGCCCACTAATTAACATATGTGGGTGAGTGAGATATATAAAGGTATGAATCACCAATGCCCGGGGAGTTCTTACATGACCGCCAAATAGGCAAGAAATCTATGTTGCCTCCAGTAAGACATGCAACACGCCACCTGCCGGAATATCTCCAACTGAAGTATATCTGAACACATCTAAATATGCATATAACTTCTCTGACTAATATATTATTGTTATACGTTTACTTTCGGTGTTCTTGTTGATTATTTGTGCAGACACAACATTGGCGAGGGGAATTCGAAAAAAGATTTACGCGGGATAAAATCCGCTTTTTAAACCAACAATGGCGTCGAGAATTCGAAAAAAGACTTACGCGGGATAACCCCCACTATTAGACACAATAATAATAATAATAATAATAATAATAATAATAATAATAATAATAATAATAATAATAATAATAAACATACTCCGGACAACGACAACCATAGAAAGAATTAAAATAAAAATACTAATAATGAACACGATAAATTCAACTGTAGATCGCGCAGACTATGCTCACTTCCAAACAAATGTCTAACTAAAAGCATAGTTTCCCAAGCCACAATATTTTCGAGGGGAAACCCGAATAACAAGAAATATTACGTAGGTATGACTTCCTTAAATTTTAAAAGGTATATTATGACAAAAAATTACGTTCAAAAGTAAAATAAAAAAAAACACCGAATAAAAACAGCACTAGCAAACAAATACTGGGAACTCAGATAAAGCGGCCGTTCGCCGGTAGTCGAATGGAAAATAGTAAGACAAGCAAACCCACGTAGAGACCTAAATGCTCCATGTAGATTATGCCTTCATGAAAAATTTGCTATCGTATTCTTAAAAAAACATACATTAAAGAATAGGAGAGAACTTGCGAACCACTGTGCACACAAGGTAAACTTTAACCTAGGATAGCGATACAAAATAATTTTAGAATTAACAATAACGATAGAAAATAAATAAAAAATAAAATAACGTACATATACAAAAATTATCATACAACTCTTCGAATAAGCCTGACGAATCCTAGCCTGGATGAAACGCAGACTACTCTGTGTAGCTTAATTGCCATATATATTTTTATAACTTACTACCTAGTACTACCTATTTATTGAGCACTGTTGAAGTAAATACTTAAAACTTACACAAAAAATTATACTTTCGTATATTAATTTATGTGATTAAATAAATAGTTATATATATAAATATATATATAGACGATTTACTGTTTAGTTTTTATCGTTTATATATATTTACGTAATTTTGTTTGTTGATCTTAAAACAATATTAAGATAAGCGTCTTCAGCTACAAAAATATCCGACCTTCAAGGTGAAAACGCTAAACTAAATATCGTTTAAAAAATCGACAATAAAAACTACGTAAATATATATAAACCATAAAAACTAAACAGTAAATAGTCTATGTTATCATAGTTTAATGGATAAGACGCTGGACTGAAATACATAATGTCCAGGGTTCGAGTCCTGATAACAGTCAAGCTACGCTGACGAGGGGTAGGGACCTGAAACATGCATGCACGTAGATTACTGTTTTAAAAATAAATAAATAAATAAATAAAAATAACATTTGTTTACGTCCAAAATAAATAATGGACAGTTTCAAAAAAAAAACAACATTCGATCTGCAAGGTGAAGACGCTAATGTTAAGGTTGTTTAAAAAATCAACAACAAAACCTACGTAAATATATATATACACGATAAAAACTAAACAGTAAATCGTCTATGTTATCATAGCGTAATGTATAAGACGCTGGACTGAAATACATAAGGTCCAGGGTTTGAGTCCTAATAACAGTCAAGCTACGCTGACGAGGTTAGGGCCCCGAAACATCCATGTACGTAGATTACTGTTTAATATATATATATATATATATATATATATATATATATATATATATATATATATGTATATATATAATATATATATATATATATATATATATATATAATTACCACCTCTAAATATCTAAATACATATAAAATGTATATAAATTGTTTATATCTCACGTTTTTATAAGGAAGACACGGATTACAAAAGTCCGAAATCCACTCTGGTAGAAAAGTTAATGGTTGTAATCGTTAATAATGGAAATTATGAATATTCTGAATATTTAAGTCACATTGTTAATAGACTTGTTTTAATTACTCTTGAAATAAGTCAGAAGGCAAGCAAGCCAAGAAGATGATCACTGCGCACTCAATTCAACACAATATTATATCCTCATTGAGCTTGTGCTTATGTTAAGACAGCTATAATTTGTTTATATTGGGATTAGCTAAACGAATCTATTCTCAAACGATGCGCAAGTAAGGAAGTATAGATTGCCACTCAATGGAACATTATCTATATTTATATGCCTCTATCTATTAGTCCTCGCGCGAAAGAGCAGGACACAAAATGTTTTAAATAATAATGATAATAATAGAATAACAATAACAAATACTTTCGCTGGCGATGACTACTATTGACCGTAAGCAGTTATATACTCTTTTTGACATTTTTATCTCTATTTTTCTCGTTATCTACTGAATATTTGTCATGAAACATATATAAAAAATATTCTCATTAAATTTTAAAGATTTTCTATTCTGAGAGAAGTTCTACAACATTTAATCTAAAAAGGTAATTTTAAATTTTTTGTAAACAAAAATTCAGACCTGTATTACAAAGAGGGAGTTCCAAAAAACTGATTTGTGGTGTGAGAAGAAATTCTAACTGAAACAGAGAGAATATTCAGACCTGTGATAATACAAAGAGTGGATTGCAAAAATTAGTTGTGGTGGGAGGGTAAATATAAACTTAAATAGAGAGACGAAGAGTTTTAAAATATAACGTTAAAAAGATAAGATACAAGTTAGAAAAGCATTGCATCCAAGGCATGAACATTTTTAAACAAAATGATTTTACTATACGCTTTAAAAATAAAGATACAATATTCAATTTTAACTTTATTTATCTTCAAAGTGCACTTTTATAAATTTTCCAAAGTAAGGTAAAAACATTTAATTGAAATTTAATGAAAAATACCTTAGATTCATTTTATGTAATGCACATTTTGTTTTGTTGCAATTTCAAAAAGTATCTTTCATCTAGCAATTAATGATATAGATTTAAAATTTTCAATGTTTTTTTTTAAGTGAAACTGAATGCACATTACATAAAATAAATCCAAGGAAATATTTTGATTCAATTTATATTAAATTTTTATACTTTATTTTGTAAAATTAATAAAAGTGCACTTTGAAGATAAATTAATTTCAAATTGAGTATTGTATCTTTATTTAGAAAGACTATAGTAAAAAAAAAACGTGGTTAAACAATGTTCATGCCTTGGGTGAAATGCTTTTCTAACTTGTATGGCTATGAATGTGTACGTCTTTTAAATTATTGCTTTTGTATGTGTCTATGTATTTTATCTATGTTTAAAATTTGTTAACCTTCTTATATTTATGAATAATATTTAATTTTAATTTAAGCACTAGTGGGATTATTTTTGACTTATTGTTTGTAAACGTCCGCGCTATATGTATTTTATACTATTAAACTATTTTTATCTTACTTATAATTATAATTCTATTATTTAATTAGTAATATCATTATTATAATTATTATTGTTAATATTGTTCTATTATTTTATTGATGTTGTGATTATAATTTATGAGATATAAATTTTATTATAATATTTTAATTTTTATATTTTTTGGTATTATATTATTATATTTCTGTACGTTCATAGTATTTTTCCTTCCTATTTCATGTACCTGAATATGATAATCATAAGCATCTCGATAAGTAGAATATGTTTAGCTGTGTATAGTATATAAGCGTGTTTTGTGGCATAATCTTTGGATTTTACTACTGAACCAATATATTGAGCATATTCTAGGTGCTATCGATGTTAACTTTTTCAAAGAATAGAAGCTTATATTGTTGCAGGCATGATTGTACACGAGCTAGTTCTATGTTTTCTTTGTTTCAGGGAGCCTAATTAAATGAATGAATCTCATAAAAATAATTCTTAAATATATATATATATATATATATATATATATATATATATATATATATATATATACTACTACTACTACTACTATTTCAGCACGGGTTGTAGGTGTGTGTTGAGCAAAAAAAAAAAGTGGTAGTACGAAGGCAGGCTTAAACTTGTACCGCAAAGGAGGAAAAGAATAGTGAAAACGTGACGTCGTTGCTGCTACGACCACCGCCAAACCGGGAGGGACGTAGGTTTTAATTAAGGCTAGAGAGTCAAAAAGAGAAGATGGCTTTGAAAATATCGGCGAAAAAAATCCACTGCCCTGTAGGAAATTGCCCAGTTGAAGGTGAAGATATTAATGTTTTAGCCAATTTTTCGATATTTGTCGGCTGATAGGTCGAACTTCAAAACGATACTGATATAGTAAAAATCCGTCGCCTCTATCAGAAGTTTTAGGCAGACATGCAAACATACATGCATACATACAGACAGACACTTATATATTTGTCACACAAATTTTCGACCCAAACCGAAAAAACTTGTCCTATCCCTGAAGACCGTCATGTAAAATTTCAAATTTTTAGACCAGAAACTGTATGAGTAATTTGGTAGAGGTAGAGTTGTTAATAAAATTTGTCCCCCATTATGACCACTTAACATTTACTGTTTTGGGCTCAAATAAGGTTATTAAGTTAGATCCATGCCCAAGCAACCTATATCCAAAATTGGAAATGTTAGACCACCAAATTGTCGGAAAAGTTTGATAGATACCTCAAAGGTCAAATCGTTGACATTTTACCCTTTAACAGCAAAATTTCTGGCCAAAACAGATTACAAATTTTCCCAAATCTCAGTACCCCGTATATCAAATTTCGCGTCTGTAGATTGAAAATTGACAGGGTAATTGTGTAGGGAAATGTACACAGACACACAGACACACACAGGCAGACAGACAGACACTTTAACTCTCTCTTTCTCTCTCTCTCTCTCTCTCTCTCTCTCTATATATATATATATATATATATATATATATATATATACTAGCATGGGTGCCCGGCGTTGCCTGGATGTTTTGAGGTGTATGTTGAGCAAAAAAAAAAAAAAAAAAAAGAAAGAAAAGCGGTCAATTTTTTAAACATTGCCCCCTATTATGATTCCTTAACATTTATTGTTTTGCGACTCAAATTGAGTTATTATGTTAGATCCATATCAAAGGAACCTATATCTAAAATTTCAAGTGTTTAGGCCCAAAATTGGCGTAGGAGTTTGGTAGAGTTCTCAAAGGTCATATCGTTGAACTTTGACCCCTTAACAGCCAAAGGTATGACCGAAAACCGAACGCATAGATCTTCCCAAATCTCACTACCCTATATATTAAATTTCGAGTCTGTAGACTTTTAATTGACAGAGTTATTATGTAGGGAAATGTACACTCACAGACAGTCACACAGACACACGGATACACAGACACGTTAATTTTCATAGATATACAGATAGATAGACTACCATTTACGCTCGGCATTTCGAGGGTGTTTGGAGGTGTAGGTTGAGCAAAAAAAAAAAGCAGTCAATTTTTTTAACTTTGACCACTATTATGACTCCTTAAACTTCATTGTTTGGGGCTCAAATTAATTTATTAATTTAGATCCATATACACGGAAGCTATATATAAAATTTCAAGTGTTTAGACCCAACTTTGACGGAGGGGTTTAGTGGACTCCTAAAAGGATATATCGTTGAACTTTGGCCAATTAACATCCAAATTTCTGGCCGAAAACCGTTCCGAAAGATTTTCCCAAATCTCAGTACTCTGTATGCCAAATTTCAAGCCTGTAGACTGAAAATTGTGTAGTTATTGTGTAGGAAAATGTACACAGACACACAGACACACAGCCATATTCACTTTTATAGATATACTAGGATGGGTTCCCGGCGTTTCCCGGGTGTTTAGAGATGTACGTTGAGCAAAACACAAAAAAGTGGTCTATTTTTTTTTTTGACCCCATTATGACCCATTAAATATTATTGTTTTGGGATTCAATTAAGTTATTAAGTTTGATCCATGTCCAATCAAAGTATATATAAAATTTCATGTGTTTACACCGAAAATCGTCGGAAAAGTTTGGTAGAGTTCTCAAAAGTCAGATCGTTGAACTTTGACCCCTTAATCGCCAAATTTCTGGCTAGAAAACCTATCAGATCAGTTTCCCAAATCTCAGTACCCTGTATATCAAATTTCGAATTTGTAGACGTAAAGAGTTATTGCGTAGGGAAATGTAGTCACACATACACACAGACACACAGATACACACACATAAATACACTTTCACAAACACACAAACACACACACAAATATATATATATATATATATATATATATATATAATATTTTAATGAAATTCATTAAAAAAGGCTCACACCATTCTTTTGTAATTTGTAAATCAGTTTGCACTCTGGAGACGAAGCGTGTTCGAGATAAGTGTATTTTAATTTTTATGTTTAATTTCAAATATTAATAACTACATTCTATTTCAGTACTAACTTTTTATATTTAGTTCCTGTTTTTTTTTTATTTAATGATAGCGTTTTATCGACATAAATTTTTACTATATCTACCAAGTTGATCTAAAGGATAGCTTACTCAACCATTTTATTTTTTTTCAGACCCCCCCCCCCTCAATTCTTGTTTTTTTTTCATTTAATGTTGAATTTACTTATAACGGCACTAGTTGAATTTCAGAAGACTCCTCCCCGTCGCTGTTCTATCATATCGCAATTTCTTAAAGCGTCACTAGCAAAAATTCAGAAAGCGATCACGTTTTTGTGTTAATGGTTAATTAAAAAAATAAATAAATAAAAAAAAGTCTTTTGAAACGCTGATACTGTTAAAGCTAAAACTCTTTTCAAATCAGTTTTCCCTCTGGAGACGAAGCGTGTTCGAGATAAGTGTATTTTAATTTTTATGTTTAATTTCAAATATTAATAACTACATTCTATTTCAGTACTTAATTTATATTCTATTTCCTGATTGTTTTATTTAATTATAGCGTTTTCTCGTCATAAATGTTTATTATATCTACCAAGTTGATTGCATGAACTTATTAGGAAATTGTATTCATTGTAAATTCGTGAGAGGTGAATCTATCACCATACTTTCCCTTTAAAAAACACGCCAGTTGGACTTTTATTAAGAACAATACTTAATAGATGTTTGTTTTTTAAAGGAGAGTAGAGACCCCTTCATGGAAGCATTGTCGGCAGCTCCCATTACTCTCGCTTCTGTTTATTTGTCACTCAGTCCTCAATTTGTTTTAATGAGTGATTTTTCTGACAAAGGGAGAAGTAAAAGCTGTACCCTAAGTTGGCAGTATTTTGCGTGAACAGTCGACAGAGATGGAGGAAATTTTCTGTTTCTCTGTCTATCTTTATAGCCATATAAGGGTGCTGGAGGTAAACGTTTTATCTGGGCTGGCGTCATCTGCCTGATAGGCAGGGACCCGAACCTTGGATTTACCACAAAGGAGACTGTCCTATCAACAGGTGCAAAGTCCTGCAGCTGCTGTATTGCCATTTGGTGAATGGATTCTGGACCATGCTGTAGCTTCTGATGGGGCCTCTCCTTTCCATATTACTGGGTAATTGTTACGACTTTACCTTATCATGTTCTACAAAAAAAAACATTCTTCGTTACTTTTCCCTGTTAGTTTCACCTCTCTGTCCTGCTCTAAGCAAGTCTGACAACCTAGTCCACGAACTCCAAAATTACATTATGACAAGTTTCAATAAAAAATAGAGGATAAAACCCGGATCTGAAACTTCCAACCTAGACCTCCACTACCGTGTCTCCTTCTCCAACATCAGGGGTTTACGTTCTGACCTTCCAGAGGTTGAAGACTAATTACAGGGGACAAAAGCAGACCTTTTATTTTTAAGCGAAACCGGAATTGGACATACTATTTCCCTAAATGAGTTCGTAATTAAATGATACTCTAACTTAACTTCCAAATCTGACCCCCAAGATCACCATGAACATGGAATATGTGCCTATATTAAAGATGGCTTCCGCGTGGAAGGGGCATCTCTAGAGAAGATCCTAACTTACCCTATATGTGCTTCCGGGTTGCACAAGCTCACACTACCGCATTTATATTTATTCTCTATCGCCCCCATAACAGCGGAGTTACTATCTTTAAAAGCATATCTGAGAAAATTGACCAAGTTCTATCAGCATATCATTCAGCTAACATCCACGTCTGTGGAGACTTCACCGTTAATAATGTAGAATGCTTAATTCAATCAAACAAGACCGATGATGAGGGGAGGTTCTGCCATGATTTCTCCATTGGTTATGACCTTATTCAGATTGTCCACGAACCCACCCGTGTGCCCGACAATGACAGCCAATATGCGAGTCTCCTAGACCTTTTTCAAACAACTTCCCCTGAACTATGTTCAGTTTCCGTTCTGTCTCCTCTTGGATCTTCTGACCACTCAGTTGCATCAATTAAGATAAAAATGAAATGTAATAAGTCTTTAGACGTACCTTTCCATCGTACAGTATATCGATACACTATGGCTGACTGGGATAGCTTCCGTACATTTATATCGGACCCTCGTCTGCGTTCAATGTTTAAAAAGAATGTGTCGTCTATAGTATCAGATCTGACGGAATGATTAATTGTAGGTATAGACAATTTCATACCCTCGAAAAGTTCCAGCAAAAATCTAACAGCCAGCCATGGTTCTCTCCAGAATGTGCTGCTGCTATTGCGCACAGAAATCACTTTTTCCACTGCTTCCGACGCAATAGATGTATGGAAACTAAAGCCGCTTTCAGGACTGCCAGCAACCATTGTAAGAAAAAAATAAAGAGTGCAAGAAAGTTATATGCTCAATCCATCAAGTCAAAAGTAGCTGAGTAGGCAAATAGCATACAGAATCCTGAACAGAAGCGTGTACTCTATCTCAACTATCATCAATGGACCTGAGATAATCTCGTCAACATCAGGCAAAGCCAAACTCTTTGCCAAGAACTCTGCAGCTAATTTTGCCCTTTGCGACGAAGGCCGCCAACCCCCAATATTTCCTCATGTATGAGAAAACACGCTATGTGATATAAAAATATCAGTACGTGATGTTGCCAAGCTAATCAAAAACCTTGATTCCTGTAAAGCAACCGGCCCTGCCGGTATTCCAATTATAGTATTCAATACTTACAAAACTGTTTAAACGTTGTCTTTAGGAGAATTGCTTCCCATCACCCTGGAAAATCTCATCAGTATGTCCTGTATTTAAGAATCCAGGTGATCGTTCATCCCCCTCTCAGTACAGACCAATAAGTCTCCTGTGCGTCATGAGTAAGTTGCTGGAATCTGTGTTAAATAGAGAAGTAATCAACCATCTCAGCAAAAATAACCTTCTTAGTGACACCCAATATGCTTTCCGTTCTGCTAGATCTACAGCAGATGTGCTTACAGTTATAGCTCATAGGATTAGCGAATCTCTCGACAGAGGCAACCTTTCTAGAGCAATTGCTCTTGACATATCAAAGACCTTTGATAGGGTATGGCATAAATGTTTAATTCACAATCTCCAGCTATGGTATATCTGGAATTTTTTTTTCAATTATTAAATATTTTCTCTCTGTTAGGTTAATAAGAGTAATAGTTGATGGGCAACAATCAGAAGCTCACAGTATTAATGCAAGAGTCATTCAGGGGTCCATCCTGGGCCCAACTCTTTTCCTGATCTACATTAATGATCTCCCAAATCACATCCTTACATCATTGGTAGACATTGTTGCTGACGACACTAGCATCTATGGCATCAATTAAAATGAATGTCTCTTGTCTTGGGGTTTCCTAACGTTTGGCATGCTTCTGGGTTTGAGCTTTACTTCTGATCTTAAATGGAATACGTGCATCAAATCTGTTGCCAAGGCCGCTGGGAAAATGGTCGGATCCTTCTATCGATCCAGTAGATATCTCACTGCTGAGGTAATTCTTTATCTACATAAGAGCCTGATACGTCCAAGGATGGAATACTATTGCCACATATGGACAGGAGCTGCAAGAAAAGACTTGTCCTGCCTTGATGGGGTTCAAAATAGACTTCGTAGCCTGGTGGGAGATGTAATTTTTTCTTCGCTGCAACCTCTATCTCACAGAAGAGATATTGCGAGTCTGTCTCTGTTTTATGGTTATATTCATGGAAAGTGTTCGACTGAGCGTCAATCTATGCACTCCCTCGCCAAAATTTCACAAGAAACACTCATCTAGCTGAAAACACTATTAATAATTCCCCCCACTCTTTATCCGTGCCTAAACCTAAACACAGATTCCATGATCAACGCTTCTTTCTTAGAACTGCACGTCTGTGGAATTGTCTTCTGTTTTCCTGCTTTCCAGCCGTCTATAATATGGTTGTCTTCAAGTCCAACGTGAACAAGTGTCTGATGAGCCGTTCCACTTAAGTTAACAAATTTACCAAACTTCCTTTACTATCGATTACTATATTGTCCGTTGAACTACTGTACACTCTTTAACCCTTATCCTTAAGTGGCCTATCGGCCTTGATAAGTGGTACCGCCTATGTAAAAAATCAATTTATATAGCAAAAATATTTATACCACATTTATATCATTTCTTTGACACATGGCACCCCTTACACCTGTTCCGTTATATGGTGTTGGTGGAGTAGACCCCGACAAACTTCTTAATTCTTTTTTCTGTATATATTAGATTAACATTAATGATAAACTACCATAGTAAATTATACGTAACACAAGTAAATTCATCCCTAATAGAAACGGGATATAATTTGTAGTCTTTAGAATATTTTTATGCAGACACGTTTTACAATAAATTGTTAAAAAATAGCAGAAAATCATCAACATCTGAATACATTAAATGATATACATACTAAAGAGGGCGGACAATATTTTTCGGACACTTTGAAAAAAGTCCTTCAATGTGTTTTTTTACAAGGTAACGACCATTTATCAAAGCTCAGAAGCCACTCGGGGATAAGGGTTATTGAGTGTAAAGTACGTTAGTATTGGAGATTTGATAAAGTGTCTTACTTAAGGGCTCATTAGGAATTTGATAATGTTGGACTTGAAGACATCCAGGTTGTAGTCCGGTGAGAAACAGGCAAACGGAACAGAGTTCTATAGGAGTGCAGTTCTAAGAAAGACGCTTTGTTCATGGAATCTACGTTTTGGTTTTGGCACAGATACAGAGCGGGGAACAAAAACTTTTGAGATTATAAGTACGTAATCGAGAAGTAAAAATCCATTACTAGTGTAATTACTTTATTTTTAGTTTGGGTTTGATAATTTTAGTTTTTTTTTGTGATGTTTGCGAAAACTAACACGACACTATTTTAGGACATGTCAGAAAATTCTATTTTATTAAGGGTTATGTTCATGCATATGTTTCTATATGAAACTTTTTCTGCTTGTACACTGAGCTGTCATCATTAGAATCAATCATACGTGTTATTCTACAGACAAAACAATTAACTTTAATGATGTAAAATGCATTCAAAAAAGTATTTTGTTTGGCACAGAAGAAGCAGGAATATAGTCTCAGCATCAGAAGGATCGCCATGGATTTGAAGCTGTCAAGATAAACAGTCGAATACATACAGAAACAAACTCTGAACAGAAATTGCTGAGAGGGAGGAAACGATCAATTTCCTAGAGGACTGAAGGGAGAATAAAGATGACTGTGCCACGGCTTATGACATATGGAGAAAAAGTTACAGCAAAAAAAGTGAATGAAAATATGAATTGAGAGTAAACGTCCGAATAGTACAAAGAACGCTGTATAGGATTTGTTTGAATATGCAAAACCTAAGAAAAAAGCACTAACAAAGAAACACAAAGGAACAACACTGGAGAGTAATAAAAGGTGGTTAACAAAGCATGTATACTTTAAGAAGGTTATATTTACTGATGAGAAGCGTTTCAAGTTGGATGGGTCCGATGGATGGTGTACTTGCTCGCGAAGGGGTGAGTCTGTTGTACTGAACAAACGACGGATGGGAGGAGGAGTTATGTTTTGGGGTATGATCTTTGCTAATGGAAATATATGCTTTTAGTGGCTGAAAGGTGGGCAGAAAAGCGAAAGCTACAAACAGTTGCTGGACGAGAAAGACCTAGCAAGGATAAGAAGAGAGATGGGGAAGGATTTCGTTCTACAGCAAGACAATTGCAGCATCCATGTGTCAAAATTCATGAAAAATGGATCGTTAAAGTGAATATGACTACTTTGGAATGGCATGCAAAAAGCAAAGATATAAATTTATTGGAACATGTTTGGAAAATTCTTGCGCAACTTGTTTATGATGGACCTAAAATAACGAAACAGGCTCCACTAATGGAACGAAAACTAGATGCCAAGAACAACTAATAGAGACACATGATATCGTGCATATGTTTGATCATTATAGAGAGAGATTGATCAACGTTATTGAGAAGAAAGGTGATATTACAGACTATTAACAGATTTTCAACGATCTCCGAAAAATAATGTCGCGTTTCTTTTGTAAAAAAATAATGAAAATTAAATACTTTTCCTTGCCTTATCGATTTTCTTCCATTTTTATTGCAGGTATTGTCTTTATATGTTGATGCTATCCCATTGATGGAATTCCGCCACTCTAGGGTACTCGGAAAGTAGAATACTAAAGTGTCCGAAAATATTGTCAGACACTTTTAGCATATCTTAAGAGAGATTCAAAGAAATGATATGAATTATAATACACACATTGCCATTAGACCAATAAATATATTTCATTATGTACTCACATTATTTTATTTAGAATATAAATGCGATTAATATAATAAAAGCACAATATAGAATTTATAATGATATTAATTCGTAGACAGTAATGAATAAACGAATTGATTTATTTTTAATCATTTACAAAAATTAACGCGTGAACCATGAAGTTAAATGTAAAAATATGCAATATATATATATATATATATATATATATATATATATATATATATATATATATATATATACACATATATATAAAATTACAACACGTTTACCAAGGTAATCAAAATGGTAAACTTAAATTATATTATAAATATTAAAGAGTTAATATTTACAAGTAAAGTAATCTCAACCAGATGTAAAAGCTCAATAAAACTGAAAAAGAAAATAGAGCTTATAATATGAACAAATGATTAATAAAACATGTTAAAAGACATCTTGAAAAAGAGTTAAAAACATATTTAATTTTAAAAAGGAAGCACAAGATAAGTGGATAGCCCTTAATCCGCGGAGTTTCGAAGAAATACTCTCGTTCTCATCAGAGAGCAGGAATTATGAAAATGCGGGATCGGATTTTGCATGTAAAAGTATTTAATGAAACCACAAGTAAGTCACAGATCTTACTTGGTTAAAAAAAGGGGGAGGTTAAGGTAATAGGAGGTAAAAGAAAAATGATAAAAAGATTTTACATGAAGCGTTTGGAATTTACCTGTTGGATTGGAAGTTTTTAATTCGACCGTGTTTGGATTTTACAATTCTTTGATTTTTTACCTTCACCTGATTATCCATTCATGTGAAATCTTTTTATTTGAAATTTTAGATCTAGGTTACTTGGACATGGGCTAAATATTTTAATTCCATTAGACCCGAAAACGATAAATGTTATAGGGGTCAAAATTGAGGTCAAATTAAAAATCAATTTGCTCTGCGGTCTTTATAAAATTACTCAGCTAATTTCTTAGCCAAACATTTAAAATTTGACATAAAGTGTCATCAGAGAAAGGGCAGCCGTATTTGATCTGTTTTTGGACGAAGATTGGCTGTCAAGGCGTAACAGTTCAAACGATTTCTCCTTTGCGATTTCTAGCAAACTATTTTGCCAATTTTGTTTAGAATTCTTACACAAAGGGTATTCAAATAGACTTTTAAATCAGGTTTTCAGCGAAAATATATCTGCACACATGTCAAATTTGAAAGAGTTTACTTTTGAAACAGGCAGCTAAATTCCACCCCTACACATAAAGAATCGCTAGACGTAATAAAGCCTTCTACTTTAACAGGTTCTTCCCCAGAATTTCTAGACTTTGGAAGTCCCTTCCGGGTTCTTACTTTCCAACTGTACCGACATGCAGAAGTTCAAGTGTAATGTAGACGGACATCTCGCTGCTACACTCCTTACACAGTATTTCTACAGCTTATGCCCCCGATAATAGCCCACTACATTAAAGTGGTATTGTGCCTTGTGTGGGGTCAAAATGGAATTAAAAAAAGAAAAACATGCAGATAGTAGAATTCGTTTATATGGTAATCAATATTTTTACGATTGTGCTATGAATGTAGTAATTTCATAGATACACATAGAAATAAAATTACTGATCTAAGAAAAGTTACTGGGAAGAATTATAGCATTTAATGTACGCTTTCTAATTTTTGTTGAAATATTACAATTATTGAGGCTTTACGTGTAATTGGATTTATTATAATTTAGTTACAGTCAATTAACTCATAGCATAGGTTACTTAATATATTTGTTTTCATAGCATTACATTTAATAATAACATAATGACTTGTCCTGCCTTGATAGAGTTTAGAATAGACTTCATAGCCTCGTAAGGGATGCCCTTTTCTATTCCCTGCAACCTCTATCTCACAGAAGACATGTTGCGAGTTTGTCTCTGCTTTATCGTAATTTTCATGGAAAATGTTCGACTGAGCTTGAGTCTATGGTCATCCCTCGCCAAACTTTCACAAGAAACACTCGTCTAGCTGAACACACTATCAATAATTCCCCCCATACTTTATCTGTGCCTACACCTAAACGTAGATTCCATGAACAAAGCTTATTTCTTAGAACTGTACGCCTGTATAATTGTCTTCCGTTTTCCTGCTTTCCAGCTGACTACAATATGGCTGTCTTCAAGTCTAACGTAAACAAGTTCTTGATGAGCCGTTCACCGTGTTAACAAATTTACCGAATATCCATTACTAACGATTACTATATTGTTCAATTTCTACTGTACACTCTTTAACCCTTATCCTCGAGTGGCGTCATGGCACTGACAAGTGGTGATGCGTATGTAAAAAAAAAATACACATATGCCTGTATGTCCTATTCAGGTAGGTATACGTTGGAAGAGCTAGGCTATTAAGTGATTTTTCTGGCTACATTTTTGTTTCATATTTTGTTGGCTAAGTTTTGGTTTCGTATTTTTGTTATACAAATTGTAAACAGGATTGAAAAAAAGTAGAGTTTATTTATAATATATTATTCAAGTATAAAATTATATACGAGTATGGATTGAATTATCTGTTCCTCATCATTAAAAATTAAATACGCCCGTTTTAGAAATCTAATTTCAGAATATATTAAAACGGTAACAGAGTATACGCAACTTTTTTCTTCTCGTAGTATTCGTACTTGTTTCTGAGGTAGTTTATACCAAATGTATAAATAACCTAAATAATTGTGTAATAGATTTCTATCGGTCTCTAATGAGTTGGTTGGTCAATCGAAACGATTCAAGGGAACACGTATAAAGTGTACCTCTATCAAATAAAAGTGTATTAATGTTATTTAAATAAACTCGTATTATCCGAATTGTTCACAAATGATATATATGCCTTGAAAGTGCAAGCAAGTATTCAGATTTAATAGAACTGGCAAGCTAAAACATATTTTTCTATATATATTATAAATGTATATAGTATACAATAAAAAGTATATGTATATATATATATGTATATATATATATATATATATATATATATATATATATATATATATATATAATTACCTCAATACGTCTGGATTTGAAGGAGGGAAGACTAAAACAAGAGAATATGGTTTAAATAAGAGAAAGGCGTGACTTGATTCCAAATATTTCTAATAGGTAATATGTATTTTCTTTTGGAAACTGAATTGAAGAAAATGGCAGTTACTAAAGTGGCTTCCCTCTTACTATACCCGAATTAACTGTTATTTTCAAGTCGTTTGGGGCCTTCATAAGTGATTACTCGTTTGTAAAAGTAAAAAAAAAGTAAACTCATTTTTATTCACTTAACAAACGCTGCACTAGTCGACATTTTTTGAACACAGGCTAATTAGAAATAACCTCGATTTTTAATGCAAATTCCTTCAGCAAATCATGGCGCCATTTTGATAAAATATCCCTGTTTGTATTCTCAATTACTTTTTAGGGTGTGTTTAAATTTTTTAAGGTAATGATTTTTTTTTTTCAATATAAAAAACAGAATATTAAAAAAAAGACGAGTTTAAGCGATTTCAATTTCAACAAGACTGATTGTTATTTGTCGGAAAACGAGATAATTGGAAATTTCATTCAAAATATTTCACAATGCAATTATGTTATAATCCAAGCATTATATAATTTTGACGTGCATACTGTAATCTTATACTTAGAACACCTTTTGAATTAAATATAGGCACACATAATCCGTGATATATATTATGATTTAGATATTCGATAATATTCACAATGTGTTAATCTGTTCAGATCTAATCTTTGTTGTACTCACGGGAAAATAGTATTATCCTAATAGTATGATTGCTGGCGAATTGCCTTGTGCCTAATCTTGTCAGTAGACACAGGGAAACCACCACAAATACATTAAACATACATGCCTGAGAAGGCATTTAAAAATTCTACTTTATACACTTCATCAAAGGTTCAAAACTAAGGCGCAGCAATCGATCCATTTGATTAACAAGATAACCATTTTCATCGATTTCGATGAAAATAACTGTATGATATAGTTGACCATTTGTTGATTGAGCCAGATTATACCCCGGATAACATTTAATCTCGCTGCTTGTACACACACACACACACACACACACACACACACACACACACACACACACACACACATATATATATATTATTTTAAAAATATAATTATCAACTGATACGTGTTTGTACGTCTACATCTCATCAGAATGGCTGAGTCTATATATATATATATATATATATATATAAATATATATATATATATATATATATATATATATATATATAAGAAGGTGTTAGTTTTCTTGAAGCATTGTTGGTAAAGGAATATATGGAAGTTTTAAAATTCAAAAAAAACAATGCGAAGAAACACCGGAATCATGAGGGTAAAGAAAAGAAAAACAAACAAACAAGTCGACGGGTGTGTTTGAGAAGAGAAATGTCTACGTGTTTATTCATCTATCATTCCTCACCTCGTTATATAATTATTTCATAACCAAGTTGCTGTACGTCCGGTGTATATAAAGTCCGTTGGACGTATAGAACTATGATTAATTTCGGGGGAAAGGTACCTCCCCTTTTCAAAAACAGAAAACGAAAGTATATTCACGATCGCGGAAGAGAAGAGTACAGGATTGCAGAAATAGGTCAGGACAACAGAAAGGTGTGGTTAGTTTAATCGTATTGAGCTGGGGGTAATTTTATTGTATTTACTTATTTATTTTTTGTTATAAACATTGGCTTATATAGATATATTATATAATATTGTATAGTTTAGTATTATTATTATTATTATTATTATTATTATTATTATTATTATTATTATTATTATTATTCGCCTAAGGTTTTACATTCTTTACAATGATAGTATCGCAGTAAAAATTCACGTGACCTATTGTGTGATGGAGAAGGAGATTACTTTGTTAGAACGTATTAAATCTCTATTTATTATCATTATTATGATTATTATTATTATTATCATCAGCATTATTATCATCATTATTATTATATACACAGATATATATATATATACTTGTTTATTATAAATATATATATATTATTTTCTTGTTGTTGATGTTTTTATTTGTGTTCTTTTGTTTTTAATTTTTTATATTTGTATTCGTGTGTAAAGTGGATAATTGGGGGTTTTACGCACATGAATACATATATACCAAACATATATATCATATATATATACATATATATATATATATATATATATATATATATATATATATACTATATTCAGTAAATTATAATATAATGGAGATAACTCTGTTAAACTTTATTTCTTTTACTTTTTTCTTTATAAAGTTTTACTCTCTTGCTATAAATATATGTTATTTCCCTGGTCTGTATATTTTTGTTTCATATATATATATATATATATATATATATATATATATATATATATATATATATATACTGATTTAAAGGTTATAAGGGTTTTTGAAGCATGAAAAACGATGTTACTTTTTGTATTTAATATTTTTATTCTTGGTCACAAAAAAGTATCGAAATGAAAAAGAAAAAGAAAATCGTTGAAAGAACTGAAGGTTTGTTGCGTGGACAGCGTTCATTCCTAGGAATCACGTTCGAAAAAGTTCACGTGAATCATTTTACCCGTTTGTGGAAGAAGATAGTGTTTTTCTTTAAATATTTTTTTAATGTTGCAACGTAAAAAGGTTTAATTTAAACGGCAAAAATGAGATGCAGTAGATTTCAATATGTATAATGGAATAGAAATGACATTCTTAAACGGTAAAAATAATGCAATTGTTGGTTATGAATACCGATACATAGTCATGGGAAACGACTAAATTTATAGAATATATGCACCCCTCATACATATAATGCATACAAAATAATAATATGCATTAACAGATATGCACGCATATATACATACATATATATATATATATATATATATATATATATATATATATATATATATATATATATATATATATGTTGTGTGTTTGTGTTTGTGCGTTTGTGGGTGGGTGCTCGCACGTGCGTGTGTGTGCGCATTCACATGTATGTAAGTGCTTATATAACTTTTTGTTAATTATCTCATATTTTTTCAACCTGCATACGTCGATTCGAAGTTACATATCCTTTTTTTTTGTTTTGCTTCATCAATCTACAAATCCCTTAATTCTATGTAGCTAAAATGATGTAAAACTTTAAAAACATTTAATTTAATTTTCTATGTTTATTACCTTTAGCAAATCAAGTGCAAACCTTTAATAACATTTGCAAATATTTTTCTCCAATGAAACATCGAAAACTCATGGATTTAGAAAGTATATTTTACTATACTCTATTCTTTGTTTTGCATACAATAAAACTTCTTTAATTCAAATTAAAAATTTTCAAATCCCAAATTTTAAATTCCTAAATTATGATATATATATATATATATATATATATATATATATATATATATATATATATATATACAGATATATATATATATATATATATATATATATATACAGAGAGAGAGAGAGAGAGAGAAAGAGAGAGAGAATAAGGCTTCTGTCGCGGGGTTCGAATCTATGAACTGGTGTTACTTGTCATACCCTGCATGGATAATTGCCGAAAGGATGAAAGACTAGTGTCTGTATGCATTTAATTATACTTAATACATAATTACGTAGGTCTCTTAAAGAAAATGGTTTCTTATCGTTGAGCTCTTTCATTTGAATTAAAGTCGGTTTATTAAGCTCTTAAATATAGAGCATCATATAATGATTAGATCGTCTGACAGATGTTAAAACGCATTTAAAGAATAACATGTTTTATTTCAACACCATTTTTCGTGGCTAATAGTAACTGATTCGATAAGGCAAAGCTTAGCTAATGAAGTCAGACGTAGCTTCTGCAGCCGAGTTCGAATCTATTGCCTGGTGTAAATCCTGAAACCTTGCACTGATCATTCCCGAAAGGATAAACCACTAGTATCTGTAAGTATTTAAGAATTATTAGAGTAAAAGATTATATATATATATATATATATATATATATATATATATATTATTCCATGTTTACCTCAAATAAGACAAGCTGCAGGTATACTATGTAGAGAATGTAAAAGCTGTCAATATTGTCCTCTGACATCTTCGTTCATTACGTGTCAACTATTCTCTCTGTTTTCTTGTCCATTTTAATCTCTAGGGGAATTTATACCCTCCTCTATCAATTTCTTTTATTCTTCCCTCTTATCCGCCTCTCTAATTTCTTCCTCAAAAACATCTTTTTATCCCTCCCCCAAATAAACTTTGATTTTTTAACTAATTTTAAATCCATGAGATATTTAACCTAGCTCCACACCAGTCATGGCTAAGTATATCTCCTCTAAAATTGAAAATGGTCTTGAACCATTTTTAACATATGATCAAAACGGTATGTACATAGTAGCAAAGTAGGACTGTATTTACTATATACTAGCTGGCAATCCAGCGTTATGATATGTCAATTAATACAGATTGCGTAGGGATTATTATAAAATTACCCTCTATTGGTTATTAGGACGAATAATTTGCCCGGTGAAATCGTCTCGTCAGTATTTGTTTACAATATCACGTCAGGTGACGATAAATGAACTGGAAGCATCACTTCTCATTAATGTTTAGTTTTAAATATGCAAATAAGAAATGATTTGCGCTGATTTTTAATAGTACCTCATCTTTTATTATGAAAAGAAAATCTTAATAGGAAAAAAATAATAAAATGGTGAAGTAATAAAATGCTCTACAGCTACCCTATATGAACTCTGTTTTTTTTTAAGAAGAAATGATTTCCTCAAATTTTTCAAAATATTTTTGGCCGGTATAATTTAACATATCTCGTTGTAAATATTATTCTTTTCTATGTATAAGAGAGAAAAGATAAAGTTAAGTTATATTTTTTTTACGATTTGCGATACGAATCGGGTGAATTTCCGTACACAGCATATCTAAGTCACTGCCACACATATAAATTAGTTTTGTGTAAAATTTCAAATAGAGAGCCTCTGTAGTTTCGGAACGTATACGGAAAGAACTCACACACATAATCTGAATGTTATATAACATTACATTATTTTATAATAATATATATGGCCGAATAGATTTGGTCCTTGCAATGGAGTCAGAGATTTCTTCGTTGCTGGGTTCGAATCTATCGACCAGTGTTAATCGTGGCACCCAGCTCTGCTGAATCCCGAAAAGATCAAACACTATTGTCTGTAGCTATTTAATAAATATTATATTAAATAATTATGGCAGCCCTTTAAAAACCCTATTTCTTATCGCTGAACACTTTACAGTTAAAATAAAATCGGTCAATTTAGCTCGCATGCGAGGATCGTCGTAACATGATTAGATCACTCTGACTGACGTTAAAAGCATTTAAAAATAAATGCTTAAAATTCAACACTATTTCTCGCAGATAATTGTGGAAAAATAGATTAGTCCTTGCTAATAAAGTAAAAGATTGCTTCGTTGCCGGGGTTGAATCTATCGATTGGTATTAATCGTGACACCCTGCACTTATGATCCCGAAAGGATGAAACACTAATGTCTGTAGGTATTTAATAATCATTATCGTAAATAATTATGTCAGTCCCTTTAATAAACTTGTTTCATATCATTGAGCACTTTATAGTTGAAATAAAGTCGGTCAATGTAGCTCGCATTCGGAGATCATCGTATAATGATTAGATCACTCTGACTGACGTTAAAAAAACATTTAAAATTAATGTTTAAATTTTAATAATATTTCTCGCGGTTAACGGTGGCTAGGTGGATTTAATCCTTGCGAATGGAATCAGAGATTGCTTTTACCGACTTATGATTCTCGAAATGCTCTTATACTTGTGTCTTTAGGCATTTAATAATTCTTACAGTAAATAATTATATATATATATATATATATATATATATATATATATATATATATATCCTAGTAAGGACTCAATGCCTATTGTCGACTACTTACAGTTGCAATGAAATAAGGGATTGACTTAAGCCCAAGTCTGCAGATAATAATGTTAAAATTATATGGTCAATCAGCTTCTTCTTGAATAATATTTTCGATTTATATAAATGGTTATTTCAACAATATTGTCGCCGCGGTTTACATAGGCCGAAGGTTTGGTCCTTTCTAATTGAGTAAGAGATGGTTTCGTGATTAGGGTTGACTCTCTTTACTGATAATTCTAGTATCTGTGAGTAGTAAAATATTTCTGGAAATAATTTTATGTACCCCATTTAAGATACCGTTTTCTTTTTTTGTAGAACACTTCCCGTTGAATAATTAAATGTCGATCACTTTAGCCCATGTGCGCACTTCGTAATGTTTAAATCACATGATTATTCTCGCGTTTTTTGAATGACATGTAATTCATTCATTCATGCATTCATGCATTCATGCATTCATTCAAGTTGATGCTGCCTGTACGCGCGTTGACGACTATGGATCTCTATCTTTCTCTCTCCCGCAAGGCATTCATGAATTTGTTGTTGTAAATCGTTTTTTCTGTTGCCCAGTTGTCCAAATTATCAACGTATTTTCTAGCTGTCGTTCACTGCTTCTTCTTCTATGATTTCCCTGTCAAACTAATCTGTTACGTTCTTCTTTTGCTGTAGGCATGGCCAATGATCCCTATTTGTTTGTTTGTACTGTTCTTATTTTTTATACTAGCAGTTCATCCGAATCTTTTCATCCCTATGTACTGTTCATAACTGTATATGCATATGTATACATATATTAAATAATTACAATCTTTGACTAATGCCATCGTAACCTATATCAAACATGTCAAGTGTTTTTACCTAAAATTGGCGGAAGAATTTTGTAGAGCCGGCAAAGGTAAAATCATCGAACTTTAAGATCTTGGCAGCCAAATTTCCGTCCAAAAATTGCTTTAAAACCTTGCTGCATGTCTGAATACCCTTTCTGGAAAATTTCAAATGTTTAGACCCAAAATTGGGTGATTAGTTTGCTAGACACCGCAAACGGAAATTTTCTGAACTTTAACCCCTTGTAAGCGGAATTTTAGGTCAGAAACCGATTAAAAAGCTTGAATACACTTAATGTAAAATTTCAAATATTTAGACCAACAATTGGCTTGGAGGTTGATTCCTTTTTATTTTGGACCCCAATTTTGACCCCTTAAATTTTGTTGTTTTGGGATCAAATCGAATTAAACAGTCTGAACTATGTCACAGTAATGTACATCTTACATTAGTAGTGTTTGAACGCACAATTTGCGCAGGAGTTTGGTAAAATATCAAAAGGTCAAATCATTGAATTTTTACCCGTTTGACAGCAAAATTTGTTACCGAAAACCTATTACACAGATTTTTCAAAGTCTTACATCACCTTATGTACAATCTCGAGTATCTATGCTGAAAATGGACAGAATAAATTGTAACGGAAATGTATGCATATAGACAGCCACACATACGGACAAATTCACTTATATATATATATATATATATATATATATATATATATATATATATATATATATATATATACTATTATATAAAATTGTCTTTTTTTTGTCTATGTGTGAGTTCCGTTCTCAAATTTTCCGAAACAGCTGAACATGTTTTTAGTAAATTTCATTTGTACTTTTTATTTCTGGCAGTGAAGTTAGATATGTTTTCTACACAAATCTTTCCTATAACTATCGAAAAGTGGAAAAAAATCTACTCTTAAATATGTTTTCACTTTAAGATACAAATGATTTATTTTACCGAAATATTTTACATTACGCAAGTGTAACATTAGTCGGTGTAATTTAACCTATTCTGCTATTAAAAATATCTTTTTTTTACATATATAAGATAAGAAAAACTATTTTTATGATCACCAAGCAAAATATAAGCTGACCTGATATTGTATCAAACAAGGACGGACTTTGTGTGTGTGTGTGTGTGTGTGTGTGTGTGTGTGTGTGTGTGTGTGTGCCCTGATTATCATAAATAACAAGTACTTGTAAATTATGAAATCTTCTTTATGTTTGCATGGAAATAATCAATCGAAAATTAGGATTCTTGATGGTCTATAAAAAAAACATGTCTGACGCAGGTATATTTGTCTATTTACATGACTTAACATTTTGCCACACATCGGCATATTATTATGATTTTCTTTACACCAGGGTTCCGTTAAATCTAACAAGGTCCTGGATATGACCTTAAGCTATATCCGATGGTGAGGCCCCAGCATGCGTGCTCTGGGGAATGTGGAGCCACCCTTTAATATCCATTGCTCCCAGGTACACTCTGACTTGAAGTGATAGTACCTGTTAGAGTTCCAACGATGGGTTAAATAGAAACCGACTTGCAAAAAGACAAAAACAAAAAACAAATATATTCTATTAAAAAGAATTTCTTCAGAATTACCGTATTCGGCATTAAATATTCTGAGAAGGGTGGATATGCCGTAAAATAAAAAACAACCAACAACAACCAAATCTAAAAAGTATCACTATTATTACTCATGTACTTTATTTATTAGTAAGATCGCATAAGGAAACACTGTGTGCGTTGTTAGCTATAACGGAAGAAATACAAAATAATTCAATATAACCATCTAGATGAGATGTCTGTTTTAGTCAATATTGATGAATCCAAAATTCTTAGGAAATACGTAATATTCAGATACAACGAGTGCAAATATTTTAAATAATATCTATTTGGAGATATGCGAGCGCAATTTCTCATAGCAGAGTTCCACTTTAATTAGTTGGTGCAAGAGTTATGACGTGACATGTCACTTAATTAAGCGCAGATAATGGCGCCCTAAACTCGACACTCGCATACAAAGAATATAAAACAAAACGTTTGAAAACGATAACAATAACCCAACTCTGACGTGGCTTCGTTTCTACAGTGCGAATGATACACTTGGTTTGTACGATTGTACGTGGTAATTACTAAAGTTTTATTTTTTTCTATTTGTTCGCGTTCTAATATTTGTTAATTTCTACAAGTATATCAGAATCTGAGTGTACACATTTTACTCTGAAATAATAGACGTCACCAACATCGTGACGATGTCTAGTTATTTTCGAATAGCCATTTTGCAATCTAATCAAAATAGTTATCTAATTAGGATTCTTAAATCTTCATGAATTTAATGAGTACAAATTCTACGATTGAACTTATAATTTATGTAACTTGCACTAAAATATTAATGCGGGTGTATTTGAAACTTAATGTATAAGTATTTGAAATCACTTTTCTACAGTATCACACCACAATTACACGTTTAATGTTCAAGTGTGTCTCTAGATCTAATTCTTAAAATAAAACAAACAGAGCTCATCTTAACTATTATCGTAATTCACGCTATAATACAAGGTTCCTTCAATAAGTTTTCAAATTTCTTTCGTATGGGCACTTTTATTGATAGTACATACGTACATGAACCTCTACTTCCATTCGAAGTGGTCCTGGATATGACGTTAAACTATATCTTGCGGGTTTTAGGGAGTGTAGAGCCACTCTTTTATTGGCATTGCTCCCAGGACCACTCTGACCTGGAGTGTTAGTACCTGTTAGGGTCCCAACTATGGGTTAAATAGAAACTGACTTGCAAAAAAAAATATATTCTATTTAAAAAATGTTCTTCAAAATCATCGGATTCGGCATTAAATAAGCTGGGAAGAGTTGATATGCCGTAAAATAAAAACAACCAACCAACCCATTCGAAGTAATCTCTTACGGCTACAATGCACTTGTTGTACACTACCAACAACTTCTTTATAAAATTGTTGAAGTCCTTTGTGTGAACGTGTTAATGACCCCCTTTACAACCCTTTTCATCTTCTCAAATCTCTCATAACGAGAGCCTTAATAGTTTTACTTTAGCTTAGGAGATAAGCAAAATCAGAGATACAAAGTTCTGGATAATAGGGAGGGTGAGGAACTGTGTTGATTCCCATCTTGGTCAAATATTATGTGATTTTCTCTGAGCACCCTTGGGACAAACGTCCTGCAAATATTTTGCATCTTCAGTTTCTAGCAAATAATTTTGTGCACAATTCCGCACTAATATCAAACTGTGCAGTTATTGTCTCTATAGGCAGACGATGGTCTTTATCCAAGGCCAGAGGAATAGTTGACCGAAACATCGTAAAAAAAACAACGAATAAAGATGAAAACAACAACTAATAAACATGAGAATAATAGTCCGAAATAAAAACTAAATTAATATATATAGTGCTCATCTCAAAAATGAATATCAATTAAGGAATAATATATATTTATCCATGGACTTATCATTTGACGAATCAACTCTAGTATTCTGACTTCCCTACTCCTCCCACGGATCCAATCATCATTCACAGATTCCCTGCCTTCTTGGAATCTCTGATCCCACTCGAAAACTGATGCTCTATTCATGCAAATTGGTCCAAAACATGTCTGACGTATTCCATATATTTCTGTGGCATATTTCCAAGTTTAAAACATATCATTCTTCTAAGGTGTACTCACGTTCTGGATGTATATTTTATATTCACCAGCTGTGACAACCAGGCTTCAGAGTGGGCTTCAATCCCTGTCTTATATTCATCTGAACGTAAAATCATAAAAATTAATCAGTCATTTTACTAGATGTATAGCAATAAATTACCAAATTTTTAAGAGTCCACGATAATTTTAAATGCATTCACAAAACACAGTATTAGCTACTATTATTTTCTCTACCGCTCTCCCTCGACTCAGGACTGCTCCATAATAAACAAAGTATCTGACAGCATAGACACGGCACTGTCCCTCGACACTAGCGCACAAATACATGTGTTTGGTGACTTTAATGTCCACCACAAAAACTGGCTTGGATTCTCTACTCACACAGATGCAGCGGGCAGCACAACACATAGCTTCGCTATATCTCACTCCCTATCACAAATTGTTACGTTTCCAACCCGTTTCCCTGACCAGGAAGAACAACACGCATCACTTCTAGATCTGTTTTTGACCACAGTTCCCGATGACTGCATAGCGAAGGGCCACAGCCCACTCGGGAACGCTGATCATGCAGTGATAATGGTTGAAATCGCCCTAAACTCTAGACCCAAAACTGAAGAGCCAGTGCTCAAAACAACGAGATATTATAATAAGGCTGACTGGGAAGCCATCAGGGAACTAATTAGAGATGCTCCATGGAAAAATATTTTCTCTCTCCCTGCTGAACAGTGTGCAAACGAGACCACTGACTGGTTCAAAACTGCAATCGAAGCGCATGTTCCCATGCGGAAATTTTATAGTAAGCCCCACTCTCCCCAATGGTTTACGTCGACTTGTGCAACTGCCATTACTCAAAAGCAGCATGCATACCGTAGGTTTAACCGACATAAGTCCAATTCAAACAGACTGAAGTATATAGAAGCTAGAAGTAACGTTAAGAAAGAAATAGCGACAGCTAAGAGAGAATTTACGGAAACCACTAAAAAGCGCATCGAAGCACAAAAACTAGGAACTCGAGACTTCTGGAAAATCTACAACAGTGTAGTAAATAATGGGCAATCAACAATTCCCCCACTAACCAACAATCACGAGGTTGTCTCCTCAGCAACCGACAAGGCTAACATGCTTGCCAGTCGGTTTGCCTCAAACTCCACACTGGACCCTTCCAACCACCCCCTACCTGACTTTTCTATGCGGACAGACGCCACACTAGACGATCTGAAAACCACCCCTGCTCAGGTGCATGCTATCATAAAAAACCTTGACACCTCAAAAGCATGTGGACCCGATCTTATCCCAGCTGTGCTATTAAAAAAGTGCTCAGTCGAAGTAGCTCCAGTTCTCTCCAAACTCTACAACAAATGTCTTAATGAAGCTTGCTTTCCGGGCTGTTGGAAAACTGCTTCTGTTGTACCAGTATTCAAGAATCTTGGCGAAAGGACAGACCCATCAAATTATCGCCCCATTAGCCTCCTCCCACTTTTTGCCAAAATATTTGAGACCATAATTAACCATGCTCTAGTCCATCATCTTACAGATGCTAAACTACTGACTGACAAACAATATGGATTTAGACAAGCCCGTTCCACAGCAGACATCCTCACCGTGATCTCTGAACGTATATACCAATCACTGGACAAAGCGGGGGAAGGCAGAGCGGTAGCTCTAGATATATCTAAGGCTTTTGACAGGGTATGGCATGAGGGTCTCCTCAGTAAAATCAGATCACACGGTATCACTGGTAGAATACTTAACATAATTAAATCCTTCTTAGATAAGAGAAAAATCCAGGTAGTCCTCGACGGTCGCACATCTAAACAATATGATATAAATGCGGGAGTGCCCCAGGGTTCTATCATTGGACCTCTATTGTTCCTGATATTCATAAATGACCTCCCCGACAACATTGCCTCTGAGATGGGTATATATGCTGATGACACTACACTCTATGGCAGACACGACAGGAAGACGAATGAACACATTTCTAAAGAAATGGCAGAAACACTAGAGGAAGACCTCCAATCTGTAGTGGAATGGGGACAAAAGTGGTTGGTCGCGTTCAATGCTGCCAAGACTAAACTAGTTTAATTCAATAATTACAAGAAACCCTCTCTACCACCAATAGCAATGGCCAAAGACTCTTTATCTGAGAGTCCATCTTTCAAACTCCTTGGCCTAACGTTCACAGGAAACATGAGTTAGAACAATTGCATTGAAGGCATTGCCAGGGCCGCTGCAAGAAAGGTAGGCTCTCTCTACCGTGCTAGAAAACTACTAACACCCGAAAGTATCCTGTACCTCTATAAGGCCACTATTCGCCCATGTATGGAGTATTGCTGCCACATCTGGGCTGGTGCATCTGCTACTAGTCTCTCGCTCCTTGACAAGGTTCAAAAGAGAGTCGCAAATCTGATAGGCCCTGAACTGGCATCTAAGCTTCAGCCTCTGTCCCATCGACGAAATGTTGCATCCCTCTGCCTGTTCTACAAGTATTTTAGTGGTGAATGCTCTGATGAACTGCAATCACTTGTGCCCCCACGACGCGAGCACCCTCGACAAACCCGACAGGCTACTAGATCCCACCCCCACGCTGTAGAGGTCCCTAGATGTAAAAGATCTTTTTACTCCAATAGTTTCTTCCCCAGAACCGCAAGACTCTGGAATTCCATTCCAGGTCCCTGCTTCCCCAACAGTACTGACGTGCAGAAGTTCAAGTGTAACGTGAACCGACACCTTGCTGCCCAAATCCCTACATAGTACCCCAGTAGTTGTTGCCCCTGATAGTAGCCCCCTACACCAAAGTGGCAATTTGCCTTGTTTGGGGTGAAAATGTAATAAAAAAAAAAAAAAAAAATCTTGGAGAGTTATTGAAGGTATATCGTATATGTGCAATCTCGAAAGAAACCAGACAGTAATCCTTTATACTTAAACCTTATTGTCATCAACTCTCAGCTGTAAGCCATTTGAATCTTCATCCCTAATTTATTTTTTAAACGCAACAACAAATATCGTTACGTCCTTATTGGTACCATATATGAAAATAATCTTGCTACAAAAAAGGGTATTTTTTAATGCTTCCCGCAAATTGTATTTTTTTACACGGTGGTCACCACTTATCAAGGCTCGGAAGCTACTCAGGGGTAAGTGTTATTGCAAGTACAGTACGTTAGTGTGGAGATTTGATGAAGTGTTTACTTAAGGGGGCGGTTCATAAGGAATTTCTTTACGTTGGCCTTGGAGACATCCAAGTTGTAGTCAGGTGGGAAACAGGCAGATAGAACAGAGTTCCACAGGCGTGCAGTTCTAAGAAAGAAGCTTTGTTCATGGAATCCCCCTTTTGATTTAGGCACAGATAAAGAGTGGGGTCAATTTTTCACAGTGGATTCAGCTAGACGGGTGTTTTTCGTGAAAGATTGGCGAGGGGGGACAAGAGATTGGAGTTCAGACGAGCACCTGCCATGAAAATAACGATAAAACAAGGATAGGCTCGCAACGTCTCTTCTGTGGGAGATAGGTTACAGGGTAGAGAAAAGGGCATCCCCCACTTAGCTACGTAGTCTATTTTGTACTTTGTTAAGGCAGGATAGACTGTTTATAGCAGCTGCTGCCCAGATATGGCAGCAGTATTCCATCCTTGGACGTACCCAAGCGCGTGTAAGGTGTCTCTATCCTTACCCTGATGATAACGAAATATTTCAATATGTGTATCTCTTCGCTGAAGTGTCTATTCCTTCAGTTGTGCTGTTTGCGTGTTTTATTTTTTAAATATCATTACCGCTACGGTTTATGTATTAATCGTTATTAATATATCAACAGATATTTACAGAAACAACAAATAGGTTTCGGTTGTAAACTGTTTGATTATTCTTGTTTACTTTACGTTGAACAAGAAATAAGTTATCACTGACAATTGATAATGATGAACATTGGTTCAGTATCAGGATTTATCTTCAACTCTTTTTTCCCCTTTTGAAACTTGACTCACACTGAAATTTTACTTTTTTCCTCTCGTATGTCCCCCTGTCAATCATATAACTGCTTTTACAATTCCCTTAAGCATATTATTGCAGCAATTTTGATCCTATATCTGTGCGATGTATAAATATTTTTTTTTATTCGTCCATGGTATGTTTATTTATAAATAAGTGAAATAAAATATTTTTTTAAATTCGTAGACAAGCAATGTTTATATCTTTACTTTAGCATTTAATATTTCTAATTATTTCAACTAATCGTAAGTCGTTAATATTAAAATGTCATCAAATAAAGTTACAAGTTTATATTCAATGAGAATAGTGGGTACTACTATTTTATTAATAATGATTCATTTTATCTGCATCTTTTCCGATATATCAACCGCTTTTGGAAGTTATTTAATGTCGAATCCAATTCCTTTTGAAAATGTGCTTAATATGTGCAAATATTTATGCATAGTGTTTACTTTTCCTTACAGAATATCAACCATTTTCGAGTTATTTCATGCTAAATATGTTTATTACAATGATTATTCTTACGCTTAGAGTTTATTACATGTTTAAATATAAATTAGTCTTGTTTGGTGTGGTAGCTTTGTAGAGGAATATTAGCTTGTTTACCTCATCAAATATGATAGAGTTTTATAAATATCATGAAGTATAATAGTATCGATATTTAGTATTGACTAAGTCAGAAAACCAGTATCTAAGGCATTCTTATTTGGTAGCATCGCTGAACAGCTACCCACTTAATGACTGTATCAGCGGAAATATACAGAGAGCTGATTACTTATTCTTTCTGATTATTATATACTTCTGCATGTTCATGCTTGTTTAATTAAGTTATAACATTTTATCTAAAAAGTGCTCAGATCAAATAGACACAAATAAAATGAGTTGCATGAGAGATAATTTTAAAAGTTGAACCAAGCTGAAAACTTCGAATAAAAGGGAACAAGACATCGTAATTTGGTCTAGGATAATTTCCTTTGAAACACAAGTGACACAACGACAGTCACTACACATAAAGGGATGGACCTCGACTTCCTCTCAAGTTATATGAACAAAGGGAGATTATCCTTGCAACCTAATCAGCGGAAAAAGAACACGTCTTACATCATTTCGTGATTGATCACGGAAAAGTAGGCAAGATATCTGTCTCAATCTTTCATCCTATTCTATTCTGTTGGCGTTCCCTCGCACATTCTATTGCTCTCTTTTTTCTTTGAAGTGCATCATGATCAGCTATTCAGGGCCAATCCTAAATATTTCATGAGTTTGACAAGGAGGCGACAGACATTAGAAATACAATGGAGGAGTGATTCTGTCAAAAGTAGAACGAATTAGTATTTAACTTCAATTGATTGTATTAACATGTCATATTCGATCTCAGGTTCGATTCCATCAATCCAAGTCTGTGTCCAAGGAATATATATATATATATATATATATATATATATATATATATATATATATATATATATATACATATATATATATTTATATATATATATATTGTTTATGTTACAGGTTGCATATATATATTTATATATATATATATATATATATATATATATATATATACTATTATATTAAAAAAATAACTTTTTTTCTCTTTGTGAGAGTTTGTTCGCTATGAATTCCTAAAAGGCCGGGTCTATTTTTCTGATATTTAACACAAGTGCCCGATTTCTTATATATTTCTTATATAGCTTTTTTATCAGAATATCCTCGATTATTATCGATTGTCGATTACCAGTAAATAAGTATGAAAAAAGAAATAGTCAATTTTGGCCAAATTAAACAACTTAGATAACCTAATATACCCTTTGCATTTGCGAAATGTTATTACCACACATGCAGAAAGACCATGCGTATAAAATTCATGGTAGGTTCGTGCATATAACAGGCACATACAAAATTAGTGTTAGTGTTTAAAACACAACTGAACACAAAATAGTTTACTTTTTCCTTTTAAACTTAAATTCAAACGAGTATCACCGCACATGAAAAAGGTCAGAAATATGAAATAAAACATAATTTCTTGGATATTATAGAGGTGCGGTTGAAGTGACTGCTTATATTTAGAGCAGAATTGAAGCTTGATACTTGACTTTTGCAATTTAAACTAGAATTCAAGAAGTAAATAAAACATATGTTTTTATAAATTTGCCAGTAGGTTATCTACAGTGCATTGTAAAGTACAATGCCTTATGGATTGAATTACTGCATGAGAAGCGTCATTGAGATGTTCCACGAGGAGTTCCTTACTAAAGAAAGCAATCAGTTGATTTGATAAAAAAAATGAATTATTTATCCGATTTCGGTTAAAATAACAATGTTCGAATGTGAAACAATCTATTGATCATCATTTAATCCTACTGCTAGAGTGTATATATATATATATATATATATATATATATATATATATATATATATATGCAGCATAACTCCTATAATTTGAACATTCCCATCGTGCCAAATTAGAAGATGCTGTTCAAGTTTCGTGATAAAAAAATGCGCTGAGTTAACGTTAATTTTGTAAGAATAAAGATATAGTTAATGAAATTAATTTTAATATGATACTTAGTCTACGATATATTGCAAGTAAGAATTGTTAAATATTATTACCAGGAACAAAAAACATTGAAAATAAATTAAATCTACTCTTACTTTCTAGGTATTTATTGCATAAGTTATCATCTACAGAAATCATACATTTATTTAAAATACAGTTTTTTTATTTATTTATTCATTGAATGAGTCTTATTGCAGTTTCTATTTTCATCGATTGAGCTCTCGGGCGCTGTCAGTGTATTCCGTAAGCGATCACGAAAATCTAGAATTTATTGGTTCTGTAGCTTCTTTATGAGTATATCTTTTCGGAGTGGCATTGGTTGCAAAACATAGTTTTCACTAAAGTAAGGCCTTTTTTCTAGAAATGTTATAACCGTCTCTATAGACGTTTCTGCATCATCCCATGATATTGCTTCATCAGAGTGTTCTTGGTTATTTACTTTAGGGTCAAGAGATTGGGAGCTGTCGCTATTTTCATCACCATTACTGCTTTCAGGATATTGATCAATAGTTTCCTCAGCTTGTTGCACCCACATTTCAACATCATTTGCATTAAGTGATTTAAGAACAGCGTGGTTGGTCGGTAATCGTTTGGTTTCAATATTTTTTTCTCGACCCGATTTATTCTCTTATTCTTTCAGTTCAGAAGCCTTTGGCGCTTGGCATAATTTACCCCATGCTTTTCTTAATGTGTTTGCTCGAACTTGATTCCATGCACTTGCGAGAAAAAATATGGCATCTTAGATAGTAAAATGGCGCTTTTACTCAAAGTACTATTTATCATATTCATCATAAAATCATTTCCGTAGAAACATTTTAATTTCCAAATAATCCCTTGTTTCATCAGTTGGATGAGAGAAGTCGCATTTGTAGCACACAAAAATATTTCCGCAAGATGACACTAGTCCTGACTCAGGAGGATGTGCTCTACAATTATCCAACAGAAGCAAGAACTTTGAATCACGTTTACCTTATTCAAGAAAACGCCTCTGGACAATTGGCACGAATTATTGCAAAAAAACATGTTTAAACAACTGTTGATTCATCCATCAATTTCGTGAAGAATAATAGGATACTGACAAAGGCGAAACTCGTTTCAATGCTCGGGGAAACTTAATCTTAAGTTTATGAGTTCCAGAAGCATTAGCATTAGCATCACTGCCAGTTTTTCTTTATTTAATTTGAATCCTTTATTTTCTGCTCCTCGGATCCGGCTAATGTTTTTGTAGGTAAGCACTTCCAATTTACGCTACTTTCATCAGCGTTGTAAACATCATCTTGTGTTAAAACATAATCGGCAATTATCGTCTTGAATTTGTCACAATAATTTGATGCTGCGCGTGTATCAGCGGACCGTTGTTCGCCTGCCATTGTTAATTGTCTGCTACCATCTATACTCTTAAAGCTCCTAAGCCAGCCTTCACTGAATTTCATATCGTTTGCGATATTCTACTTTTTATTTTGCTTTAGCAATAACATGGCCCCAGATATTGCGACACCTTCATTCTGTTTTGCTACAAACCACTCATGCAATATTCGATCGACTTTAATCTTCTTTGGTCTGCGAACACTCCTTCTTTTGACATGTTTTTTATTTGAGGACAAAGGACCAGCCTTCAATATTTCCTCCTTTTTTTTCTGATGTAAAACAGTGTACTTCTTCCAATCTTATAATATCTCAATATAACGCTATTTTCAACTCCAGCATCCAATTTTTCTATAATTTGACATTTTTTCCAGTAAAGTCAATGTCACTCGTTTTTTTAGAGTGGCAAGCCAGTGTGATGGGCTGTTTTACACTATTTTTCAATATAGCAATCTGAAAAAAATCAGTTAGTGTAAATAATTTATCAATAGCTAATCTACGTAAATTACATAGTACCAATATTAATATTTCTGCGCAATATCTGACTAAACAACGTAAACAGTTTTACTGCAACTCTGCATCAAATATACTAATCCAATTTCAATATACGAGACAGTTCAAGTTTAGAGAAAGTCCAGGTTTATAAAGAGTCCTAATGAGAGGGAGTCCAAATGAGAGGAAGTTCAACTTTAGAGGAAGTTAAAATTAAAGGAGTTTTACGGTAAATATATATATATATATATATATATATATACAGAGAGAGAAAGAGAGAGAGAGAGACCCAAGCACATTTTATATATTTCTATTTATATATATATATATATATTTATGTATATATATATATATGTGTGTGTGTGTGTGTGTGTGTTTGTGTGTGCGCGTGTGTGTGTGGGTGTGTGCGTGTGTGTGTTTAGGATTCCTACAGTTTGCTTCTCAGAAGATTTTTTTTTATATTTATCTAGGTCTAGAGGATATTGTAGGATAATAGTTAAAAAGTGTACCGTCGCCAATGGGACAATGTCGTAGTAATCGTTGTAGTGGCCATTTTCTAAACTTGATTACTCAAGGGGACGGTAACTCAAGAATGTGTTTACGTTGAACTTGAAGACTACGCAGTTATTCTCGGCTTGAAAGAGGCAAGCGAAAGAAAGTCTCATAGACCTGAAATTCTAAGAAAAAAAATTGTTCATGGAATCTACCTTTAGGTTTAGGCACAGATAAAGAGTGGGGAAATTATTGAATTATTATTGGAAATTTTGGCGAGAGGGGGGATCAAAGACTGGAGCTCAGACGAGAACTTGTCATGAAAATATGATAAAGGAGAGGCAGGCTCGCAATGTGGGAAAGAGGTTGTAGGGAAGTGAAAAGGGCATCCCACACTAGGCTACAGAGCCTATTTTGAAATATCTTAACGCATTATAATACTTTCCAGCAGGTCCTTCCCAGATATGTTAACAGTACTTCATAATTGGAAGTACCTGCCTTTTATACTAGAAGAGGACTGCATCATTTTTCCAGCGACCTTGGCAACAGATTTGATGTACATTTTCCATTTAAGAACTTACCGAATTACATATATATTGTCTCAAGCGGCTTATCAAGTGTTTTATAACAATTCAGCGACACAAATAAAAGACCATAAAAACCGAAGTGTCTCAAATTGTTTACAGGCTTTTATTCGTATGGGCACTTTTATTAAACGTACACCCATGAATCTGTAGCTTCCTTAATTTCCTCCGGCGCCAATGCACACGGCGTACCGTTCCAACAACTTTTTAAGACCCCATGAAAGTGCTATTTAGTAAACGTGTCAATGACTCTCGGAACAGCTTATTTACTTTCCTAAATTGTCTTATAATTACAGCCTCTATTGTTTTCCTGGGCCAAGGGAATAACCAAAATCATAGGGAGCAAAGTCGAGATTATAAGGAGGTTGGGGAGCTGTCTTCATGTCCAACTTGGTTAACTAGACACTGAAAAGGATAGACCATCCCTGGGAGAAACTTCGCGCAAATATTTAGCATTTTTAATTCCTCACCAATAATTGTGTTTCTAGTTCCTTCACTGACATCAACTTGTGCACTATATACTACCGTCCTTGTTTATGATATTATTTACTTTGCCAATCAATCTTACTATTTTGATTTTTTTTTTACTTTTCGCACACTTCTCCTCATTCATCACAGACTCACAGCCTCTCTTAAATCGCTTATACAACTCAGAAATAGATGCTCAGTTCATGCAAGATGGTCCAAACACTGTCTGAAACATACCATACGTTTCTGTTGCACTCTCTCCAACTGAAAAAAACATACTTTTCTTGCATATCATTCTTTTAAATTGTCCTCATCTCCATATTAGATTTGGTAAATTCATCAAATGTGAAACCCAGGCTTTGCAGGAAAAGTGTAGTTTCAGATTTCGTTAATGTTGGCCTTGAGGAGGTTAGCATGTGTAGGTGTTCAACTGTCGGATATTGCATGTTGGTCGTGTTGGGTTGAATTTATTGGTGAGTAAATTGCAAGTGAGAGAGCAGATGCGATTTGTAATGTCGGCAAATTATGGAGGTTTCCTGTTTCTTATTTAAGAGTTCAGCCCTATCCTTAAATTTTGTGATAAATAGTTTTTCATTTAAGCAAAGAAGGCAAGGTGAATTTAGTGACTGTTACGTTTTTGCTTTTTTAGGTTGTGCCAGTAAACAATAGGTGTCGAACTTTATAAATAATAATCTAATAAACTTATAAATTAATAAACTAACAAATTCGCACCCAATTCAACCCTGTTCTCCGCGAAACTGAATCTTCAACCTCATGACCCGCTGCTTTTGCTGAAAGTTAATTTAAGCTCTTCATTTAGAATTCTGCTTTCGAAAATAAGTGTTATTGCCTGAAGAGATCGCTATTAAGTAAATACTAGTAGATCTAAACATACTCATTACCGTGTAGCAACAAACTACTGCTTACGTAAAGACAAATTTTATATATATATTATATATGTATCTATATATCTACATATCTATATCTATCTATCTATCTATCTATCTATCTATCTATATATATATATATATATATATATATATATATATATATATATATACAGCGATGTAAGAACGCGATGAAAAAAATAAAATAAAATGCTCGATCGCAGATGTGGGAGCTGAATATCAAATATTTATTTCCAAACTATATATACATATTTCAAAGGCTTGCCAGTGGTTTCGTTGCGTTGAATATACCATAGAATGGAATCAACGCAAATAGATCAGGGACTTTGAAATGGCGAAACAACCTAAAGTAAACAGAGAAGAACACTGCTTATATATATATATATATATATATATATATATATATATATATATATATATATATACCCGCACACACACATACACACACACAGACACACATATATATATATATATATATATATATATATATATATATATATATATATATCACTCTTACTTATCCCGACCAAGGTATATCGACACTCTAAGAGGATAGTAGTCAGTACCATGTCTACGAGGGACTACGTGTGGAGTTAATCAGCGAGATATAGGTTTGCATTATATGTTAGTATTTAAATGTAAGTGGAGTAAAATAAACAGAAAACAGTTTTTAAAAAACCTAGGAGATTCTAGCAACGGATAGTAGAAACTATGTAAGTGAAAAACTCTTGAGCATCTAATAGATATTTTTACAATAAAGAAAACATTCTCTGCTATAGAATTTAGTGAGAATGTGTATATCTCTATGGTCGCATGTTCTATGAGTTCATCATTTCAAATTTTATTAAAATACATATGCGTATGCATTCTATAATATTTCAAACCCGAGAGTGTCACTATTGTATTCTAGTAATTTACATATAAGTTTATATTTTTTCAAATTATTGTTTGAAAATATATAAAATTATATGTACATTACTAGAATACAATAGTGACACTGTTGGGTTTGCAATATTATAGAATGTGTGTATATATATATATGTATGTATTTTTGTACGTTATCAAACTGTACACTAACTGATTTACATAAGTGCTGTGTCATCATATTTTACACAATAAAATAAAATGGTATTTATTTCTACCTCACTGTTATATTATTCAGAAAAAAACATGGCTTGAAAGGAAGCCGCCTTTTACCGGCTGTTCAATTTTTATTTTAAATAACAAAATTCGATAAATGTCCGGATTTTATATAGTGTAAGTAAACATTTTCTGAGTTATTTAATGTGGATAGAATGTATTTATTACGATTAACAAATCGTATGGAACTATTTTCGCAATACTTTGAGCATGTGTGTACATTTTTCCTATAAAGTCATTGAAAGTGAATTGTAATCCATGCCTAAAAAAAAAAATAATAAATAATAATAATAATAATAATAATAATAATAATAAATGCCACTCACATATTAAATAAAAATAACATTATGGAATGTAACTCGGGGCTTTGATGCTATATTTAAAGGCGAAGCAACATCTATTATTTTATATATTATTTAGAGTCGATTGATTTTTTGTTATTTATAACTATTTTCAATCAAGTTGTGATTTACTTTATAAAACTTAAACAGGTCTTTACAGGAGTATCCTTTATGTTGAATGGTTATACACCCTAATTTCTGAATAAAATTTGAGATGTGATTATTTGTTTAAGCTTTCAATCATTGACATAAATCTTTAAAAAACTTCAACTCAGGGTTCATTGAAACTCAAGGGGAACTTTAATCTTCTCTACTGAAGCCATGTACTCAGTGAATGATGCAAATTTGGGATCATTATTTTGCTGGAAACATATTATCGACCTTGATCAGAGTTTTTAATTGCAAAATAATGATAGCGTTTCCAAATTTACTTGTTCATCTTATTGCACTTCCTTTCTTATTTTGTCTTTTTGTTGTCATATTCTAGAAGCTATGTTGCTGGCCATGATGCGAAGCTTGTTTTTTATAGGTTCAATATCTAGTTTTAATCATCAAGTATTTTAATTTTCTTAGCCCCTATAAATTGTGTAATTCGGAGACACATCTAAAAGAATAAATTCAACAATACTTTTTACAGAGGCATCACCACTTATCAAGGTCAAGAGGTCACTCGAGGATAAGGGTAAAAGAGTGTACAGTAGAAATTGGACAATATATTACTCGTTAGTAATGGAAATTCGGTAAATTTGTTAACTAATATGGAACGGCTCATGAAAAACTTGTTTACGTCAAACGTGAAGACAACCATATTGTAGTCAACAGGAAAACGAAAGACAATTCCATAGGCGTGCAGTTCTAAGAAAGAAAGTTTGCTCATGGAATCTACGTTTAAGTTTAGGCACGGATAAAGAGTGGGGGGATTAGTGATAGTGTTTCTGCTAGATGGGTGTTTCTTGTGAAAGTTTGGCGAGGAAGGACCATAGATTGGTGCTCAGTCGAGCACTTGCCATGAAAATAAGGATAAAGCAGAGACAAACTCGCAACATCTCTTCTGTGAGGAACAGGTTGCAGCGAAGAGAAAAAAGACATCCCCTACGAGGCTACGAAATCTATTTTGAACATTATCAAGGCAAGATACGTCCTTACTAGCGGCTCCTACCCAAATGTGGCAACAGTATTCCATCCTTGGACGTACCTGGCAATAATATAGATAGAGAATTGCATCAGCAGTGATATATCTACTGGATCGATAGAAGGATCCGATCATTTTTTCAGCGGCCTTGGCAAGGGATTTAATGTATGTGTTCCATTAGGATCAGGAGTAAAGGACAAGCCCAGAAGATTGTCACACATGAGGTCTCCCAGAGATGATAGCCATTCATTTCAACTGATGCCAGATGGGGATCAAAATGTTGATAAACTTTGTTTTAGATGCATTAAACGTAACAAGCTAGCTCTTTCCTCATTGTACCACTTGCTCAACAGCATAGGAGAGAAAATCAGAGAGAACTTGGTGATTTACCGTCTTAGATGTGCTATCATAGATAGTAGTGTCATCAGAATAAATGTCTACGAATGATGTAAGGATTTGATTTGGAAGATCATTAATGTAGATCAGGAAGAGAGTTGGGCCCAGGATGGACACACGAGGGGCCCCAGCATTACTATTGAAAGCTTCTGATTTCTGATATATATATATATATATATATATATATATATATATATATATATATATATATATATATAAAGTGAAAGTGTCTGTCTGTCTGTGTATCTGTCTGTCTGTGTACATTTCTTTACACAATAACTCTGTCAATTTTCAGTCTACAGACTCAATATTGGATATACAGGGTATTGAGATTTTGGAATATCTTTGTAATCAATGTTTGGCCAGAAAGTTGGCTCTTATGTGGTTAAAGTTCAACGATTTTACCTTTGAGAACTCTAGCAAACTCTTCCGCCAATTTTCTGTCTAAACACTTGAAACTTTAGATAAAGGTTCCGTGTACATGGATCTAACTTTATAACTTGATGTAAGTCCAAAACAATAAATGTTAACGGGTCATAATAGGAGTCAAATTCAAAAAGAAATGTGATCCCTTCGGACTCTAATAAATGAATCAGACGATTTCTGGTCTAACCATTTGAAATTTTCCACAAATGGTATTCAGAGATAGGGCAAGCTTTTGAATCAGTTTGGGTCGAAAATTAAAGTTACCAATATATAAATGTTTGTATTATGCATGTTTGCATGTATGCCAAAACTTTCGACAGAGGGGACGGATTTTACCAAGATTAGTATCGTTTTCGACCTTTCAAACGATAAATATCGAAAAATTGGCTAACAAAATTAATAGCTTCACCTTCAAGTGGGCACGTTTCTACAAGGGGGTCGATTTTCAGCCGATATTTTCGAAACTCATTCCCTCGTTTCGATTGTCTAGCCTTAATTTAAACCTAGTTCACTTCCGGTTTGGCGGTGGTCGTAACAGCAAAGACGTCAGGTTTTTCCCGTTCTTTTCCTCCTTTGCGGTAGGGGTGGAGCCTGCCTTCCTACTATACTTTTTTATTTTCTTGCTCAACATACACCTTCAAACACCCGAGCAACGCCGGGCAATATGCTAGTAATTCATAACCGTCAGATTTAAAAAAAAAAAATTCGAAAATAGGTAATAATTCTAAAATTGTTTTTACTGTCATGCGGCGTTTATTTTCGTTTAAAACTTTTCTGGTTCTACAACACACACCTACCAACTTATTAGAGAAAATAGTCAACTCCTATAATCTTTGGCTTCGCATGTACTTGATTTTGCAGCGGAAGAGTTACGCAATCTGAACTGAAACCTGCTCTGAGTCAACGCTGTTTTATCCTAGTAGATTCGAGTAGAAAAGGACGATTGGAAACAATGCTGAAATAAGCGGACCGCACATACATCACCTGGCCATTTTACAAATCTTACTAATGACCAGTTTTTAACCTGCTTAACATCTGGGGCCAGTGTACCAAAAGTTATTATAACTATATATATTCTGTATATCTATATTGTTTGTGTAATGGTTTACGCATTTATATATATATATATATATATATATATATATATATATATATATAAATACATACATATATATACATATATATATATATATATATATATACTAGTTAAAGTGCAGACATCATTTCTGACGGAGTGTGTACTCTTATATATTATGTTATACGTGTTTTCTAACAAAAACGGATATGCTTCGAATAACTCTATGTTACATTGTTTATGTCTTCCCTATCAGAAACAAGAAAAAAGTAAGTCTTTGCAAAATCCTCATTAATGTTTCTTATTAACCTTCATTTCTTGTCTGCAAATAATGTTTTCACTAATAAGCATAAACGCTAAACTATATATATATATAATAGTCTTTATTCATGATATCCTGCAAATGCGAAAGAATGTATTAAAAATCCTTAATCCGCGAAGGAAAGAAAAATATTAGCAAATAACTAGTATTGCCAGGGAAAAAAAATTGCGGGTTATGGCATTAGCGGAACAATACTTTATGAGAGTTTATCATGAAATGCAAAGGCAATGTTCGTGGCGTTATATATATATATATATATATATATATATATATATATATATATATATATATATTTATATATATATATACGTTTTATTTTTTATTATTGTACTTTTCTGTTTAGTTACGTTATTGTTTCAGCTACGCGACCGTTTTTTGGCCGTCGTGTAGCTTCCTAAGTCTTTTAGAGAAACTGTAAAAGTCAGAGCAAGCTACACGACGGCCAAAAAACGGTCGCGTAGCTGAAACAATAATGTAACTAAACAGAAAAAATACGGTAATAAAAAGAAAAACTCATATTTTCTCTACAACAGTATTGAATACTTTCTTCAGGTTTTTATTAATTACCATTTCTAGTATATATATATATATATATATATATATATATATATATATATATATATATATATATATATATATATATATATATAGATTCATCGGACCTATCACCCACGGATTATCACTTTTTTAAACATCTGGATTACTTCCTATGCGAAAAAATGCTCAAAATCCGAGATGATGCCGAATCGGCCGTCAAAACCTTCATTGCTTCCAGAACTCTGGATTTCTATACTAAAGGTATAATAAAATTGTTTCTCGTTGGCAAACATATATCGATTGCAATAGATCTGATTGTGATAAATAAAATGAATTATGAAAGGAGTTATGATCTTTTGAAATTGGACGTCAAATCGGTATTATTTTTGCAGTTAATATAATTTAATATATGCATATATATAAGTATGTATGCATACACATATACATATATATATATATACATATATATATATATACATATATATACCACTGTCTATATACAGGATGTTCCAAAAGTCTTGGGCATGTTCCAAGTCCGCACAGCGTGTCCCAAAAAGCTGATGTTTAAATTGAATTCATAAATTTCTTAGTTTCTCATATTTTCTTTTATTTTTTATATAATCTAGAATAACCATTCCAAGATAATCCTTAGTCATTACACTACCAAGATGTGGTATTTACATTTGAATGAGTCAATATCAGAAACTCAAATTTTTTTCGGCAAAATTTCAACACAAGAAATGCCCCTACTTCCAATGCTATAAGAGCTATGGTGGTTCGATTTCATGAGCAAGGGTCTGTATGAGACATCCCTGAATATGGTAGGCCCTGTATGGCAAGAAGTGATAAGAATCGTCAGAGATGAGCAAGAAGGAGATCAAATCAAATTGGGGTCTCTCCATCATCTCTTCACAGAATGCTTCATGAGGGGGGCAAATTTAAATATAAAATTACATTGGTGCAAGAGCTTCAGTCAAACGATCCTGAAAAATTTCTAGAATGCGCCTGGCAATTCCAAGATTTGGCCAATGGGATACCAAACATTCTCCAAACCCTCATTATGTAAGATGATATCGATTTTCATCTAAATGGGTTCATCCATGAGCAAAATAGCAGGGTTTCCTCAGAAAATCCCCACCCAGCAACACAACGGCAATCACGCCCTCAAAATGTAGAGTGTTGTGCAGAGGTACGGCAGAGGAAGTAAGCGGAATTGGTGGACATTTGAGTAACATCATTTTTCATAACTAAAATAAGACTTTTTGAAAATCATATCCTAGATTAATTGTGTAAATAAAATATGAATAAGAAGACTATGATATCTGACCATACCTCATCAAATCATCACGGAGAAGCTTATCTACCTACATATGAAAATTGGTAAGCATAACTTAAATATTGAGGTAGTTAATAAAATTTAAAATCCGTCAGCTTTTTTGAGACACCGTATATATATATATATATATATATATATATATATATATATATATATATATATATATATATATATACACTTCTCCTTATATACTTTTGAAGATTTTCAACAAGTGGCATGAAAATGAAAGTTAAACACAGAAATGGAGGGATAATGGTGTGGGGGAACTTTCACTACAGCAGGAGTTGTGGCATTTATTAGATGTGAGAAGTCAATCAATGCAAAGGAATACATTCGAATATTAGAAACAGGACTGTTACTAAGTATCCCAGAACATCATTTTTAACATCATAATACCCCTACGCACACTGCTAAAGTAACAAAAAATGATTTTCTGATAATTCAATTGATGTTAATTTTTAGCCAGGTGAAAGCCCCTATTTAAACCCAATCGAGAATATTTGGTCCATAATATCTCGTGTATTGGCCGGAAGAATTTTTTGAACAATTACAAACTGTGGGAAGCTGTGCAAATCGGATGGAATAACATCTCCTCTTCATAGTGTTCCACTTTGGTTGAGAGCATGTCTAAAAGGAGTGATCTTTTAAAGAAATCAAAAGGAAATGTGATTCCGTATTACGTATTTATTAAAGTGCAATGAAATATATAAATACATTTTTGACCCATTTTTTTGCCCACAAGTGTATATACACCGAAGATTCGCGAAGGGGTTAAACACTAGCGTCTGTATGTATTTAAATATTATAGTATTGTTTGAAAGAATATGCAAATTAGCTAGATCGTTTGCTAGTGAATGCACTTCCACAACCAAGATATGAGAAAATTGTATTTTCTTTTTAAATAAACAGAAAAGAGGGGTGTTTAATCGGAATGTCGATACACACAAAAGAAAACCGAATTTATAGCTGTATAGATATTTCGAAAACTTTAACTGCATTTCTGTTTTATTGTCTTGCAGTTTTTTACTCAAAGTTCTTTCAGATTATATATTGTTTTATTTTAGATATGTATGCCTAGGTTTTCATCCATCTTATCTATTTGTCTTTCTAGTACCAAAACTACTTAAGATTTTATGCAATTTTTTTGTTTATAGCATTTATATGCTATAATAATGTCGCAGAATATATCTTTTCATTTTGTTAAATTTACTTATATATATTACGAATATTTTATTTTATTCTAATATATTAGTAGAAACACATACCGTATTATTCTATATTTTTATTAGTAGTATTAAACAACTGTCCTCTTTTATTAAATCTACATCACAAGTGGCTTAGATTTTCCTTTTTCTATTCATAAAATTTCAGTAAAGTTGTACTTTTTTCATAATTTTTTAGTTACATTCTCAGTATTATTGACATCTTTAGATGCATCGATTTATGAGAGTGCTAAGCCAATTGCCTTTTAACCATTTTAGTTAAGTTTTTTTTCATCCATATATAATTGAATTCTCTTTTGTAATGATAAACTTACAAGTCTGATTATGTAGGTGCTAAGTCTACCATAGGTTAAATTATGTTTGCTTTTGTTTCCGGAAATTTAAATTGCTATATTTATTTATTATTTTTTTTTTTACATATTTTTACTCAAAGCTTTCTCAGACTATACATTTGCATGTGGAGGGTTGTGTGAGCATGCGTAAACATTATTTTTTTCTTATAGATAATTTGAACAGCTTTGAAACAAATATTGACTTTCAGATCAAGTTCATATTATAATTGAGATTCCTGTGTGTATTTGCACAATATATTCGCAACAAGCCACAATGTATTTGAAACCCAATTACACCTTTTGAAATGGAAATACAATATTATTTGAAGTAATAAACGTTTTATTTTCATAATAAATGACGTAGTTATAGCATAAAACAATTGTCGATGCATACTAGTTATTCCAATTAGATGTTAATCTGATGTCCTCTGTTTTTTCCGTGTATGGCTGTTTTCCTAGAGTTGGGATATTTATTTTTTACTTCATATGTACCTTTTTTTCCTGTAACCTAGTATACTTGATATATATATATATATATATATATATATATATATATATATATCTTTCAAGTACATGTCTATATACTATATATATGTGTGGGTGTCTCACTCTCTTTCTCGCTCTGTATATATATATATATATATATATATATATATATATATATATATATATATATATATATATATATGTACACGATTGCACCTATGACATGAAGTGTGCGCTTTTAGCATGCCTTTGGCGAATATTCGTCACGCGTGATTTTGACTTCTCTCCACACAAATACGTTGTTGCCAGAGGCCATATTCTCCAATCCAATCCATTGTAGTTACCACTCATTGTGCACTGTGACAAACAAAAATTCAGCGTGAAAAATGTATAAACAAACGCATTTATATATATATATATATATATATATATATATATATATATATATATATATGTGTGTGTGCGTGTATATATACATCTATACACATATATACCTGTATTTCTCTGTATATATATATATATACATACATATATATATACATATATATATACATATATATATATATATATATATATATATATATATATATATATATATATATATAAAATGGGGAAAATACATGAGAACGGCCTAGATATTTTCAGGATATGTTCCCATAGCAGCTGAGTGGACATTTCTGAATAACGTTGTGCAAACAAAAAAAAACAAAAAAAATCTCGAAGTTTCTCATGACAAAATAAACAAAAATCTACGACGTATAGGTGCTGTTACAAAAGACAATACGATATCGATACATATTTTTGTAATCCTAATTTGTTTTTTTGTTTTCTGTTTTCTCAGCTTTTTCTCTACAAAATACACAAGAAATATGTGACCTTTTTAGAGTTTCTAAAACTAGTAGATGTACCTAGATGCATATGCGAGTATCCTGTTTCGCTCAGGGTGCTAATGTTCAAGCGGCCCCCGGAAAAGGCCTACATACTATGTAAATGGTGACAATAGGAATATACCATTTTTATGGTGATTAGTATTAGATTGGTGATGTTAGAAATGACTGATTTAATAGAAAGATTGTGAACGCTCATTCATGTAATATGCATCAGATGATGTAGCATTGATTTTTCAAATCACTTGCTTGTAAAATTGTTTATGTACTTACGGGAACCACATCCTAAGGTTCTTAAACAGTGTCATTATCAACTGTATTACAGTCGCCTGTGACGCTAATAACCATTACATACGCCAATATAAAGTTGTAACTTGTTTGTTGGTCTAATGTTTTAGTGCCTCTACGTCATACACACAGACAAACAACCGTCCCTAGTTATAAAAATATAAAGCATTGTAACATGCATGCAATGAGATTTGCTACTGAAAAAACAATGCAATTGTCTTCATTTATTTTTTACATTTCAAATACAGGGTGACCCCCCCCCAAAAAAAAAGACAAAAGCAAAATGGAGGCCATCTAGAACATATGCTGTAGAACAGAGTAAAAAAGGCCAAATACCCTAGCGTTTTGATGTGATGTTTTGAATATAATAAACTAGTTATAACCAAAGTTTCATTTCATTCGGACAAAATACTAAGAAACGGGGCCTAATTAGAGTCGGGCCCGTTTTTTGGGGTCGCCCCCTATATCAGACTATTTATTTTTCGTACTGTTTCCACAGAAAGTTTTTCATTCTAATCCATTCTACTAAGACTTTCCAGATTTACTACATATGGAGTAAAAGTGTTTCTGTGTATTCAAACCCGCTTAAGCTACCAGTCCATTTCATCAATATTTTAGGCCCTATTACCTTTCGTAATTAGATATTGATGGTAATAAAATTTATGTGGTGTAGTATATGTAAGAGAACATCTATTTTAACACCACTATTAAGTTCAATAAAATTATATTTGAATCCGCACAACTGACCCTGTTTAAACAGTCAATATCTCGTTAATAATTTACTCCTGAGAACTGAAGAGTGAAATTCACAATGCCCTTATGCGTTTAGAGTAAAGAAATGAATATTCAACATTATGCGTGTCATTTTGTTAACATGAACTCTCCTGTATTTTAAAATGTTCATAATTTTTTCGCAAGAAATCATCTTTATTCCCGGGAAATTTAATACTGTCATACGTTATATAAGATATATGTAGACACATATTCTAGCAGTCTTTTCTCATATTTATTTATTATTACTAAGTGGATCTGAACATCTTTAATATGAAGAAATGCGAGTATTATATCTTTTTTTGTTTTTGCAATTGGGCACTTTAAAATTAGTTTCTATGCAGACAAAAAGAATGAGGAAAACAGAAATAAAACAAAACTTTCCCGCCTGTTCTCTTAATATGCTTTAGATATTGTCACCTTACAGGGACGGGGGTTGATTTTGGATTTAGATGTCGGAGTAGCAAGTGTTGTCAGCAGTGTGGCGTGTTCTAGAGTTGAGATTTGACCGTAGACTATTGAGATTTATAGTTTAGTTTTGACAGACAAGCGTCGTGATTGCGAGTAGCAAGGTTTTGGCCACAGTGTGTCGAATTTAACATTTGATATTTTTTGTTTACTTATTGAATTATTTAGTTATTGAATGTCGTTATTTGAAAAATAAAACGATAAATTAGGTATTGTATGCTGCTATATTAGCACAAAGAAACCCATTCACTCTTAAATCGGTGTTACCTAAATGTCCCGTGATTAGCATTTATGTTTATTTGTTCTATATATACCGTCCGAAGTGTTGCTTATCCCAGCGCCACATAGTGTTGTTGCGGGCAACTGAGCTTATGGTGTTGGCGACTATATATTGACCATATATTCAGAGTGTATGTTGATCTAAATATCATCTACCAATGACTGATATGGCGTGTAATACCATAATATTTTTGATAAATAAGGGTTCTGTGATTATATTTGATGACAATTTTCACTTAAAACGTGCTGAATTTTTACTTTCCATGGTTATTATAATTGATGATTGTAGTTTAATTAAAAGTATATCGTTTGGTGACGACCCGATCGCCCTCAGTTAAGTTGAAACACGAAAAAAACCGTAATGCGCACACAATTACAAGTGCAGTCCTAGGTGGTTCGGCTCGAACATCCACCAAATTCCTGCGACGCAGTTCCAGTTATTTTCACAAAGACAGTCGATATGACGTTGGATGCATCAGTTTGTGATCTCTTCATTTCCCTTTTTCCGCTGTAATGAAATATCATTCAACTTGGTTTTTCCTTTTTTTATGTTCACTTGTAACTAATACACAATAACCAATGTCCACATTTTCGTTTGAAATTAGTTATTCACAAAAGAGAAAAAAATATGTATGTGCGGTTTTTATCAGTAGGGTGAAAAAAGTATGTACAGTTTTTCGCAAGACAATGAAAATTCAACAAGTGCAATATCGATTGCAAGTTTACTTTATTGTTGGTTACAATAATTGATGTCCCAGATCCTTACTCTGGTTTTCAATAGCAGATTTCTTGCTTTAAATCGGTCAAAATGGGGGTGCTTAATCGAACAAGTGGTGTGTGAGGGCGGTGCATAGTTTTCCCCAGGTCAACAGTCTCCAAGCTATGAGTTCAAACCTACCTTGAGACTTTCTTAAGAACTCACAGCAAAACAGATTTTCCTTGCTCTACACCGACTTAAGTATACAGGATTGGTATGAGTCGGAGCATATATGGGTAGTCCAATTAACAGATCCTTGTTTATCCGCCACACCTTGGTTCGTCTTGATTGGATTATAAGTTACCTCTCTCTCTCATGCCAATCAGTTAACTTTCCAGAGAATAAGAGTTTTTATCGATGAGTTTCTTACGCACCGGAGAGCGTGTTCTTGACTCCCCTGTCAGGTCAAAACACTAGCCTAAACAATCCACGAGAAATCTCCAAATAATCACCTCTACAGGTTATTGTATCATAAATTCCATTTTGTTTTTCCGTTAGAAGATAATGTATTTAACATCGGCGACAAGGTCATCGTTTTAATTGACCAGCTTAACTGTGTGTTCCAGGATCGATATTAAAACAACAATACTTTAACTCCTCTTTCGGTGGCCCGTTTTGGGGCCACTTTTCTTTTCAACCATATCTCTACTTTACCTCTGCGTCACTCTTCCTTCTTGGCAATCTCTATATACCGCTGCTGATAGGGCCACAAAAGAAAATACTTTCTTTGCCGACAGTAATTGTAATTTGTGATGCAAAGTATAAACATAATAACTTGATACCAATTTTATGTTGTATAAACATAATAACTGGATACCCATTTTTTCTGGAATAGAACTAACTCTTTCCATATCTGATACGTTATTTTCAAAAGCAAGTTGCTTTGGCAAGGGTTGAGTTGATAGCTGTTTAACATTGAAATAATCATGTTCCAGACGCATATTTATACAAAACGCCGAAATAAATTTAACAATATGCAACTGGTAGTGAGAACATTCATTTTTATCAATAAAAGTGTGGCTAATTTATTTTCACAGACACTATTCCAGGCAAACGCCTTCTTCGTTAAATGTTTGGTGTCTGGAAATAACCGCTTATATGATAATTACATAATTTATTATTAAACTGAAATTACTTAAACAATAACGTTGATATATAATTTGAGCTGAGTATTTATTAATTTCGACGATAACGTTCCATAATTTCAATCCACATTTTTGCCCCCGCCCCTACTAAAATAATAACTTTGATATATTGGCTGGGCTTATTATTTCATTACAAACACACCAATCAATTTACTCACATTTAATCATTATTCATAATGCTTGGATATCTTACTAATGTCGCCAATTACTTTTCATAATTGTGACCCACATTATAGAACAACCTTACTAAAGTAATAACTTTGACTGGGCTGATTATTTCATTACAAACACACAAATCTATTTACTCACATTTCATCATTATTCACGATTCTTGGATATGTTACTAATTTCGACAATCATTTGTTCACAATTTTGACAAATATTATCGCCCCTACATGTCTAAAATAAGAACCTTCATGAATTGATATGGTAGGGCATAAAGGTTTACTTCACAAGATCTCCAGCTATGTTATTACTGGAAATGTCTTCTCAATTATTAAATCATTTCTCTCTGATAGGTTCAAAAGAGTAGTAGTTGATGGGCAAAAAGCAAAAGCTCACAGTATTAATGCTGGAGTCCCCCAGGGGTCCATTCTGGGGCCAACTCTTTTCCTGATCTACATTAATGATCTTCCAAATCACATCCTTACAGCATTCGTAGACATTTTTGGTTACGGCACTACCATCTATAGTAGCACATTTAAGACAATAAACGACCAAGTTCTCTCCGATTCTCTCTCCTCAAATCTTGATCATGTTGTACAATGGGGAAATGAGTGGCGGGTTACTTTTAATGCATCTAAAACCAAGCTTCTATCTTTACATCATCAACGCTCTGATCCCCAGCTGGCATCAATTGAAATGAATGGCTCTCGTCTTCAGGAGGTCTCAAGATTTGACAGGCTCCTGGGCTTGACCTTTACTCCTGATCTTAAATGGAATACGTACATACAAATTTGTTGCCAAGGCCGCTGGAAAAATGGTCGGGTCTTTCTATCGGTCCAGTAGATATCTCACTGCTGATGCAAGTCTCTATCTATATAACAGCCAGATACGTCCAAGTATGGAATACTGTTGCCACATATAGACAGGGGCTGCTATAAAAGACTTCTCCTGCCTTGATAGGGTTCAAAATAGACTTCGTGGCCTGGTGGGAGATGTCCTTTTCTCTTCGCTTCAACCTCTATCTCACAGAAGAGATGTTGCGATTTTGTCTCTGCTTTATCATTATTTTCATGGAAAGTGTTCGACTGAGCTTCAATCCCTCGTTTCCCCTCGCCAAACTTTCACAAGAAACACTCATCTAGCTGAAAACATAATCAATAATCCTACCACTCTTTATCTGTGCCTAAACCTAAACATAAATTCCATGAGCAACGCTTCTTTATTAGACCTGCACGCCTGTGGAATTGTCTTCCGTTTTCCTGCTTTCCAGCTGTCTATAATATGGTTATCTTCAAGTTGAAGGTAAACAAGTTTCTGATGAGCCGTTCCACTTAAGTTAATTAATTTACCGAACTTCCATTACTATCGATTACTATATTGTCATTTTGACTGCTGTACACTCTTTAACACTTATCCTAGATTGGCCTATCTGCCTTGATAAGTGGTGATGCCTATGTAAAAAAAATTGTCTGGAATGATTATTCCATTACAAACACACCAATCAACTTACTGGCATTTTATATTTTTTCATAATTCTTGGATATGTTAGTTATTCAACAATCATTTTTAATAATTTTAACACACATTATCGGCTCCTCACAAAAATAATAAGTTTAATGTATTGCCTGCCATGATTATTTCATTACAAACACATCAATCAATTCCTGGTCCTCTCATAGTATACATATTCCACCTATCTCAGTCGATCTCGGGGGACGCTGCGTATTCTGCTACTGTATTCAAACCTGGGCGACGCTGGATATTTAGTTAGTATTTATTTGTATTTATCTCATCCGATCCCAGGACTGACTTCATGCCTGCCACCCCAATGTTAAACATATATATGAAATAAAGTAATGCTTAAATCGTAAACTGTTTCAGCCATTTCTGGGAGTGACTTTATATCACCAACACACTGTTAAAATAGACATGGAATAATGCAATGTCTAAATCATAAACTATTTCACCAGCTTTCCGAAAGTAATACATAAAAAACATTAACACAGTTAGAGATTAGGACATCATTACTTCAACATGAATTTAAGAGTGTGGTATCAGTCTCAGCATTCAAATGATTTTAACCCCCTCCTCATTCAGAAGAGTTTGTGTAATTTCTGCCATGATGACATTAAAGACGGAAATATAATCTCAGTATTACTTGATATATTTACGTGATTTTCGGAATGTTAAAATAAGCTCATAGCTTGCACTGATCCATTTACCTGATTTTTGGAATCAGCAGTACTTCCATGTGCTTTTTGTAATATGACATCTTACGTCAATATAGTCATTATAACTATATTATATGCAACTTTTGTAACAGAAGATAATCACGTCATGACCGGAAGTAAACACGTCAGATTATAATTCCTCCCCTACTCGAAAAGAAGGAGAAGATTAGTTCTGGGATCTCATTAAAATCTCACCAAATCCATGGCCTCGTATGTAGTATAATTTCTATATTAATACGATAATATGTATGTTCTTAAATCTCAACCAATGAAATTTGCCGGAAACCGTGACACACAAAAGAACACACAAGCTATCGTATTAATGTATAGATAAAAAACAGTCAGCAAACCAGTTCCCCCTCACATACCAAACATCGTCAGTACGAGATAAAGAAGGCACTGTGTATATTTTAAATAAAGATAATGTTATTTAATATGTAGAGTCAACACTGATCACGTCTTCATTTCTGTTTTTATTTAAGGTGGCAGACTTCAGTACATACAATTATTTTTATTGAAGCAAAACTGAATCTAGAAACCAGATTAACGGTAAACCAAGTGAGGCTTATAGACACCATAACATGATGACACATTTACTTTGCATAGATATCCACAGTTAATTGTGACTATTTGTCTTCGATTCAGAAATAGTGCTTCCACTTTTTACCCTACTTTCACTGCACCCCTCTTCTGCCGACCTAAACCTGCTAACTTCTTTTTTTGCGAGGGCGGTGAATCGATAGCAACAGTAGTCACTGAAGTGATGTGGTTGCTATGGAGGCTAGTTTTCAAAACCTTGCTCACCTTAAGTATTTTCACAGTTCTGAACACAAGTAAATTCATCATAACATTTGTACACACACACACACACACACACACACACACACACACACACACACACACACACACACACACATATATATATATATATATATATATATATATATATATATATATATAAGCAGTTCAGCCCTGCTTTACTCAGGCCTTATATACTGTTCCTAACTTCTACGTGTCAATACACTTTTTGTAACCTTTCAAATATCTAGACCAAAATTTGTCTAAGTAATTTCGAAGAGACCGCAAAGGTATATTTTTTTTTTACTTTGCCCCCGATTGTACACCTTAACATTTATTGTTTTTGTCTCAAATCCAAAAAAAAAGTTTTACCCATGTCCAAGTAATCTACATGTGTTCTTTAGACCCAACATTGCGGAGGTGTTTGGAAAATTCTGTCACGGTAACCTTTTTAAACGTTGACATTTTTGCAACCAAATTCTCACTGGAAAACTGATTAAAATGTTTGCCGCATGTCTGTATACCCGTTATGTACAAATTGTACCTGTTTAGACCCAAAATTGGCTTAGTAGTTTGCTAGACACTTCAGTAGTTAAATATTTCGAACTTTGACCCCTGGGTAGCTCAAATTTTCGACCCAAACACATTAAAAAGCTTGCGCTAATGCTGAATATCCTTTGTGCTAAATTTCAAATGTTTAGACCGGATATTGGCTGAGTAATTTTGTAGAGACCGCAGAGGTAATTTTTTTTCACTTAGACCCCAATTTTTACCTCTTCACGTTTTTTATTTATCTGTGGCTCAAAACAAATTATAAAGTCCAAGTAACCTACATTTACAATTTTGACCCAGAGGAGTTTGGTAAAGTTTTAAAGGTCAAATCGTTGAACATTGACCCCTCGAAAGCTAAATTTCTGGCCGGTTTCTCCTTTCTCTTCCCAGGTTTTTTTTTATTTATAGTTATGTCTCGGAAGTAGTGTGGAAAGTACATCTTATTTTTTTTCTATTAATATTATTTTTTCCTTGTACACACTTTTTTGTGAATTATTCCATGGATTTCTGCCTTTGGATTATTATGAACCATCTTCTTCCAATTACGGGATTTCTTTGGATTTTACTTGTACAAATGGACATTCTTTTAACTTTCTTGAAGTTTTACATGTGGATTTTACCGTCACTGGATTTTTTTATCTTCCACCAGACTATCCATTAATGTGTAATCACCTTTTTCTTTACCATATTCCCTCTGCTAAACTTATTTTGTTTTCAAGTAAGATCTTTGACTTATTTGTTGTTTCATCAAATACTTCTGGATGCAAAATCCGATCCTGCATTTTGCTTATTCCTACGCTCTGATGAGAAGGAGAGCATTTCTTCGAAACTCCGCGGATTAAGGACTATCCATTTATCTAGTGTTTCCTTTTCAGATTAAATATTTAAAGTGTTTTTTTAACATATTTCATTAACTGTTTGCTCATATATATATATATATATATATATATATATATATATATATATACATATACATATATATATATAAATATATATATATATATATAGTTACATTTTTTACAAGGCCGATAGCCATTAGTCGCGTGCTCTCTCGAATGAACTGAATGACCTTAAGAACGATTTAAAGAATGCTTAAAACATAACTGGAATCCTTTATTCATATACTACACTTTGAGCTTGGCCAAATGGCCAAGAAAATGATATTTATTTGCTCCCCCACCGAGCAAATTAGGCACAAGGCCGATTTATAATGTGAGGAATGAAGGGGAAATAGGGACTAACTCCCCAGGACTAGGGGAACAGGATAGTGAAAATTGGTATGAATGGTTGCCCCTACATTGACCAAGGTCTTATATGTGAGGTCTCCCATTAATGTGGTCTTTGCTTGCAGTATCTGCCGGGAGAGATACTACATTTTGAGCTTAGCTAAAAAGCCAAGAAAAAGGTATTATTTGCTCCCCCACAGGGCAAATAAGGCGCAAGGCCGATTTTTAATGGGGACCAGCTCCCCGGGGAGTAGGGGAGCTGGATAGTGACAATTGGTATGAAGGGTGGTCCCTACATTGGTCTTATACAAGGTCTTAAATGTGGGATTGCCCCTAGATATGGGCTTTGCTTACAGTATCTGCCGCAACAGATACTCCATGTGATCTTGGCCAAAAGGTCAAGAAACGCTTAAAAAGCAAAGATCAGCATGTATTAACAACATACCTTGAGCACAAAGATGTTACGGAGAGACCGGTGACCAACAAACCGACAGACCGACCGATCGACCCACGAACTGACTTATAGAGTCGCTTGCAAGGGACTAAAATTGCGATTATTAAAACGGAAGTTGGAATGTAGGTGTATTATTTGCATCTGCGCTTTTGTTTTATATACATTGACCTTTATACATTTTAAAAACTGTAATATATAGAGGGCGAAACATAATTCATTTTTTCATAAAGTAAATATATATATATATATAGACGTACATATATACGAATACACCTACACACACGCACACACACACACACACACATATATATATATATATATATATATATATTCCTATAATTTTTTGTGTGTATTGATATTCATATTAAACACACTTTTTTCTATTTTTCTGAATACTTGCCTCCCAAGGGGGGCAGTATTAGACACAAGGACCTTTTTTTAATTCGGACGGAAACAATTTCCCCCCAAAGGGGCACTCTGGTTTGTAACAAAAATTAAAACAATATATCAGTTATGAAGGAATTCTACTCCCTTAACCGAGACCAAACCCTTAAGTGCAGTATAAGAACAGATACTACACTTTGTGTTATATATTTTTTATTCGCTCTCTAAAGTTGATCGCTTAGCAGTAATAAAAAAAAACTTAGGTCTTTATAAAAAAAAGGTTATAACTTTTTTTACAATAAAAAACTTGTAAATTAAATATTTTACACATCCGACCGTAACGACTTTTATCCTATAAATAGATAGGCACTCGACCAAGTTATCCGGAAGTAGAAATCTTCTTTCGCTCTAAAAAGACATATGTCAGCAACCAGTTGATAAAAAGACGGCGGAGGGAATCTATAGTGCAAAAACTTTAAGTATTTTTTTATTTATTTTTTATTTTTTAAACTAATCCTAAATGTTTTTATTACCTTGTTTTTAAACTTGTTTTTCGTGTTTTATTTATGTATTTTATCTGTATTCTCCTGTCTTGTCTGTATTCTCCTGTATTATCCGTCCCCCACCTCATGCTACAAAGTTAAACGATAAAAACATACAAAATGCCGGCAACTAACGATACAAGAAAAAATGCCGGAAATTATTCTCTAATAGAGTTGATAAACTTAGGACTTTATTTAAGTAGTATACTTAATATATACTATTACTGCAAGCTTGCCTGTAGTGAAAATGATTGTTTCTTGCCGGCAAATTAAACAATCTTATATAGTTAGCTTTATGTTCAAGTACGTTCGGAATATAATACAGTGCAAAAAAACAGTTACTCATGAAAACGAACCTCCTAAAGTAAAACCTTGAATAATTATCTAAACTCGAATGTAAATTAATATTAAGCGGACTTTACAAATTGATAATAGTTAATTATTGGATTTTAATTAATTATGAGATGAAACTCTAAAACTCGATAGATAACGACAAACTTCCACCCATTAATATGGGAGGGGAGATTATCATCAAAAGTTCCCTAAATCGTTAACTTAGCACCGGACTTAATTCTAAGATATAAATAAGTCACTTGTCCCCATCCCCCCCCGTTTTTTTTTTAAATGGAGAGTAGATAATACAGTGGATGTGTTTTCGGCATCTCCAGTAACTCTGGCTTCTCCTATTTCGTCATTCAGTCCTCATTCAATGAGTGATTTTTCTGACAAAGGGTGAAGAAAAAGCTGCTTAAAGGTCGGTAGTACTTGGTGACCAGTTGTCTGAGATGTCGGAAATTCTTCTGCCTCTGTCTGTCCTTGTGGCCATGCCACTAGTAAGGGTGCTGGAGGTAAACGTTTTGTCTGGGCTGACGTTATCCGCCTGATAGTCAGGACCACAACCTTGGATTAACCACTAAGGAGGCTGTCCTATCAGCATGCGCAAAGTACTGGGACTGCTGTATTGCCATTTGGTGAGTGGATCTGGACCATGCAGTAGTCTCTGGTGGGGCCTCTCGATGCCATACTAGTGGGTAATTGTTACGACTTTACCTTTCGTTTGCTACAAAAAAAAAATTCCTGTCTTTTTCTCTCTTACTTTCCCTCTCTGAACTTCTCTAACCAAGTATGACGACCTATTCCACAAATCTCAAAACCTCAACATGACATATCTCCAGAATAAAACTCGATTACACCTGGAACCCCATCTTTCAACGTAGACCCCTACTACCAGGTCTCCTTCTACAACATCAGGGGTCTACGTTCCAACCTTCCAGAGGTTGAAACCCAATTACAGGAGACGAAACCGAACATATTATTTCTAAGTGAAACTGGAATAGGGCCGACCACTTCCCTAGATGAATTCATAATTAACGGATACTCTAATTTAACAGCTAAATCTGACACCCAAGATCGCCATGGGCATGGAATATGTGGCTACATTACAAATGGCTTAACGTGTGGCAGGGATATCTCTACAGAAGATCCTAATTTACCTTATATGTGCTTCAGGCTTGCACTTGCTAACACCACTGCATTTATATTTGCCCTCTATAGGCCCCATAACAGCGGAGTTACTATCTTAAGAGCTTATCTGAGAAAATAGACCACATACTGTCTTCACATCACTCGGCTTACATCCACATCTGTGGTGACTTCAACGTCCATAACGTGGAATGGCTGACAAATTCAAATAAGACGGATGATGAGGGGTTGGTTTGTCATGATTTTGCCATTGCTTATGACCTCACTCAGATTGTTCGCGAACCCCCCCCCGTGTGCCCGATACACCTGGTCAATATGCAAGACTCTTAGAACTTTTTCTCTCAACTTCCCCTGAGCTATGTTCATGTTCCGTTCATTCTCCGCTAGGATCCTTCGACCACTCCGTCGTATCAGTGAAGATAAAAACGAAATGTAAGACGTCCCCAGACGTACCCCTCCACCGTACTGCATACCGATAGTCTATAGCTTACTGGGATAGCTTCCGTACATTCATATCTGATTTACATCTGCCCTCCATGTTTATAAAGGAAGTGTCCTCTATAGTATCAGATCTGACCGAATAGTTAATTGTAGGCATAGACCAATTCATACCATCCAAAAAAATTCCAACAAAAACCTACCAACCAGCGATGGTTCTCCCCAGAATGTGCTGCTGCTATCGCGCACAGAAATCGCCTTTTCCATAGCTACCAAGGTAATAGATGCACTGAGACTAAAGCTGCTTCAAGGTCTGCCAGCAACCACTGTAAAAGAGTAATAAAAAATGCAAGAGAGCTATATGCCCAGTCTGTTTCATCCAAGGTAGCTGATCAATGGCTTGGATCCCATCAGTTTTTGCAAATAACAAATAGGATCCTGACCAGAAGTGTGCGTTCTATCCCAACCATTATCAAAGGACCAGAGGTCATCTTGTCAGCGTCAGACAAGGCAAAACTATTTGCAAAAAACTTTGCAGCTAATTCTACATTATGCGACGAAGGCCATCAACTCCCCATATTTCCTTCTATAACACAGAACAAGCTAGGTGTCATACAAATATCCGTGCATGAGATCGCCAAGTTAATAAAGAACCAAGATTCCAGTAAAGCAACTGGCCCAGATGGCATCCCAATTATAGTGTTAAAAAGATTCAACCAGAACTTGCTCCCATACTTACAAAACTATTTAAGAGCTGCCTTAAGGAGAAGTGCTTTCCGACTCCCTGGAAGACCTCATCAGTTTGCCCTGTATTTAAAATTCAGGTGATAAGTCATCTCCCTCTAAGTACAGACCAATAAGTCTCCTGTGTGTTATGAGTAAGTTGCTGGAATCCATATTAAATAGAGAAATAGTCAACCACATCAGCAGGAATACCCTCCTTAGTGACACACAATATAGTTTCCGCTCTGCAAGATATACCTCAGATGTGCTGACGGTTATATCCCACAGGATTAGTGAATCCCTTGACAAAGGCTTCCTTTCTAGGGCAATTGCTCTTGACATATCAAAGGCCTCTGACAAGGTATGGCATAAGGGTCTACTTCACAAGATTTCCACCTACGGTATAACTGGAAATCTTTTCTCAATCATTAAATCATTTCTCTCCGATAGGCTCATAAGAGTAGTGGTAGATGGACAAAAATCGGAGGCCTGCAATATAAATGCTGGAGTCCCTCAGGGGTCAATCCTGGGCCCAACTCTCTTCCTGATCTGCATCAATGACCTCCCTAAACACATACTTTAATCATTCGTTGACATCTATGCTGATAACACGACCATCTACGACAACACGTCAAAGGGTTTAAATGACAAAGTTCTCTCTGATTCTCTCTCCTCTGATCTCGAGCGCGTGGTTCAGTGTGGGAAGATGTGGCTGGTTACCTTTAATGCATCCAAAACCAAACGGCTATCTTTACATCATCAACGCACTGATCCCCAGCTGGCATCAATTGTGATGGATGGCTCTCGTCTTGGTCAGGCCCCGTGTTTTGACAAGCTTCTGGGTTGATCTTTGCTCCTGATCTGAAATGGAACACGTACATCAAGTCTTTTGACAAGGTCGCTGGAAAGATGGTGGGATCCTTCTACCGCTCCAGAAGATATCTCACTACTGATGCAACTCTCTATCTACATAAAAGCCAAGTACGTCCAAGGATGGAATACTGTTGCCATATCTGGGCAGGAGCTGCTAAAAACAGCCTATCCTGCCTTGACAGAGTACAAAATAGACTTCATGGCTTAGTGAGGGATGCCCTTTTCTCTACCCTGCAACCTCTCTCCCACAGAAGAGACGTTGCGAGCCTTTCCTTGTTTTATCGTTATTTCCATGGCAGGTGCTCGTCTAGACTCCAATCTCTGGTCCCCCCTCGCCAATCTTTCACGAAAAACACCCGTCTAGCTGAATCCACTGTGAAAAATTTCCCCCACTCTATATCTGTGCCTAAATCAAAACGCGGATTCCATGGAAAAAAACTTCTCTCTTAGAACTGCACGCCTGTGGAACTCTGTTCCGTCTGCCTGCTTCCCTCCGGACTACAACTTTGATGTGTTCATTCCAATGTTAACAAATTCCTAATGTACCGCCCCCTTAAGTAAACCCTTCATCAAATCTCCACACTAACGTAATGTACTTGCAATTACCCTTATCCCTGAGTGGCTTCCGGGCCTTGATAAATCGTGATCACTGTGTAAAAAAAAAAAAAAAATCCTGGGTAATTTGGACTTTTGGGCCGGCGTCGAGTTCTGTTGCCACACACAGCGGATGTGTGATTTGGTGTGATGCGGCCCTTACTTGAAACTACAAACAACACCTTAAACGTGGATGGTCCGATGATTTGAGCGGTGCCCTCAAGCGTTAAACCCTCTTTATTTGCAAATTAAAGGTTATGGCAATGTCTCTGTTGTCATAACATGGATCGGTAGAGAGCATGGGTTGTAAAATGGCGCATATCTGATCTCGCTCATTGAACATTGTGTCACTTTTAGACAGGATAGAAGCTCTTATAGCTTTTGGGATTTGTTACACAACTAGCCAACTAATAAACATCCCCCCCAAAGAAAAGACAAAGAATACCTTAAAGCACACGGAAATAGAAATATGTAATATTTTCAATTATGACGCTGTACCCTATGTTATAAAAAAATATAATCGTTCCCAGGTCACATTTTGCACCTTATCTACAGTAAACTATCATGGCTGATTATATATATATATATATATATATATATATATATATATATATATATATATATAAATGCACACAGACACAGACACAGACACAGACACAGACCCCCCCACACACATATATATATATATATATATATATATATATATATATACATATATACATATATATATATATATATATATATATATATATATATATATATATATGATCAGCCATGATAGTGTACTGAAGATCCAGCGTAAAATGTGACCCGGGAATAATTATATTCTCTATAAAACTGGGTAGTACGACAAAATATTTGTATTAAATTTTTTGATCAAATTTCCAAGCTTCGGGTTGGGGAATTCCGCCGGAGGCCAAACGTTTATCCGCTATCTTATATACTCCAATCTATAGGTCTTGTAAGGTTCTTACCGTCCTTGTAAATTAGCTGTTTGAATCTCAATTGCATCGAGTATATTTGGCAGGTAGTTTTGTTAATTTATTTTTATGAATTTGGTTTTTCCTATAAATATTGGTATGATAAATATCTTCCTAAGATTCTAGTTTCTTTTCATGTCATACATAAGATCTTTGTATATATATATATATATATATATATATATATATATATATATGCGTGTGTGTGCGTGTGTATGTGCTAGTGTGTGTATGTGTCTTCGTGAGTTTTCGCAGTCTTCGTGTCTGTTTGTATGTGTATGTGTGCGTGATTAAACTGTTTTCCACGAGGTTAGAACTCAAAATTGGTTGCGACGGAGTAAAAAAATGTATATATTGACACGTCTCACCATCGTCTATATTTTCTTGTTCAATTGGCACATGATCCAATTATAATGGCGTCAAGCGTCCTGGGAATTTTGTTTTGAATGATCAGACATTGTAGTAAGTTGAGAGAGACAGCTGTACCCCAATTAGAAACTGTCAAAAATGCTTAGGTTTTTCACTACATACGTATAAATCAACACGAACTAATATTCACCAGATATATCCACTGGATATGGACATTTAATCATAAAAAATGTGGTAATTCTAAGTTATACACGGCAGAATTACGACCAGCATACTTCATATAAAAGCGTGACAGGCCAACGAGAATGCAATTTTAAAGCAAATAAGAACTTCAATGGAAAAGTGACTTTTATTTAATTCAACATGCTCTTTCAAACAATATTATGGTGCCAGAAGTATAAAAAATTCTGTTGATATTTGATTTCTCTTAAGATGCCTTTTTACTTTCTATTACACATTAACAATGTACATACTCACGAAAATTCAATTTCAATGTAAATCAATACAATCAAGATTAAAGAGAGATGCTCGTGGCCTAGTGAAAAACCACACATAATTACGATCTGGATGTATCAGATTTCGAATTCATATCATTGCACAAAAGTCTCTTTCATTTAAGATCATAGCAACGTTCTCCTGTTTTCTCCTATAAACTTCAATGTCTTTCTAAAACTAATTTTGATTACAAAATTGTTCTGATTACAATATATATATATATATATATATATATATTTAGGCAGCATTTTTTCATTCAAGCAAATATTATTAAATGCAAGGGAGACACCATATATATATATATATATATATATATATATATATATATATATATATATATATATATATACTTTCTTTTACATACATACACCCATAATACAATAATATGCAAACGACTAAACAAACTAGAAATTGCAATCATATAAACCACATCACAAACTATGAGACAAATATTAAAAACAACAAAACATCTACAAAACAAATGAGTTACTTTGCAGGACACGTTGAGGAAACGCAGCGTAAGTTAGAAAAAAGGCTTAATAAACATAAAAGAGATAGAAAAATAGCAATTTTCTAAGTGAATTTATCTGTCATTCATTGCAGCTCAATCACACCTTTAACTTTAAACAAGCATAAATTGATAACTTTATTTCAGAAATATTGAAATACTGTAGCTTTACTACTGAACACGGCGTTTCTTTTGTTTCCTTTCTATACGCGTTCTAAAACGAGTTCTGTCTAAAAGTTAAACTGACTTCATTTACGTCAGATTCACTGATTCCGATACCCACACATTTACCATTGTCGTAAATTCACGTATTAAACCTCTTTTTTCTGAAGCGTTCATATATTTAAACTTTATCTATTTTTTTCTTTCTATTTATCAACAGAACTTTGTATGTGTGTATTTGTCTGTGAGTTCCCTCCTGTAAACTCACCAACGGATGTATTTTTGTATATAACCGTTTTCTCAAGTAGATTGATTAATGACACGTTTTCGATAAGTATCGATAATCGGTAATTGAAAAAATCTATTGAATAAAAATGGGCACGTGATCATGACGAAATTTAAAACATTTTACTGTGTTGGGTTCGCTGAAATTGTGGTGCCATAATTGTTGGATAATACAGTACAAGTAGACAAGCTCATTGTATTTTCAAACACAAATTATGCATGGAAGAAACATTAAATTTATTACAGACGATATTATTTAGAGTAATTTACACTTTTATTGCTATAACATCTCCCATTTCAAATATGATGTTTTATGTGGGTCTATTTATAGAGTGGAAGTTGGTTTGCAATTCGTTGTGTCCTCACGATTGGATCTTTCTTGTCAAACTGGCTTTGTTTACCGCATGTTGCAAAAACACGTTGAAGTAATTCAAATGTGCCCGGTAAAACATTTAATGGAATGTTTGTGTAATTTACTTGTTTTTTGGAAGATATGAGTGACGAAGTTGATTTGCATGCCTGGGTTGAATAGATGATTGTAAATCGACATCATAGATTACATTACCAGAATTACATACTATGCTTTCATTTTTCTTTACCATTGCGGTTACCTTTTGCCATACTTATTACCGCGGTAGAAATTTACGTGCCCTTTCTCCATTATCGCAACTTAATTGGCTTTTCATCGTCCTGTTTCTTTGGAGATTATTTGATGAGACACGAATAGCATTCATGAGTAAATGGGGCTAGTAGTTCATTGGAACATCCAATATTTCAATGCTTGTAAAACAAGCAGAGGGATGAAACATTTTGTCGATGGGACACAGGTTGAAGCTTAGATGACTGTTCAGGATCTATCAGGTTGGCAACTCTCTTTAAAATCTTGTCCAGGAGTGAGAGAGTAGTAGTAGTAGATGCATTTGCAAAATGTGACAACAATACTCCATATATATTTTTTCATGGTAGTCACCACTTATCAAGGCCTGGCGGCCACGCGGGGATAAGGGTTATTGAGTGTAAAGTAGTTAATGCGATAATCTCGTAGTAATCGTTAGTAATGGAGAGTTGATAAAGTGGATTACATAAGGGGGCGGTTATCCCAGTCAGTATCGAGTTTCAGCAAAATGGTTTTGAGTTTTTACAAACTCAGTTTGCTGGTTTCGCAATATCTCATTTAATACTTTTTCATCTATGACTATATAATTCTGTTTTTTGTTTTGTTTTTTCCTGCACGAAATTATGTGTTCGCAAAAGTGTGATTTTTTTCGTGTATTCACAAAAAAAATGATTGTGGATATTTTTTTTATTTTGTGTGTTCACAAAAAAAATGTTGTAGAAATTATATTTTTCTGTTTTTATAGAAAATATTTCTCTGATTTTTTAATATATTATGTGCGTTTTTGTTTTAAAGATCTGGTATTTAATTCAATCTCATCACGTCGCCAAATTTTGTTGTGTTCGAGGATTTTTTTTTTATGTCAGGATAATTGGTTTACATAGAAAAAGGAGACAAGCGCATTGTATTTTCAAACACACGGCATATATTCACGGCAGTAAGATTACATTAATTATAGACGCTATCAAATTTCCAGCAAATGTTGCCAAGTTGTCTTCCTCATCCTTGAACTTTTCAGTATTTTAAGGATCTATAAGGGATATAAATCTTACTTTGTTTACTTAGAATTATTTCCCTTTATCGCTGTAACATAAGTATTAGCATGACTAATGGGGTTGACAAGTTTTATTAACGCACAAGAAGAAATACCCGACATATAACAACAGCAGTACACACTTTGATATGACAGAGGCGTGTTCGAAATAGACGTTTCTGTTTAAAGTAAAATTAAACCATGATACTGGACTTTAGCATTTGACACTTATAATCGGGTCATTATTACTGCTTCGTCAGAAAAGTTAGTCACATAAAATGAACAGTATATTTTTCGTATGAGGAAAGCGCATTAGAAATTAATGTTTTTCTTTTGATCACAATTGAATCATAATATTGAATTTTGTATTTTTAACTTTAAATAAGTCGTTATATACAAAAAGTAATTTGATAACATAAAAATTTGGCTCTTTACATTGCAATGTAGATTACAATGTAATTGGATAAAGTCACTGCGGGGAGCATTGTATATCTTTTTTCTGGTGCATCATGACTTGATTGAAAAAATGAGCGATTCCGGAGATTTTGATATCAATCACAGTATCCGTTGATTATCATTCAATTCCGAACAGTTATAATCCATAATCAAAGGCCGAAAATGACAAAGTTCTCTCTGATTCTCTCTCCCCTCTGATCTTGAGTGCGTGGTACGATGTGGGAAGAGGCGGCTGGTTACTTTTAATGCATACAAAACGACGCTTCTATCTTTACAGCATCAACGCTCTGTTCTCTGTTTAAATGGATGGCTCTCGTCGTAGGGAATCTCCATGTTTTGACAAGCTACTGGGATATACCTTTACTCCTGATCTGAAATGGAACACGTACATCAAATATGTTGCCAAGGTTGCTGGAAAATGGTGGGATCCTTGTACCGCTCTAGTAGATATCTCTTCTGATGCAATTCTCTATCTATATAAAAGCCATGTACGTCCAAGGATAAAGTACTGCTGCCATATCTGGGTAGGACCTGCTAAAAGAGCCTATTCTTCCTCGACAGAATACAAAATAGACTTCGTAGCCTAGTTGGCGTTGCCTTTTTCTCTTCCCTGCAACCTATCTCCCACGGAAGGGACGTGGCGAGCCTGTCGTCGTTTTATCGTTATTTCCATTGGAAGTGCTTGTCTGAGCTCCAATCTCGGCCTCCCTCGCGAATCTTTCACGAAAAATACCCGTCTAGCTGAAACCACTCTCAGTAATTTTCCCCACACTTTATCTGTTCCTAAATCAAAATGTAGGTTCCATGAAGAAAACTTCTTTCTTAGAAATGCACGCATGTGGGACTCTCTTCCGTTTGCCTGTTTCCCACCTGACTGCAACTTGGAGGTCTTCAAGTCCAACATAAACAAATTCCTGATAAACCTCCCACTTGAGTAAGACACTCTATCAGATCTCCATTACTAGCAACTTCTACGATATTATCGCATTGATTAACGTACATGCCATAACCCTTATCCCCGATTGGCCCCGGGGCCTTGATATATGGTGATTTCCTTGTAAAAAAAAATAATCCAAATTTTTTAATTGGAAACGTTACTCTGTTATACTTTGAATAAACATTGAATTAGAATAATTAATCTTATAATGACTTCAAATTCTTACTGAACAATTTTTGTCATGTTAATATTTAAAAGGTGTTGCATATCATGCAGTCTGTGCCAATAATAATTGTGTCACTTCGATTTGTTAAATAAACACATGGTATCCTAAAGAATTGATTCAGTCTTAATGACAAACTGGTGTATCAAATCGGTAAACTTTCAAATCAATTAAGGAAAGGTAGTTAATGATCGTCTTTAATGTATTGCATTTTCGTATTCATTGGCACGATTAGAATATAAAGCGATTGAAAGGAATAATCGAAGACTCGAACGTAACAATTAAATACACGGTGTGTTTGCTGCATCAAATGATCGAGGAAAAAGAAGACGAAACATTAGCTGGCTTGTCGCTAATTACTTGATTTATTTAATGCCCACTTTATTACCTTTCGAAGTCGAGATAGACTTGCTTGTATTAAGCAATAAAAAGACTTTTTATACAACGAAGAACGATGTTAATTTACTCAGTTAAATGATCATGAAATTCAGTGGCAGACAATTATTTTTATAAATAAGTTTAGACTTGTTTAAGTTTTTCTATTTTCTATTCGTTACTCTAATGGATCACTATATACATAGTTTTTTTTACATGGTAGTCACCACTTATCAAGGCCCGGAAGCCACTCGGGGATAAGGATTATTTCGTGTACAGTAAGTAATGAGATAATATCGCGGTAATCGTTAGTAATGGAGATTTGATAAAGTGTCCTACTTAAGGGGACGGTTTATCAGGAATTTATTTACGTTAGACTGGAAGACATCCAAGTTGTAGTCAGGTGGGAAACAGGCAAACGGAAGAGAGTTCCACAGCTGTGCCTATCAGATTTACGATTCCATTTTGAACACTGTCAAGTATTGAGAGACAAGTAGCAGATGCACCAGCCCAAATGTGACAACAATACTCCATATATGGGCGAATGGAGAGGTACAGGATACTTTCAGGCGTAAGTAGGTTTCTAGCACCGTAGAGAAAGCCCACCTTCTTCGTATCAGCCTTGTCAATGTTCTCAATGTCTCTATTCCAACTCATGTTTCTCTCTAAACGTTAAGCCGAGGGGTTTAAAGGAAGTACGTTCAGGTAATGAGTTCTTGGCCATCGCCATTAGTAATAGAGAAGGTTTATTGTGAGCATTGAATGTGGCCATTCATTCCACTACAGATTGGAGGTCATCCTCTAGTGTCTCTGCCGTTTCCTTAGATATGTGTTCATTTGTTTTCCCTGCCGTGCCTGTTATAGAGGATGGGGTTTTCAGGAAATATACCAATCTCAGAAACAATTTTATCAGGTCATTTACTACCAGGGAAATAAAAGTCCAAGCATAGACCCCTGATGTACTCCCGCATTTATACCATGTTCTTAGATGTACGGCCGTCGAGGATAACTTGGATTTGTCTCTTACTTAAGAAGGATTTAATTACATTATATATTCGTCAAATGATACCATATGATCTATTTTTCTTTAGAAGACCATCGCCTGTCAAAATCCTTAGATATATCGAGGGCTACCGCTCTACTCTCCCCTGTTTTCGCCAGCTAACAGTATATACGTTCAAAGATTACATTTAGGATATCCGCTGTGGAACGGGCTTGCCTAAATCAATATTGTTTGTCGTTCAGGAGATTAGCTATTGTAAGAGCTTGATTAATTAAGGACTCAAATATTCTAGCGAAAAGAGGGAGAAGGCTAATGGGGCGATAATTAAATGATCAGATCTTTCGACAAAATTATTGAAAACTGGTACCACAGAAGCGGTTTTCCAGCAGTCAGGAAAGCAATGTTCGTTAACTTAGATTTTTTGTTTTGTTTTATAAAAGAAAATTAGCAGTACACTTTTCTTTATCTGAGAAAAATGTCATGAAAACCGTCAATTTTATAATGATCGTAGAATAAAGTTTTCTTCAACAGAATCTAGAATTTTTTTGTCAACAGATGTTAAAAAATGATATTTCTGTATGACAAAAATCCAAAAGAATTTTCGATTATTTGTTTCAACATTTGCAAAACGCTCGACTTCATGTGGTGATTGCCGGTCTCGCTCTAATCATGATTAACGCAATACCTCAAGATTTCATGTCAAATTCCACAAGGTTACCATTCTTTTAAATTTTGCTTTTCTTTTCAATTTGTGGAGCGGTTTATTAGTGATTACAAAATAACAAATTTTACCAATACGCAAATAAAGAAAAATCAATATTTAAAGATTTGGAAGTGGGCTCATTTTCTAATACCAATTTCTATTTAATCGCTCCCCTTATTAACAAAACTCAAGGAAAACACGACACCAAATTCTTACTCGTATAAAAGACGTTCTTTTGGGTTTTAAAAAAATTAGAAGATTACTATTGCTTTGACATTTAGCTTCCAAATTCTGCAAGTTATATCTTAATGCCAAAAATCCAATATTTAAAGATTTTAAGTTTCGTTCAGTTTTTAATATGATGTAAGTAGATATAGAAGTTTCTGGTGGTTTCACGATAAATCTTGTTATAACTGAAATGCAGTAATGCTATATCTGAAGTAAAAGTTATATTTAGATTTCGATATAAATTCCCTTTGTTTACATACGCATTACCACTTATCAAGACAAAGAGACCACTCAAGGATAAGGGTTAAGAGTGTACAGTAATCAATTGGACAATATAGTAATCGTTAGAAATGGAAATTCGGTAAATTTATTAAGTGAAACGGCTCACCAGGAACTTGTTTACATTGAACTTGAAGACAGCCATATTTTACACAGATTGAAAGCAGGAAAAAGGAAGACAATTCCACAGGCGTGCATTTCTAAGAAAGAAGCTCTGTTCGTGGAATCTATGTTTAGGTTTAGGCACAGATAAAGAGTGGGACGAATTATTGATATTGTTTTCAGCGTGATTTTTGTGGCAGTTTGGCGATGGGAGACAATAGATTGAAGCTAAGTCGAACATTTTCCATGAAAATAACGATACCACAGAGAAAAACTCGCAATCTTTCTTGTGTGAGATAGAGGGTACAGCGAAGAAAAAATGGCATCTCCTACGAGGCTACGAAGTCTATCTTGAACTATATGAAGGCAGAAGAAGTCCTTTCTAGCAGCTCCTATTCAGATGTGGTAATAGTACTCCATCCTTGGACTACCTAGCTCTTATCTATATATCTATAAAAGTGAACGTGTCTCTGTGTGGGTCTGTGTACATTTCCCTATGCAATAACTCTATCAAATTTTATTCGACAGAATCGAAATTTGATATACAGGGTACTGAGATTAGGGAAAATGTATGTGATTTGTTTGCGGCCAGAAATTTTGCTGTTAAGGAGTCAAAGTTAAGCGATTTGACCTTTGAGAACTCTACCAAACTCCTCCGACAATTTTGGGTCTAAACACTTGAAATTTTAGATATATGTTCCTTGCACATGGATCTAACTTAATAATTTAATTTGAGCCAAAACAATAAATTTTAGGGGTCATAATAGGGGTCAAAGTTAAAAAAAATTGACCTCTGCGGTCTCTTCCAAATTACTCAGACAATTTCTGATCTAAATATTTGAAATTTTGCATAAAGGGTATTGAGCGATAGAGCTAGCTTTTTCGTCATATTGGGTCGAACATTGTTAGTTACCAATATACAAATGTATGCATATATCTCTGTTTGCATGTCTTCCTTAAACATTCAACAGAGGAGACTGATTTTTCCAAGATCAATATCGTTGTAAAATTCGACCTCTCATACGACATATATCGAAAAATTGGCTAAACACATTAATATCTTCCCCTTCAACTAGGCACTTTTCTATAGGGGGACTTTTCCGCCGATATTTTAAAAAGTTATCCTCTCCTTTAGATTGTCTAGTCTTAATTTTTAAAAAATGTCGCTTCCGGTTTGGCGGTGGTCGTAACAGCATAAACGTTAGGTTTTACCCCGTTCTTTTCCTCCTTTGCAGTACGGGTTCGAGCCTGCCTTCCTACTACCACGTATGTTTTTGCTCAACATACACATCCAAACACCCGGGCAACGCTAGGATGAAATGCTAGTATAGATATAACATTGCATCAGCAGTGAGATATCTACTTGATCGATAGAAGGCTCCCACCATTTTCCAGAGCCTTGGCAAGAGATTTGATGTACGTTTTCCATTTAAGATCAGGAGTAAAGATCAATCCCAGAAGCTTGTCAAAACTCGAGGCCTCCCGAAGACGAGAGCAATTCATTTCAATTGATGCCCGATTGGGATTAGAACGTTGATGATGCAAAGATAGAAGTTTGGTTCTAGATGCATTAAATGAAACCAGCCACACCTTTCCCTAGTGTACCACGTGCTCAAGATCAGAGGAGCTCTCAATAATTTAGTGACTGAAAGGGGAATCTCATTAGTCACTGAACAAATACGACAAATTCAATTTAACATCTTCAATTCCCTGAATAGTAAAAACGATCTACAATGGTCGCTTTGCTGCTAATACCCATTTTCGATGAATTATTGACAGGAAAGCGACCTCACGTGGATAATTAAAATTGAATTTTAATCACATGATTACATTTTCAATAATAACGTGATTTTATTTTAATAAATTGGCAAACATATTTAATATACCCATACTCTAAACAAATACTGTTTACATTCAGTTAGATATTGGTGTTGATCAAAATTTCCTTTTAGTGATATGTCGTGACTGGTGAATCATCGACATGCAGCAATATCAAATTAAAAAATGGAAACATCGTTTTAAAAAAACAGCGTCATTTATTCAGTCTAATATAATGTTTGGATTAAAAAGACATATACAAAGCCACGCATGGGTATTATGACAATACTAAGCAATCAGTCCAGCTGTTATTTAGATTATCAGACACGAACAAAATCCAAAAGTTAAAATGCAAACTGAGCTAGTATTGAATAAAGAGTAGGACTAATCCTATTCTTCCTTATGGAATATATTTAAATAATAACCGCTTTTTGAAATTACACAAATAATATGCTGATATAATTGTAAATCGCCAATATAATACCTAGATACGGAACTAACACAGATTCAAAACAATATTGTATGAACATAAAATATCAGGTCCAGAATTGAGAAAAAAAAACAATATAATAATATAAATAAATAAATTTATATTAATAACTAATAGAAAAATAGTGATAAAATAAATTAAGTGCGCAGAGGTAATTAGTTGCAAGGATAAATTAATAATCGATGAAAACTTTTAAATATAGAGATACAAAAAAATCCTTAACGAACAGAAAACGGGAAAACCTCTGAAGGAAGAAATGTAGGTAAATATTTTTATCACAAGATATGGATTCCATATTGTTAATTAAAAAGTGTTTTCTCAAAGTCTGAAGAGAGGGGGTTCTTGTGAATATTTTTAACCGATATAAGGTTTGAAATTCTCCGACTGGTCGCGAAACCATTGTAACAAACAAAGAAATTAAAATACTTGTTGCTAGCAATCCAATCTTTGTTGTATTGATTTTGTTAAAACAATAAACACACACATGTCTATCGATCTATCTATCTATCTATCTCCCTCCCTCTCCATATCTATATATATATATACATATAAATGTATATATATATATATATATATATAGAGAGAGAGAGAGAGAGAGAGAGAGAGATAGCAAGATAGCTAGATAAGTACATATAATAAATCACTAAAATTTTAAAATAACATTAAAATATTAAAAATAGATGACCATATGTTTGACATTGCGATTTTGTTATTAAATGTATACTAGATTTAGCAAAATATGAAAATGTATGTTATGAAATTGTTAGGATTAATAAGTTAATATCAGTACGCGTGTTTCAAATGCGGTTTATTTTCCCAATAAATTATTAATTCAATTGTAAATTATATGAGAGAGTTTCGCTAAGAAAAACTGTTAAAGTAAATTAAATTCTTAAACAGGTAACTTTTATATCTTATATAAGCGTTTCGAAAGAGAAACGTATTTTTTTTTTTACATTTTCACCCCAAACAAGGCAAATAGCCACTTTGGTGTAGGGGGCTACTATCGAGGGCAACAACTATTGGGGTGCTATGTAGGGATTTGGGCAGCAAGATGTCGGTTCACGTTACACTTGAACTTCTGCATGTCAGTACTGTTGGGGAAGCAGGGGCCTGGAATGGAATTCCAGAGTCTAGCGGTTCTGGGGAAGAAACTATTGGAGTAAAAAGATCTTTTACATCTACGGATCTGTACAGTGTGGGGGTGGGATTAAGCAGCCTGTCGGGTTTTTCGAGGGTGCTCACGTCGTGGGGACACAAGTGATTGCAGTTCGTCAGAGCATTCACCACTAAAATACTTGTAGAAAAGGCAGAGGGATGCAACATTTCCTCGATAGAGGCTGAAGCTTAGATGCCAGTTCAGGGTCTATCAGGATTCCGACTCTCTTTTGAACCTTGTCAAGGAGCGAGAGACTAGTAGCAGATGCACCAGCCCAGATGTGACAGCAATACTCCATACATGTGCGAATGGTAACCTTATAGAGGTACAGGATACCTTCGGCTGTTAGTAGTTTTCTAGCACGTTAGAGAGAGCCCGCCTTTCTTTCAGCGCCCGTAGTAATGCCTTCAATGTAATTGTTCCAACTCATGTTTCCTGTGAACTTTAGACCAAGGAGTTTGAAAGATGCACTTTCAGATAAAGAGTCGTTGGCCATTGCTATTGGTTGTAGAGAGGGTTTGTTGTAATTATTGAATGACACTTATATATGAAAGCAATAAATCTCTGAAAAAATGAGCGTTTTGGTTTTAATTATTAGTGTTTAAATTAATTTACTGGTAAATTATTTTATAATATTAATACGATTATAATTAATGTCTACACCAAATTTATGCGAATATCTATTTACGTTAAAATATGTGTGCAAGTTTATACAACAATGTAGGTAAGTTTAGTCTCGTAATTTATTTTAGAACTTGAATAGGCTCAGGAATATGATGAAAATATTTATGTGTGTATTCATTATTAATATTTTTAAATACTTTGCATGGCTTCTTGGCTTTAATTTCAACTTGAATATGATATCCGAGAAATATAGCTGGCATCAAGACAAATGTTACGCTACAAGCTAACGTCTCAACTTAAGTTTTGTATTAAAGTATTTTTGTTTTTGAAAAGCTGCTTATAAACACAAAAACTAATGTTTTTTATCTATTTTCTGCGAAAAATAGATATCTATATTTCTTTTTATCAATATGATTTCTTCGCCATGTTTTTTTATTCCAAATAAAACATGTCAATTGTTATTTCCTCGAGGAACACATATCTGCCCGTGTCCTACTATGTGTGTAATACGTACTACAGTAAAAAAGCATTAAATATATATATATATATATATATATATATATATATATATATATTGATACCATTGTTTTTTTATATTCAAAAGTAATGGACTAATGAATTCAACGAGGTTGTTAGATAGTGCTCAATAAAAAGAGCTGATAATACTTGTTTATTGTTATATAAACATGCTCACATCCCGCTGCTACAAATAGCCACTTGTTTCAATCAAACAACAGATATCATCAGGCAGCGACTTGACTATTCAAAAGAGCAATGAATAATGGATTTTTATTTTAGGTAGGCACTCTTTAAAAGTTGGAGTTAAAAAACTTAAAACACAGAACTTTAATTATAAAAAGTAAAGAGGGAGGGGCAATTTAAATAAAGTTAAAAGATTACAATGGAGAGAGAGTGATTGAGAAGAGAAAAAAAGGAATAGAGAAAGAAATAGAAAAAGAAAATAGAGAGAAATATATATATATATATATATTTCTCTCTATTTTCTTTTTCTATTTCTTACACGCTCGATGATTAATCAAACATATGAAAAGGACACTTCCTTATCGTTATATTACTGGAAGTTAGTTAGAGAAAATAAAACACCTAGTATAGAATGGAATATTATAAGAAGGGCCAATACTTGCCACTCATTGAACTCACCATGTCTATTATGCTTATCAGAAAAACTTGAGATAACTAGGTTTACAGACCGAGAAAAATTATTGAATATTAAACAAGAAACTGCTATATCCTGCAAACATTTCAGAATACATGCACTTAAGGAACTCTAAATTAGGATAATGGAAATGCTATAAGTACAACTAACCCCCATCAAATAACCCCCCACAAAGAGGATAAGTGAGGTCGCAACTATAATCATACCCATATGGGGTACGTAAGTCACTTAATGTTCTACTTCATCGAGCAGTTATGTTATTACTAGCCGAAATAAGTACCTGTATGAAGGTATATTTGAACTAAATGAGTAATAGATCGTTTTGAGTGAAGCCCGTAATAATGTATGCATATGAATATTTTTGGGTGTGTGCATGTATGGATATATGATCTTTATATACCCGGGTAGGAAAAATAATTTATTAATATAAAAAAAAAAATAGAAGAAATAAATAGATGAAAGAAAGTAAGGAATGAAGGGTGAATGGAAGAGAAAGGAATAAGGGTATTAGAGTGAATAAGCAAAGATGAAGGTAAGTACTACAATATATAAGCTTATATACTAGGTTTATATAACCTAAATACTCTGATTTCTGTCATATGTTATTATATATTATTATTGTGTCGTGATACATCTTATGTATATCTGCCTTACCATCGAAAGAATCTTTGTTAAATATGAGGATAACCCTATGAACTTCATGCTGAATTCAATATACATTTTTACGTAGTGTCAATTTTTACGGTAAACACCTACAACTTAAGAAAGTGTAACAAGCGGAAGGGGCCATGAAACATAACTAGACATGTGGAATTTTATAGAAAAAGTGAATTTATACAGTAGGTGTATTCATGTCTGTTTCTACTTTAGATGTATCATTTGGTGACACGGTACATGTATGCATGTATATATATATATATATGTCTATATTTGTGTGACTTTGGATATATAGGTGTATTTTACGTATGCATGTATGTTTGTATGTTTATATATATATATGTATATCTGTATCTATGTATCGGTGTGCATGTTTGTATGTGGATGTGTCGCTGTGACTATTGTATGTAGATGTATGTATACACACGTATATTTCTGAACTATTAGAATAGGCTGCCTCGTATAGAATTGTTGTAACAATATAGATTACAAAAATGTATGGATGTCCGAATGTTGTTTATATATATGTTATATATGTATGCATGTGTTGATATGTATATGTATGTCTGTTGTGTGTGTGTTTATATGTATGTATGTATATATATATATGTATATATATATATATATATATATATATATATATATATATATATATATATATATATATATATATGTATGTACACCCGTCTGTAGTCGGGTAGCATAATATTGCATATACGAAGATGTTACCACGCTGCATAAGTAAAGAAAAATACTATTATTTGTCTCTGTATGTCTGTAATGTGTGTGTGTATATATGCGCGGGTGTAGATAAATGTTAGACATTTATAAGTGTATTGATACACGCATATAGGTACATGTGGGGTTTAGAAAACTTTCGGGTTTATATTTATTCACATTTTGTTGGTTTTTTTGTTTTAATTTAATTTTACTTTATTCTTATTTATTTATTTTTTTATTTTTTATTTTTATTTTTTTTATTGTTTATTTTATTTTTTTATTTTTTTATTTATTTATTTTTTATTTTTTTTATTTTTTATTATATTTTTTATTTATTTTTATTTATTTATTTATTTATGTATTTTATTTTTATTTATTTATATTTTTTTATTTACCTTAATGTAACTTTTACTTTATCCTCTATGTAGTTTCAGAATCATTGTCTAGTTTCAGTAAATAAAACAAAGAGTGTTCAGCATGGATTCGCTTTTGAATATATTGATTCATGTGTGTATGTGTGTTTTGGCAGTGTCTGTGTATGGATGTGGTATGTGTGTGCTGCGTGTATGTGTGGGTGGAGGTAGATTAAAAAGGCACCGGTCAGTACTTGGTTGACCATAGCTAAGGTTATTAACTTACAGACTCTAAGACAAGAAAACTAAACTCTCATGTACCCTATGCCATAAAAAGCCAAAAGTTAGGTTAGATGGGGGAAGGGGAAAAGAAAAAAGATGTTTATCATCTTCAAAGACCTCACTCATCCTTTTACCGTTTTTTGTTTTTTTTGACTCCCACCCAGGTTGTATTTTTAACTCGATAAACGAAGTAGAAAAATGTATTTGGTGGAAATGTCACTTTTGAAGGTAGTTCTTGGCCTGAAGACGTACTCCCCCAACGTGGGTGATTACAGAAATATGTATGTACATATGTAGCCATTAATGTTTGTATAAATAAAATTAATATATATATACATATATAATATGGAGAAGAAAAGAAAAGATATAAATGGTTATTATAAAGAGAATAAGGACTAGAAGGGAAAGTCAAGGAAGGAATGATGAGATCTAGTTAAAGAGAGAAAGAGATAAAGAGAGAAAGTAAGAATTTGACAGTATATAGAAAAAGAAAAAGAAAAAGATCTGCGTGTCAACCAATTTATGAACAGTTATACAATTCAGTAATGAAGCATATTATTACAAATACAAATATAAGATACAATCCAAGCGTCAGAAATGAACATGTCAAAATAGACAGCGAATGTATCCAGCCAACATATATATCAACTAACATACGTCCACGAGTAATATCAACGCAGTTCAAACATACGTCTACAATTAATTAGGCCCTTTATGCTAAATGATATAAGTTAAAGTTTTCGCGTTTTTATTAGATAAATATATACATAAAAGAAGAAAAAAATAATGATAAAACAATATTAAAATTATTATTATTAATAATAATAATAATAATAATAATAGTTATAATTAACATAATAGTAATAATAATAATAATAATAATAATAATAATAATAATACTAATAAGTATAATAATAAAAACAGAATAAAATTAATATTTATTATCTTTTTAATATCACAAATTTAGCCATAAGAGGGGATTAAATAAATTAAATAGGGCCAATAATTATAAATAAAAATCTACTAATATTTATGTATATAAAAAGAATACAATACATATATGTATATATATATACACATACACACACACATATATATATATATACACACATACACACACACATATATATACATACATGCACATAAGTAAAGGTGTAACTATACTATTAAGTTGAAAGTTTAAGCTATTAAAGTATAGATATAAAGTCATATTTAATCACAAATTAATACATTCAAGACCGGATTACTAATAACACATATACAAGTACACTTACCTATACATATATAAATATATTCAGGCAAAAGAAGTAATTAAATCAACGAAATACTCAAAAGTAGAGACACACAGGTAGATAGTACCCAAATTGAAAATAATAAAATACATATGTATATACCCACAGAGAACCAACAGACATACAAACAAGCATATATATACATATATATAATTTTATGTATACACATACATACAAAAAAATACACAAATATATGCACACAATCATATACTAATATACAACAACGCACACACACATATATATACGCACACATAAATATGTATAATTTACATAAACTATATATATATATAGAAATACATAAGAATACAACTAATTTGGCAAGAGTACAGATAGATGCATACACACATAGAAACATACAAATGGAATGAATAAACATGGGAGGGTATACCAAATAATATAAAAAATATAAATCTAAGTATACACGGTCATAAAGTAAATACATAGACACATACATATACACATAGACACACAGGTATATAAGATAGGGGAAGTAAATAATGACATCAGGCGAGGAGAAAGTATATTAGTAGTATTTTAATAAATTATAGAAATCAGTGACAATTTTAAATTTATTTTAATTTTATATCTAAACTAAATTACGTAAATGATGGTTTTTATAATGTTTGCAATTAATTGAATTTTCGTGCTTCTTATTTAATAATTTATCTCTTTCTCTAAAAGTAAGTATATATAATTTCTCATAAAGACATAGGTAGCAAGGCGAGTTTAAAGATGAACAGGTTTTAGCTTTCTTTAAAATTTTCCAATTTACTATTGGGGAGAAACCTTGCTCTACTAGTTCATTGTAATATTTAGACAAGGAAGTTCTATTTTTGTACTCACTATTTTCAAAAGAGCACTTGTGACCGGTAAATCTTTCTTTAAAATTGTTATTTGTCATTCCTATGTAATATTTTTTTCATTCGGATTTTCCTTAGTAGAAATAGTTACTTGGTACACTACAGAAGTAATTTGACAATTTCCTTTAAGAGGGCATTTTGATTTAATTCTACAGTTACAACTTTCGATACAATGGGTGTGCTATTTTTGTTTAATATTTTGTTATTATGTTTTTAATTATTTTTTCAAGGTTTTCATTACAGCTATAACTAAGTTTTATTGGATTTTTATTGAATATTTTATGTAGTATGTTATTAATAGGGAATTGCTTTTTAATTAAGTTTAAGAATTCTTAAACCCAATTAACCAAACTAAAACTTTAAACTTATATCATTTAGCATAAAGGGCCTAATTAATTGTAGACATATGTTTGAACTGCGTTGATATTACTCGTGGACGTATGTTAGTTGATATATATGTTGGCTGGATACATTCGCTGTCTTTTTGACATGTTCATTTCTGACGCTTGCAATGTATCTTATGTTTGTATTTGTAATAATAGGTTTCATTACTGAATTGTATAACTGTTCATAAATTGGTTGACACGCAGATCTTTTTCTTTTTCTTTTTCTATATACTGTCAAATTCTTACTTTCTCTCTTTATCTCTTTCTCTCTTTAACTAGATCTCATCATTCTTTCCTTTCCTTTCCTTTCCCTTCTCGTCCTTATTCTCTTTATAATAACCATTTATATATTTTCTTTTCTTCTCCATATTATATATATATATATATATATATATATTTCTCTCTATTTTCTTTTTCTGTTTCTTTCTCTATTCCTTTTTTTCTCTTCTCAATCACTCTCTCTCCATTGTAATCTTTTTAACTTTATTTAAATTGCCCCTCCTTCTTTACTTTTTATAATTAAAGTTATGTGTTTTAAGTTTTGTAACTCCAAGTTTTAAAGAGTTCCTACCTAAAATAAAAATCCATTAGTCATTGAACTTTTGAATAGTCAAGTCGCTGCCTGATGATATATGTTGTTTGATTGAAACAAGTGGCTATTTGTAGCAGCGGGATGTGAGCATGTTTATATAACAATAAACAAATATATATATGTATATATATATATATATATAAAGAGAAAAAAGAAAAGAAAGAAGGCATTAACATATATATATATATATGTATATATATATATATATACATATATATATATACACAAAGGTTGCTTCAATCTTTGACTGACTGTGGTAACCCCCGAAGGAGTGCCTGCGCACGAAATTATTGTGGCAGGTGGTGCGCATATCCAACCGTACATCTCCTGTGTCGACATAGTAAAATAACACTGGCAAGTGAAGTGTATTTTCAGGACGACTAGTAAAAAATGTCGAGATAGGCAGAGAGCATATACAGCTCCTAGAATTACTAAATGGTCACCCATCTAGTACTAACCTGGCTCAATGTTGCTTAACTTCGGTGATCTGAAGAGAACCGGTGTGTCAATGCGATTATATATATATATATATACATATATATATATATATGTGTGTGTGTATAGTTGTATATATATATATATATATATATATATATATATATATATATATATACACACAATCTTAGCACCTTAAAGAAAATTTGACGTAAGCGAAAGCAACGCGGGGATCAATGCATGCAGGCGCACATATGTACATATATTTGCACGCCAGGGCGGGGATGTATGTGTACATGTGACTGTTTTATTAAGTATATATGTGTGTACGTGCGCATGTGTGTACCCTTGGCCGCGACCGCTAGCTAACCCTTTCCAAACAATTAAAACCAAGATAAAAACTAAAAATAAATAAACCGAATCATAAACCCCCCGCCTCCAAACATAAGCGAACACCAACCAGGTCAAGACATACTTACCAAGAAATCATCTCACTAAATAGTCGCTAAAACCTTTAACATTGAGACTCGAACTTTAATGTAACCCCCTCCTCTCACCCCACATATTCCCCTTCCCTTCATGTATCGCTTTGCCCTAAGCCACACCAGAAATGAACTCTCCAAACCCTCCCCCACAAGTTCCTTAAACCTCAAAACTAAAACATTATCGACATACAAGGCGCCCCCTCCCACCTTCCCCCTTGTTCCCTTCCTCTCTTTCTTCCTTCCGTTTTCCTCGCAACCTCCCCCCCCTCCTGGCCTCATTCACTCTTCCACTCTTTCATCCCAAAATAGCGAACATTTCTGTAAAAGTCTGAGGAAGCTACAGACTGCCAAAAAAAAACGGCCGAGTAGCTGAAACAATAATGTAACTTAACAGAAAGATACGGTCATAAAAAATAAAACGTATATATATATATATTTATATATATATATAGTGTTATAAAATGTATATGGCGATTAAGCTACATCGAATATTCCGCGTTTCATCCACTCTAGGACTCTTCAGGCTTATGGCGCATAAGCCTGAAGACTCATAGAGTGGATGAAACGCGGAATATTCAGTGTAGCTTAATCGCCATATACATTTTGTAACTTACTAACTATCTCTACCTACGTATTGAGCACTTTTGAATTAAATACTTGAAGTTTATGCATAAATCTATACTTTCGGATATTAATTTTATGTGAGTAATATAAGTGTCTAAAAATATTTTAATCCTAGTAAAATTCAAATCGTTTTCTCGAACAAATAATTGCGTTGTTATAAAGTTTATTTGGAGACACAATGGCAGTTATCTCATATTTAGAATCCATGTTCATATTGTGACCAAACTACATTCGATCAGTTCGGTTCTAAGAATAATTGGAACTTTAAGCGAAATGCATAAAAGTTTTTGAGCTGAAAATGCAAGAAAGGTAAATATAGACAACATATGAAAAGTGAAAGATAGAAGGTGAAAAACAAGAACAAAAGTGGAAAAGGATGGTGAAGATGAATAAGAAGGGAAAGAGAGAAAGGGCGGAGATAGTGCAAAGGAAAAGAATAGGAAAACGAATAAGAAAACATAATACGAAAGGGAATGGTTGAAAATTAAGAAATGGTAGACAGAATGAAAACGTAAGCGAAATATAAAAAGATAGAATATTAACTAGTAGCAGTTGTGGCAATAGCAGCAGAAGAAGACAAAAAAGAAGACACAGTGAATTAAATCTAAAGTGCTGCTCTATACCTTCGAAGACGGGAGGCAGATGTAAATCTCTAAGTGAAAGAAATTAAAAGACATCGGACGGAAATGTTCAGCCAGGACCATTCACACGAATCAAAATGTCTCCAGCCCCTCTACACTCCCACCCCCAGTAGTATATGTCAGAAATGAACGTCCTCATACTGTTCATAATCACGGGCCACCGTTCTACCCTTCTATTATTTCCATGTCGGACCGGAAGCTCCGGGAAACGTCCCACTTAAAAGCGGACATATCTATCTGACCCGCCTGACTATTAATAAAGCCGGTTGTCCCATCGCCTAGAATGACCCCCGGCGCGTTTAACACATCCGCCATTTTTCGAACCCTCATGTGGAGACTTAGATATAAACCACCGTTGGCTTGGCACTCATCGATGGAACGATTAATTCCGGCGCGTTCAACGTAAAAATAAGATTATTTTTAATATACCCCCATCTATTTGCTGGCATCCTTCCCCTTCCACACATTCTTATTATCTTATGTATATCTTCTTTTGCCCGCCGAAGATTTACATTAAATACATACAAACAAGTAGAGCATAAGTATATTTAGAGAAATATGCGTCATAATCAATACCCCAATATATATATATATATATATATATATATATATATATATATATATATATACATATATATATATATATATATATATATATATATATATTATAAGGTAAAATTAAAAGCCAAGAACAATGCGAGATTTTTTTATAGAGTAATATTAAATGCAAACAAAAGAAATAAATTTCTTTTTTTTTGTTGTTTGTTTTTTTCTTTTTCACACAAATTTTAACTCTAAACAACAGTAATTTTTTTCTGTTGTATTCAATGGTGTTATAAATTATAAATCTCAATATATTTCAGACTTACTAGTCCTTTTTCAACAGAAGACAGCGGAAGAGTGTTCAAAATTGGAAAAGTAGCCGCAGAGTTTGCCACGTGATACCGCGAAATATAGAACAAAAAAATGACGTTAGGAGAACGTTAAAATAAATCAGTTGATGTTTGAAATACTTGTTGCGTTTGTGAATCAAGGGAGATGACTATTCAAGCAAGGTTTTTTTTTAATTATTGTTTTTCTTATGTTTTAAACTTATATTATAAAAGCGGAGCTCAATTCCAGTCTATTGTTTAGTGTGGGAGTATTTTTTGAAATAATTAAAGATTCGAGGATACGAAGTTGACCTACGTTTCTTGAAGAAGCAAGGATGTTGATGTGAAAATCTGGTTCTGAATTAATGCAAGTGCGAATATGTTTATAGAACGACGAAGCAGTAGTGTTTAAGTGCTCTTTAATGCGGTGATGAAGCAATCTGGTAGTGCTTCCGATGTAAGATGCACTGCATTTAGCGCATTGTAGGTCGTAATCAACGTGGTTCTTAAAGCATAAACCTGTGTGTGATATTGGGCAATTAGAGAGTGAACAAGGGGAAGGTGTATGCGATGGATGTTTTCGGTTGAGCTGTTGTCTTAAAGTAGATCCAGTGTGGATGAGTTGAATGTTGAGTCCCTCGCTGCGGATGGCTTTTCGGATTGAAGATGAGATTTTGTCACTGAGGAAGGGTAGCTTTAGAAAACAATTGTTAGAGAAGGGTCGGGTGTTGCGTTTTTTCTTTTTAAGTGAGGATAGGATCGTATTAGGGTAGCCGTTTAGTGAGAGGGTCTGTAGGAAATTGTTAGTGTGTGAATGTTTGTCGGAGATGGTAGTGCATTTGTCTTGTATGCGTGAGATTTCAGCATGTGCGTAGTTTAGTTTGTCCTTGAGAGGTAGTGCAGAGTTGACATGTACGAAGAGGCGTTTGCTGGCGGGTTTTCTGTAGAATTCAGTGCATATGGCACCCTTTTTTATTTGTATTTTAAAATCAAGTAGAGAAAGAGATTCAGAAGAGTCTGGGTGTTCTATAGTATTTTAAGTTTGGGTCGGCGTTATTGAAATTGTGGAAAACGTAAATAGCTTCTTCGCGGGAGTATGTGATAATTAAAATGTCATCGATATATCTAGTAAAAAGGAGATATGAGTAGCAGGTACTAAGGGTGTGTCTTTCGAGCTTGTCCATATAAGCAATGGCAAGAATACCGGATAGACTGGAGCCCATGGGTAGTCCAATTACTTGTTTGAACGTGTTTTGTAGGAAAGTAAAGTAAGTGTTGTCTACTATAATACGGAGGAGTTGTAAGAGATCTCCTGGAGTAATTCCGAAGCATTGTGGGTTTTTAGATGCTATAATGTCTGCAATGAGATTGATGGCTGGATGTGCAGGAATGGAGGTGTATAAAGACACGACGTCTAGGCTAAATGGGTATCTGTATAGTTTGAGTAGATGGTGTGGTAGATCGTTGAGTCTGTTAATTACTTGGTTGGAACTACTAACATGGGCTGGGAAGATAGAGAGTAGAGGTTTAAGTAGGCGGGATATTAACCAAGAGATTTTATAAAGGGGACCGTTAACGCTTGAAACAATGGGTCTGATCTGTGTGTGGGTGTGCTATTTTTGTGGGTTTTAATAAGGTGATAAAAGGTAGGTAATTTGCTGTATTTAGTAATAAAATTTAGTCTTTGTTGTTTTGGGAGATTTCTTTTAAAACAAATTTTAGACCATGTCTTGTTAATGTTGTTCTCAATACGATATATATATATATATACATATATATATATATATACGTATATATATATATGTGTGTGTGTGTATGTATATATACATACGCTGCTAATCCTATATCTCGATTGATAATTACCCCCATGTATATATATATATATATATATATATATATATATATATATATATATATATATATATATACATATATATATAAGGAGTATTTTACTTTTATCCTACCAAAAATATGTCATTATATATATATATATATATATATATATATATATATATATATATATATATACTAGCGGGGGTACCCGGCGTTGCCCGAGTGTTTGTTTCCGAGACGGGGGGGGGTAAAAATGTTATGGTAGGTAAGTAGGAAGGATCAAACCCGGAGTCATGAGTAAAATAGGAAAATAAAGTGTGAAAAAAAAACAAAAAAAACATCTGCAACGTTAACAGTTCGGCCACCAAGAAAAGTCCATTCCAGTTGTTTAGGAAAGAAAACAAAAAAAAACGACTACGGTAGGTCGGCGCGAACGTGAAAATATAATGTGAATTGTCTAGCACGCTAACCACTACGCCACAGAGCACTGCATCTTAGTCTAGTGATTTAAATTACTTTACATGAAAGAACTACGAAGCCAAACCGGTGTTCTCTTCTCAATTGTTCCTTGTGAACGATCCCCAAACGGTGTTAAGTGGTAGCAGGGGGAGGAGGAATTTTTTAGAGAGAAAATATTTTACCACTTCCATTGATCTTAACCGATTTGGGCCGTGACTTCTCACCAGAAAAAGTATAGAAATCTAAGATTATCGAGGAATTTGAGAAGTAATAAGCCTATAACACACCTCAGATATTGTTCTGCCGTTTGTGTATATTATATTTGCATTAAATATCTTGATTTTTAATCCTATTAAGGTCAAAATCAGCGGGAAAAATGAGTTCATTTCATTTATATAGAAGAAGAAATAAAGAAGAAGAAGAGAAGAAGAAGATATATATATATGCATGTATGTATATAATAATAATAATAATAATAATAATAATAATAATAATAATAATAATAATAATAATAGGCTTTTGACAGGGTATGACATGAAGGTCTCCTCGGAAAATTAGATCATACGGTATCACTGGTAAAATACTTAGCATAATTAAATCCTTCTAAGATAAGAGAAAAATCCAAGTTGTCCTCGACGGTCGTACATCTAAACAATATGATATAAATGCGAGAGTGCCTCAGAGGTCTATCCGCGGACCTCTATTGTCCCTAATATTTACTAATGACCTCCCCGACAAAACTGCCTCTGTGATGGGTATATATGCTGATGACACCACACTCTATAACAGGCATGACAAGAAAATAAATGAACACATAACTAAAGAAATGGCAACAAGCAAGAGCAATATAGCCAGCAAAAAGTTAAACTGCAGACCAGCTTAATGCGGGTACTGGTCTCCCGCTTGATGGTTTTTTAAATCAGAGAGTTGCTTCTCCTAGAAAGGTTGCCTTCACCACGGCTTACAGGAGTCCTCTCCTCCACCCCAACACACACATACACACAAACACACACGGTGCTAGTTGCCGTTGACCCAGAAAAAGGGTTTATTCGCCCTTTGGAAGGTCTTGTCTTTAATCCTTCAGGGGAACTAGCCACCCTGCTCACCAAACAAGTCTTGTGGGGGTACCAGTTTAGTCGCCGGTGACCCGACCATGAGGCAGGTAGTACTGGGTTACATGGTACCTGTAGCATATGACATGACCTGACATACATACATACACACATACAGCATACATACAGCATACATACATACGTACATATGTGAAAAGGAATTTTGTTTTGTTTTCTTTTTGCGTGTGGGCCTATATGATTGTGTATGTGTGTGTATATGCTGGTGTGTGCAGGTGTGTTCGTGTGTGTGTTTTTGTGTGTTTTTGTGTGTATGCGCACAGATGTGATCCGGCATATGTGTGTGTGCCAGAAAACTATTATGCCGCGTAAACGTACACACGCTTCTGTTGATTTTTACAATATGTTTTTTATTTATTAACATTTTTTGTGCAGGTACAGAATAACGGAAAATACAATATTTTTTTTGTAAAAGCTTGGGAATAATGCTTTGTTTTACGGTTGTCGGAAAGATGGGCCGGAAATTTAAATTTCATTCCGTTTAAAATTCGGTACATTCTTAACATAGGAAAGTTTAAACTAATTTTGACATTACATATAATAATTTATATCAGCTAGAAATAAATTAAACTTACAAAAAACATTGGAAGTAAATATTAATTACAAGTTCGTCATTATGATCACACAATAAACAGAGGGCGTTTGGGAAATTATACCCCACACCTACATTCCACAATTTACATGTTTTCATTCACGTTAATCTCATCGATTACAAACTTAATTTTCAGATGAAAAACTATTTTGAAAATAGCATGTTTCATGACTTTTGTAATCTTTGATTAGTTTTGCATTATGACGTTGTACTAAATTGAACATGCCCTTTGTGGCCATCAACGAGAAAAATAGTGCAGGTTTCTCACGCATCCGAAGTTTTGTTTTCATTTATCTAATCTATTACATCTGTTTCGTCTCGCTTGAAAGAATCCCAACTGTAATAAAATTCCCACTCCAAGATTGGACCTTTTGGAAAATTTACGGAAAATTGTCACAATCAAGTTACAGTAAATCATAGTGTAGTTAGATCCGTTGAATTGTCAACTGTTTTTACTAATAACTCTCCAAAATTATCTTATTAATACAGTTAAAGTTTGGATTCAATTTTGTTTAAATTGAATATCTTCGTAAAATATAAAAATCCGAGGCAAAAATAGGACATTATAATGATGTCTATTTACAGCATACTAAAAAAACTGTACAAGTCGTCACCGAGTTAGAAAGAAAGTATCGGAATCTCTTTTTTAAACGGGAACAATACCCGATCACGTGAAAGTCGCAATATTTTCTCGGTATTAGTCACAAGGTACGTTTTCAATTTAATAGAACGTTATAATTAGAAAACTGATCCCCGACAATAAAAGTCATGCATTTTTTTTTTCAATTTGTTTTTTTTTTTTAATTTGAAAGTTATTTTTTTTTATCTTTTTAATATACGACATGAATACGTTATTACTAAAATGGTTGACTAATTTGGGAAGTCCGGGTGTTGTATGTAGGAGGAGATCGACACCTCTCTGCAAAAAGTTGCAAAAACCAAACGTCGTCATCTCCCCTAACGGGGATATACATGCCACTGGGGCCCGCTTGTGAATTTCAAACTCCCATGCAACTTCCTCCTTCGGAGGAAGCCGGTTTAACCCGGAATAGGGTTGGTGCTGACTGCACAGGCATACACACACTTATCTACTTAGCCTACACCACCCAAAAGTCAGTTTTAAAATCATTGTTTTATTTTTTTTATTTTAGTAATCAAACGAAAAAATAGATTTTCTTTTTAAAGATTTCGAAATAAGAAAACATTTTTGTTAAATTTAAGTGTTTTTACTAATATCATTAAACAAAAATATCATAAAATATATTTAAACTGCAAAAATATACTAAAATATATTTAAACTGCAAATACTATAAAACATACCGCAGTAAACTAGATGCAGAAACATTAAAATGATATTTTTTAATATAATTTTATTTACTGTGCACTAATTTATATCACTTTAAAATTTAAATTAAAAAAATCTCCGGAAATAAATATTTATTACGGGTCTGTTATTAAGGTCACACAAAAATAAATAATAATTTTACTGTTTTTAAAAAGAATCTGTTACGTTCATTGAAAATGTACACAATAGAACCCATTTATAAATATTATGAGATTTTTCTATATTTTTTCTATCATGTTTTATGGATAAAAATTAATGCGTACATAAAAAAAAACTCATTTAGGAGATACTTTTGAATAGACAGTAAAAATTACTATGTTTATTTTCAATTTTAATTGGTAATCAGGATTTGGCTAGGTGTTTTTTCTTACAACGATACCTTTTGTTTTACAATTTTCAAATGTTTATTAGCCATTTGGAATATTCTACTGTCTTTTTAAGAGATGGCAGGATAATAACGGTCGAAGCGAATAAGCACACTAATATATAGATTATAATTTTTTTAGATGAGTGCTGTAGGTATTTAATAATTTATTTTTATTATATTCCACGTGATGGAGGTATTTTACGAAAAATATAGGTCAGCAAATGGAAACGGTTGGAGAAAATTAAGTTGAATTTTGGAATTAAAAGAAGAGATTTTATTACAAGTTTTGATTAAAATAAATATTAGTGTTATGTTGATTGAAACATTATCGATTATACAAACGAAACTTTGTCTGTGTGTGTGAGTTAGTTCTTTATAAACTTCGAAATAGTTCAAAATATTTTCTTTAAAATGTCCAGAAATTTAATGTCTGGGAGTTATCTTAGTTTGCCCCAAAATACCCCTGAAAATTTCCGATAATCAATAATACAAACATTTATTTTAATTTATCAATCATCGGTAAAACCATGCTTTTAATGTCGTCGCTGAACTAGTATTATATATACAGACCGTGAAAATTCTACCGTAGGTAAGTTGATAGCGTGTGTCTTTTGTTCTTTTGTTTTATTTTTTGCATGACGTTGTCTGTAGGTTCAAACTCGCAGGTAAATGTCTTAATTGCTATTTTCATGGACTGAACAGAATTTCATAAGACTAAAAGATTTACATGTTTTTTCTGTTTTTTGTGTTTTTTTTTCATGACGTGGCCTGTGTGTTCAAACCCGGCACATTAATTTCTTAATGTTTTTTTCGTTAATTGGAAAGAAGTTTATATCAAATAGTTTTATAATAGAAAAAATAGGTTCTCTATAGTGTAATGTAGAATTAGATTTTGGACTAAGTTTCTGCATGGAGGCATGTGAACCTTCTTTTGGGTGATTTCACAGATTTTTAGTTTTATACAGTGATCACCACTTATCAAGGCCCGGAAGCCACTCAGGGATTAGGGTTATTGCAAGTACATTACGTTAGTGTGGAGATTTGATGAAGTGTTTACTTAATGGCGCGGTTCATTAGGAATTTGTTAACGTTGGACTTAAAGACATCCAAGTTATAGTCCGGTGGGAAGCAGGCAGACGGAACAGAGTGCCACATGCATGCAGTTCTAAGAAAGAAGCTTTGTTCATGTAATCCGCGTTTTGATTTCGATGACAATAAAATATAGGAGTGTGCAATATTTATTAATCATCATTCTATCCAGGGCAGCGTCGTGTCTCCCTGCTAGTTATCGATAAAACTAAAACCAGGGATTTAGAAGAAATTCACCGCTTATAAATGCAGAAGTTTTATTAATTTCAGTAAACGAGAATAGTTTGAACATTGCTCCGTATATAGGCATTCTAAGAAAATGAGTGCAAAATGGAAAATGAATAAAAGCTCTGTTTGTTATCGTTTTATAAACAGCTAAATAATCGGCAGATTAAGATGACGGGATTAACGGATAAAAAAAAGACGAATAATATGCATAGTAATAAGAATGTAGTAGAAAGGCAATCTCCCTCTTTTGGAAACAATAATGTGCGATCATAAAGGCACTTGTAATATAACTCAATACACAATGATTGTTATTACCTTTCCAATATGCCTTCATTTGTTAAATTCTGACGAAGCGTCGCCGAGATTTGGAACTTACAACATTTATAGAATCAATCCTCTATCGATTATTATATACTGTAAGGAATAATTGGCCCGCTTAACTAATCCGCAAACTAAATAAATAAATAAATAACAATAATGATAATGTCCTTCATCGAATTCAGTCCGTGTTTGTTTACAATATAACGTATGCTTATATTTGGGCTTCATGATCAATTCCCTGGAAAAGTAACCGCTTACTAATGTTAAGTTTTGCAATATAAAAAGAAAGAATTATTTGCGGCGATTTTAAATCGTAACTCTTCTTGTATTTAAATTGAACTCATAATTAAGAAAAAAGAATAGACACAATTAAATGCTGAGGTACACCCGGACTTTAAAAGAATCAGTCGATCTATATGTTACAGGAAAGGGATGCCCCATTCTCATGTAAGTAAGAAAACGCACTAGATAAGTGAAAATAATACTAGGAAAAGGCTAGAATCGAACCCTGTAGGCAAGTGTTAAAGATAATGCAAATACGAGTCTTAGGATTTCAGTAAACTGTTAATTCTATTTGAATAGCTAGTCAGAAAAACGAGTGGATTGCCCATTCTTTACAAATCTTAATATCAAATATGTCAGTTAAAAGAATGCACAATGCGAATTTTAAAATATTGCTTAAAAATAGGTTAGATATTAAACAATTAGAATTGACGATTCTTTGTTGCCAAAATTGTGTTGGACAGACATATGTAAATCCACATAGAATTAGGTCACGTTAGGAACATACATCTCCCGTCATAAACAAAGGGGATTTCTCAAATTAGGATAGAGGGCTCGACGTAAGAGAAGACAGTCAAAATCAGAGTCAGTGAGAATCAGAGATAGAATCAGAGATCGAGAGGAGAGCCCCTTAGAAGTAAAGGGAGAAGAGTAGACCATGTAGTCGAAAAGACTTGAGTTTCTGACATCACCGATCCACTGCTGTCTCGTTTCGTCATTCCTTACAACAGAAAATGTGGTGTTATCATCATCTTGTAACGATCTTCCAAGTCTTATGTGTCCTACCCACCAACAACAATAAGGTATCTCCTCCCCCCTATTGATGTTAAGAACTATTGCATCATATATCTCCCAGTCCATATTAATATTAAGTCCCGAGAATCATCCCAGTCTGATATAAATGTCTCCCTCCATATTTATCATGTTCAAAGTCATTTATAGATAGCTTCCTCAAGAACTATCATCACCATCATTATTCGTGTATTATGAGTTTCCGTTATAGGCATCCTCGTTATACATGACTCCCGATATGAACTACCGCAATCTCTTAATACGCATCCCTTATACAACATACTCGTTGATTTGGTGCTCATTTCCAGGGTGGCCATACAAGTGTGCGAAAAAAATCGAACTTGGCTAATACCACACACCACAACAAAGGTTCCTTTGAAGAAAAGAGAAATAAACGCAACGTAAAGATAAAAAACTGCTAAGGTAAATGAAGGCATACACACAATGATCCAAAAAAAAGAGAATAAAGGAAACCATACGCTCACATAGGAAAAGAATGTATTAAAAATAGACGATATGCCGCAAAGAACGAAAAACAGAATAGAATTAACAAAACAAAAAGCACTCGCACGAATATCTATTTAGAAAGGCACGAAAAAATGCTAGACGATTAATCGCACACATACATACAATGAAGAGTACGAAAACTATTAGACCACCTTGGCATGATCTTAAAAAAATGTTTTCCAACGTAGGTATGCTGAACATAAGAAAGCTGCCATGTATTTGGACAGCGCATGCGCAGTAGACAGACAGTGACAACCTTTTACATCTTTTCGATTAGGTCCCCTTAGCAGCTCTTTTTCCGACTGGAAATGGTTTGTAAATTTTTCCACACGTCTGACAACCCTATATCCAAAATTTAAAGTATGTAGATCAAAAACGAATTTAGTATATCGATTGTGAAAGGTCCTTACACAATTTTTCATGTTTTTCGATATATATATATAGACAGATATGTATAATATACATTTATATATTAAATGTAAATATATTATAGATATATTCAAGTATTTTTTACAAGGAGGTAACCACTTATCAAGGCCCGGAAGCCACTCAGGGTTAAGGGTTATTGCATGTATAGTACGTTGTACGTTAGTGTTGAGATTTCATAAAGCGTTTACTTAAGGGGCCGGTTCATCAGGAATTTGTTTACGTTGGATTTGAAGACCTCAAATTGTAGTCAGGTGGAAAACAGGCAGACGGAACAGAGTTCCACTGGGGTGATGTTCAAAGAAACAAGCTGTGTTCATGGAATCTACATCTTGATTTAGGCACAGATAGAGAGTGGGGAAATTTTTTGACAGTGGCTTCAGCTAGACGGGTGTTTTTCGTCAAAGATTGGCGAGGGGGGCCATAGACTGGAGCTCAGACGAGCACTTGTCATGGAAATAACGGTAAAACAAAGACAGGCTCGAAACGTCTCTTCTGTGGGAGAGAGGTTGCAGGGAAGAGAAAAGGGCATCCTCCACTAAGCCACGAAGTCTATTTTGTACTCTGCCAAGACATAATAGGCTATTTTTAGCAGCTCGTGCCCAGATATGGCAGCAGTATTCCATCCTTGGACGTGCTTGGCTTTTATATAGATAGAGAATTGCATCAGTAAGGAGATGTCTTCTGGAGCGGTAGAAGGACGCCACCATCTCTCCAGCGACCCTGGCAACATACTTGATGTACGTGTTCCATTTCAGATCAGAAGTAAAAGTCAAGCCCAGAAGCTTGTCAAAACATTGAGCTTCTCCTAGGCAAGAACCATCCATTACAATTGATGTCAGATGGGGATCAGAGCGTTGATGGTGTAAAGATAGGAGCTTGGTTTTAGATGCATTAAAGGAAACCAGCCACGTCTTTCCCCACTGACCTACACGCTCGAGATCAGAGGAGAGAGAATCAGAGAGAACTTTGTCATTTACAGCCGTTGATGTGTTGACGTCGTGTCAGCTGTATAGATGTCAACGAATGATTTAAGTATGTGTTTAGGGAGATCATTGATGTAGATCAGGAAGAGAGTTGGGCCCAGGATTGCCCCCTGAGAGACTCCAGCATTAATACTGCAGGATTCTGATTTTGGTCCGTCGACCACTAACTGGAAATCTTGTGAAGTAGGCCTTTATATCATACCTTGTCGAAGGCCTTTGATATGTAAAGAACAATTGCCCTAGAAAGGAAGCCTTTCTCAAGAGATTCGCTAATTCTATTAGCTTTAACCGTTAGCACATCTGCGATTGATCTTGCAGAACGGAAACCATATTGCGTATCACTTAGGAGGTTATTTCTGCTGAGGTGGTTGTCTATTTCTCTATTTAGTATGGATTCCGGCAACTTACTCATAACACACAGGAGACATAGGTCTGTACTGAGAGGGAGAACACTTATCACCTGAATTCTTTAATACAGGGCATACTGATGAGGTTTTCCAGGATGTTGGAAAGCACTTCTCCTTAAGGCAACGCTTAAATAGTTTTTTTAAGTATGGGAGTAAGTTCAGGTTGATTTTTTTTAACACTATAATTGGTATGCCGTCAGGGGCAGTTGCTTTACTGGAATCAAGGGTCTTGATTAGCTTGGCGACCTCCCGCACAGATATGTGTATATTACCTAGCTTGTTTTGTGTTATAGGAGGAAATATGGGGAGTTGGTTGCCTTCGTCGAATAGGGTAGAATTAGCTGCAAAGTTCTTTGTAAATTGTTTAGCCTTGTCTGATGCTGACGAGATGACCTCTGGTCCATTGATAAATGTTGGGATAGAACGCACACTTCTGTTCAGGATCCTATGTTTTGTTTGCCAAAACTGGTAGGAAACCAATCTGCTGATCAGGTACTTTTGATTTAACAGGCTAGGCATATAGCTCTCTTGCATTTTTATTACTCTTTTACAGTGGTTGCTGGCGTTCCTGACAGCAGATTTAATCTCAGTGCATATATTACGTTGGTAGTTATGGAAAAAGTGATTTCTGTGCACAATGGCAGCAGCACATTCTGGGGAAAACCATGGCGTGCTGTTAGGTTTTTGTTGGAATTTTTTAGATGGTATGAATCGGTCTATGCCTACAATTAACCATTCGGTTAGGTCTGATACTATAGAGGACACATCCTTTTTAAACATGGAATGCAGCGGTAGATCAGATATGAATGTACGGAAGCTATCCCAGTCTGCCATCGAGTATCGATATACAGTACGGTGGAGGGTACGTCTTAGGACTTATTACATTTCATTCTTATCTTACTGATACAACGGAGTGGTCGGAGGATCCTAGAGGAGAAAGAACAGTGCGTGAACATAGCTCAGGGGAAGTTGAGAGAAAAAGGAATAGAAGGCTTGCAAACTGACCGGTAGTATCTTACACTGGTAGGCTCGCGTACAATCTGAGTGACAATACCTCCCCTCGTTATCTGTCTTATTTGAGTGGTCAGCCATTCCAAGTTATGAGCATTGAAGTCACCACAAATGTGAATGTTAGCAGAGGGGTGTGCAGACAGGATGTGGCTTATTTTCCCAGATATACTCTTAAAGATAGTAACTCCGCTGTTGTGGGGGCGATAGAGGGCAAATACAAATGCAGTGGTGTAAGCTAGAACAACCCGGAAGCACATATAAGGTAGATTAGGGTATTCTCTGGTGATATCCCTGCCTCACGTAAAGCCATATCTAATGTAGGCACATATTCCATGCCCATGGCGATCTTGGGGGTCAGATTTCGATGTTAAGTTAGAGTATCCGTTAATTATGAATTCATCTAGGGAAGTGGTCGGCCCTATTTCAGTTTCGCTTCGAAAGAATATGTCCGGTTTCGTCTCCTGTAATTGGGTTTCAACCCCTGGAAGGTTGGAACGTAGACCCCTGATGTTCGAGAAGGAGACAAGGTAGTAGGGGTCTACGTTGGGAGATGGGGTTCTAGGTTTATTCGAGTTTTTGTTTTTGCATATGTTTTGGTATGTATGTATGTATATATATATATATATATATATATATATATATATATATATGTGTGTGTGTGTGTGTGTTTGTGTGTGTGTGTGTGTGTGCTTTATATTTATATACTGTTTGTTGTATTAAATATATTATGAAAGCTTCTTTTAATACTTTTGATATATCATATGCCGGTAATTACTCCCACTATTGACCTCTGCCCCCTCCCGTCACGAAATATTATTCAGATGCGTGTACATGTCGCATCCTTGCCCTTCCCTTTTCATATACTTGCCTCTATTTTTTTCCATTCTTTTACTTCTGCCAACGTAGTCACGCAGCGAATGGACCTCCGACCTTGACGGCAACAACCAGAAGCAGGCAATGTGCACTCGCTTGTCAGAGAATAATCGACCGACGTTCAGTTCTGACACACTTACTCACACAACAGATGCCTGTGCCGGTGTCTCTCTTTGTGCGAGAGAATCACGATCGGGTACAACGAATGACCGAATCCTTTAGGATGAAAGCGAATTGCTTCCCCGCTGTCAAATATCTCACAATCTCTCGATCTTGAAATAATGTTATGGATCCTGTCAAACGCGGAGAACGCAACAGAATTTTACAGAGAAACATACAACTCATACAAAAATAAAAAGGGACATTGCTCTTTCTATTTCCGAATCTGTTACATAATTTCAGTTGAAAAGTCGAAATTGTAAGGGAAAGACATATTTACTTTTTATTAAAGGCTAGACGTTTATCGCATGAATTTTCAAAAAAGAATATTCTCTTTATTTGTTTTTTTACATTTTACTCTTGATCAAGAATAACAAGACAATAATCTTACTTTTATAGTTTCGATAATTCAATTTTGCACGATATCTATAATATAAAGCTGAATGTGTATGTGCGCACGCGTATGTGTGTGTGTCTGGTCACGAATAGGCTCCTATATGGCTGACTATTTTAAAAAACTGATTACATATAATGAGAGAAGATGCACCGAGGATCAGGAATGAGTATATTTGATCTGGCAGAACGGTGGTTTATAAAAATTGTGGGGCCTGCGTTCGCGCCTGGCCAACAAAGTATGGAAATAAGAATGAAAAAAAAAAAAAAAAACGTTTACAAGTGTTTTTTGATATAGATGTACATAATAATACTTTGATAAGTATGATTTACTTAAAAAGGGATGGTATAATAAATTGTGGGGTCTGCGTTCGCGCCTGGTCTCTATAGAATGGAAATAGGCACAAACTTTTATAAAGACTTTTCATATCTATCTGCGTAAGTATACTTTGATAATTATGTTACAGTTTGAAGAAATATGGTATAATAAAATTATTGGGTGTTCGTTCGCGCCTTACCGCCATAGAATGGAAATATGTCACAAAGTTTAACAAGGTTTTTTAATATAGATCCACAGAATATTGTGATAATCGTTTCAGTGTGAACAGGTATGGTATAATAAATTATTGGGTTTATCTATTTTATTTTTACTTTCATCATATTTTGCTTTAGTTTTGATACCCCCAAAATTCGAAGCTATCTCTTTACAACCCTTCCTTATCTCATAACCTATCATACTTTCATAAATCAGTGATCATTTTCTGTAGGCTGCTTTTGAACCCAGTCAACGACAGGTACTTTTGCTAGTATATATATATATATATATATATATATATATATACCTATATATATATATATATATATATATATATATATATATATATGGAATTATGTCTGTGTGTGAGTCTGTGTGGGTGTGAGATCGTTCGTTATTGACTGAATACGGATTGGCCGAAAGTACTGTACGTAGATGGCAATGTTCTTAACTATTTTTTGTTTATTGAAATGTTTGAAATAAGTGTCTATAATCTATGATCAAATTAATTCGATTAAAGAAGAAAAATCCATTTTTGACAATAATAAACACTTTACAATAATACAACAATAAAAATGTTATTACCACAATAGGCGAAAGGTCCGACATGCAAAATATACAGTAGTTGCTTTGATATTACAGAGGCATTTTCGGAATGAATGTTTCTGTTTAATACATAGTTGATACGTTGTACTGTGGAGTTTTGTATTATAACTTAAATTCAACAATTATATATGAAATATTTTTTTTAAATCAACGGTAGTTTCTTGGCAGTGCAATGTAGACTACAATATATTATGAACTAAGTCACTGCGAGTGCAGTGACTTAGCCCCCCTCGGGGCAGTGAGATGGGACTCCAAGGATAGCAGGCAATAAATCGAATTAATTAGAAAATAGGCGATTGCACAGATTTCGATAACAAAAAAAAATGGGAGTGGGAGATATTTGTTTTTCACCATTCAATCTCGGGCAATTTCGTGTATCCCTGCTAGTATACACACACATATATATATATATATATATATATATATATATATATATATATATATATATATATATATATATATATATATATCATAAGCTAAGACAAATACTGTAAACCGGAGATTTACACATGCAACAGAATATGTTTCAACAGAATACCCACAATAAAGAAAGGTGGAAAAATATCTTTATTTTGCGAAATTTCAAAGAATTTAAGGTTAAGGTATATCACTTTATTGCAGGTCAATATATATTTTTTTTATTTTTAAATTGCTATAAAATGCAGAGAAGTGAAATTTGGTACACTGGAAGAGAATAACAAGATGCATCATTTTTATGATGTTTGTGGAATTTAAACAAATATTTAAATAAATTATTCTATTTTTATGAGCTGGTAATTTAAAGTGTGTATCAGTTAATTGGATCTCTACAAAAATTTCTAGAATAGGTCAACTGACAGCAAATTTCTATTCTCTGTTTTTCATAGCGATTTAAAACATTTTTTAAAAATATTGCGCTGCAATATAGCGATACAGAGAGTATATATATATATATATATATATATATATATATATATATATATATATATATATATATATGTTTACTGTATTTTGGGGAAAGGGTTCCGACAAAGTGCTCGATTACAAAGAAAACCTTTTTCGATATAAAAGCTAAAAGCTAAATAGTTGTTTATTAATTATGCAGAAGTTCAGAAAAAACTTTGGTACCGTCGGTTACAAGCCCAACACAACGGGAAACCGTTAATGGTAACACATAAATGATGTTAAGCTCTTGTCAGTCATCTTGTTTTCTCGGTTTATAATATAACGTAAGTAGATCTAGATGTTTATTACTTACTATAAAATTGCAGAGTATGGACTGAAAACAAGATGGCTGACGAGAGCTGAACATCATTTACGTGTTACCATTAACGGTTTCCCGTTGTGTGGGGCTTGAAACCGACGGTACCAATATTTTTTTGAACTTCTGTATAATTAATAAACATATATATATATATATATATATATATATACTATTTTATATATATATATATAATATTTTTTTTACTATAATAATTAAATACCTACAGGCACTAGTGTTTGATTCTTTCGGGATCTTCAGAGCGGATTCGAACACGGCAACACGAGTCATCTCTGGCTCGATTAGCAAAGACTGCATTAAATCTGCTACCGTTACCGCAAGAAATAACATTGAATTTAAACATTTTACGGGTAAATGTTTTTAACGCCAGTAGAAGTGATAAAATCGTTATACAATGATCTATGCATAAGAGGAAGATTTACCGGCTAAATTTAATTGAAAGTACTCAACGATATGAAACGAGTTTCTTAAAGAGGCTGACATATTTTTTTTACTATAATAATTAAATAGCTACATTATACTAGTGATTCATTCCTTTCGGGAGTCTTCAGTGCAGGGCGTAACGATCTACACCAGTCGACAGACTCGAACCTGGCAATCGGCTACAATTTATATATATATATATATATATATATATATATATATATATATATATATAAGCTGTACCCGCTCACGCGTTGTTGTGGTTCAGTTTGTTAATATGGCGCATATTCTTCATGAAAAAAATGCAATTTGTATTGTTTATTTACTTTTATTATATTTTGCGATTTTTTAATCAATAAAAGTTGTTTTTCGCCAAGAAAAGATTTATTTTTTACAAGAAATTGTTGGATGAAAATTTGTTGGATTTTTTTGCAGGAAAACTTACACTATTTTTAAAGAAAGTTGGAAGTAAACGTTTCGTTTTGAAAACTTAATTTTTATTATAAAAAGAAAAGATTAATGCTTTATATTAACAGTGTAAATAGTTAGGTGAAAGTAGAGAAACGTTTGATTTTTCTTTCAAGAGAATGTACACATTATTTTTTTGTCAACAGATGTTAAGAAAATAAACAGAAAAATACTTCCATCATGAATTAATTATACAAAAAATAGATAAAATGTTGATTTAGTTGTTTTACATTTGAACAACGCTCGGCTTAATCCCGTGATTGCCGGTCGAACCTTATCCATAATTGGAATCAGTATGGGGGGCATTCAAATTCTGCATGAGTACCATTAGTTTTAATTTATCTTTTGTTCAATTTTTTGAGTGGGCTATAAGCGATTGCAAACTAAATATAGTAACCAAAATGCAAATAATTCAACAATTAAATAATGTTACTAAGTGCTCAAATTCTAATACAAATCCTAGTAAATCACCCCCCCCCCCCTTATTGGAAACATTCAAAGGAAGGGCTAAACCAAATTGTTGTCAGTATGCTTGGGAGGATTTCTGATTTTTCTTCTTTTTTTTTCAATATTTTAAGATGATTTGACACTCAGTTACAGATTTTTACCAGTCGCTCGGTTTCCATTCTTTAGTAAGTAGATGTAGATGTTTATGGCTTACTAGAAAATTGAGGAGTATGGGCTGTTTTACGTTTGTTGTAAAAATGGAATGGAAACTTAAATTTTGATTCGTTTTAATCTTTTTTTTAATTGTGCCCCTACAAAAAAATGCTATCAAAATAATAACATTCAACAAGTGTAATTTATATATATATATATATATATATATATATATATATATATATATATATATATTTATATATATATATATATATATATATATATATATATATATATATATAACACGACATTATATATATATATATATATATATATATATATATATATTATAACGAAATGGATATAATTCCATTTTTAAACAAAATAGCCAGTTTGGTATATTTTTTTTTTTTTTTTTTTTTACATAAGTCCAACCTACCGTTCACATTGGAAATGTCGATATTTATAGGTTGTTGGGTACATTTACAAGAAATAAACACTTCAATCTACCCATGTTAAGAACGGCTCTCGGAATAGAACCCCAAACCCACCATGTTAAGAACGTGATTAAATCCATTTAAAATTTACCCATATTGTAAACACATTCTGTTTGCATTAAGCGAGGTCACGGCCTGCCGTGGTGAGAGCAAAAGTTCCATTTAGTAATGTACCTATTTACTATGCCTCCCCACAAGACAGAGTTAGACACCAGGGTCAAGACTTGCAGGCGGTGATAAATATATGCCGCCAAACAAAGAAATGACCACATCTTTAATATGAAAACCACCTATTCATTTAAGAAAAAATAAGTATGATGTTATAATTAAAAAGAGAAATATAAAAACACGCATGGACACACTAAAAATATTGTACCAAAATGTCGACGCAAGCGGTACAGTTGTTATCTAGAATATTAATAACTAACAAACCAAGAATTATATATATATATATATATATATATATATATATATATATATATATATATATATATATATATTGAATTAAATATTATCAAAATAATATATTTTTGCTGAATTACACTGTATTTTTAGAAATGAAATCATGTCCTGTAAAATGTTTTTGACTCTTATGGGGGTAGTTATTTATTTGCCACCCATCTCGGCAAAATGTGGCACACAGCCAGAAAGTGGGGATCCATCAGGCTCCCCTAAAGGAGGGGCACTCCTGCAAATTTTAAAATTGCGTGAGTAACCCCGTTGGCATTCCCCGGTAGTGGCGCCTCAGGCAGTAAGCAATGAACTTACTCCACCGTAAAGCCCAGTGGTAAGGCCTGGGAGGGTGGACCTCCTAGGTATTACCCAGGCGGCTACCTCTGTCCAACAGGTGCTAGGCCGGTTCCCGGCCCCTCACCTGTTGGGCTGAGTGTCAAGTGACGAATCTTTGACGAGTACTACTACCTTGTCCTCCTGTAGCCGAAGCCGCTAGGAGACCTTTCTCATAAGACAAACTATATGGGGTAGTTATTTATTTGCAGCCCCCCTCATCAAAATGTGGAACAAGGCCGGGATTGGGGATCCATAAGGCTCCCCTAAAGGAGCTCCTGCAATTTTACAAATTGCGTGAGTAACCCCGTCGGCATTCCGCAGTAGGGGCGCCTCATGCAGTAAGCAATGAACTTTCTCCACCGGAAAGCCCAGTGGAAAGGCCTGGGAGGGTGAACCTCCTAGGTATTATCCAGGCGGCGTAGCTCAGTCCAACAGGTGCTGGTCTGGTTCCCGGCCCCTTACCTGTTGGGCTGAGTGTCAAGTGACGAATCTTTGACGAGTACTACTACCGTGTTTCTCTGCAGCCGAAGCCGCTAGGAGATCTTCCCCATCAAACGAGTGGTGGGGGTATCAGTCGAATGGATTCGTTAAAATTTTTAACCAACAGCTGTGCTAAAAAAACAATGCAAACGTTTCAAAATTATTATAAAAATTGTCGAATTTTGGATTCAATCAGTTCGCCGTTTACTACGTCACGGATCGCATTTAATTCTTGGCTGCCATCTTGGTTACTGATCTGAACTACGCCGTCATCTTTGTTCAATACAATATCTCAGAACTTAACGGGTTAACCACATTTGATTCTTGGCCAACATCTTGGTTACTGATCTGAACTACGCCGCCATCTTTGTTCAACACAATGTCTCAAAACTTAACATATCGACAGCTTTATCGTTCCAACATGTAAATATTTAATCATCCTATCTATATAATATGATACATGAGGAAATTTAAATTCTTATTTTTTAAGAACCCTAAACTATTTAATGGGTAGAATCGAAATTTCAAGTTATTGTAGAATAGGGATAAAATTACTGTAACACATACATATACAGATATGATAAATAAACAAAAATATATAAAATAAACTAGACGACTGACTAAAGACTACATAATAAAAACTAAATGATACACAAGTAATTAATCGTATCTAGTAGGTTTTAAGTAAATGTCAATATTTTACTTAACACAATCACCAAAAGCAAGCGCCAGTCAAATTGTAAAAAAAGAAATAGTAATAAAATAAATCTCAGCCTGAGAAACTCACTATAATTGCAAGATTAATCAATACACATAAATAACATAATTAGTAAGTTTGTTTCTATATATAGACACACACACTAACACAATATATGGTTTGAATATTATTTGGGATTCTTCACAGTACGGTTCCTATCTTCAATGTTATTTTTACAACGTGACTGTCAATGCTACTTCTGTTTCCTTATATTTATATTATTAAACCTGGAGATTATTCCGTAAAAAATCAGGGCGGGGGTAATTTACAACATTTTCGAACGGAATCATTTTAATATATATATATATATATATATATATATATATATATATATATATATATATATATATTAAAGTGGTTGAGTTTCATATCAAAGGTTAAGGAGATTAATTAACCCTATAGGTAAAGGAGATTAATTTTCTAAAGCATTCTTTGTCTTGCTTAGAATAATAAAAATTCTTTGATATGAAACTCAACGACTTCATTTCATTTCAATGAGAGTTTTTTGAAATTCATTGAATCACATTTTAATTTATTTGCTCTATCTTGCATATCGAGCAATTCTTGTAAAGATGGGATAACTTATAGAAAGAGTATTACTGCCAGTCATATTTTGTAAACCTTACAATCTCACGTTTCCATAACAACTGATTGTTAAATGAAAACTATTCTGAAGTAAATATATATATATATATATATATATATATATATATATATATATATATATATATATATATATATATATATATATATATAGAGAGAGAGAGAGAGAGAGAGAGAGAGATTATTTATGGTGGGTTTTATATTTAATAAAAACCCTTCAAAATTTGCTGACAAGGAGACCTTGCTTATTAAAAAACTAAAAGTGATTATTGTACGTAACTTGACGTCTACTACAATAAAAGGCATTGTTTTCCGAAAAGATCGTACAGATAATTGATTTTGTTGTTGTTCCTTCTCATGAAACGGATTTTTAATTTAATTATAATTTGATTTTTAAATTTTAAATTATCAATCACATTACTTAATATTGAATTAGCTCTAGGATATTTACCTACCGAGCTTATTATATATCTAAATTACAACGAGCACTTTCTCTTTCCTGTATTTTAATTAAACTAGTAATTTCACTGTTACATTGAAATATACTCAGCTATTTAGACTATTGTTCTAATCTCCTTTAAATTATATATATATATATATATATATATATATATATATATATATATATATATGTGTGGTTCGGGTCCTTGCTAATGACGCCAGACATGATTTCTTCTGTCGGGGTTCGAGTCACTCGACTGGCGTTAATCATGACACCGTGCACTGATGATTGCCGAAAGGATCAAAACACTAGTGTATGTGGGTATTTAATTATTATTAGAGTAAATAATGATGTAAGACCTTATAACGTGTTTCTTATCGTTGAGATCTTTCAGTCGTAATAAAGTCGGTCAACTTATCTAATACGCCCAGATCGTCATATAATGAGAAAGTCACTCTGACTGACACTAAAAGCATTTAATGCTTAATTTCGACTTGTATCTCTCGCGGTTTACGGAAACCTAGTAGTTAGGCTCGTTGCAAATGAAGCCAGACATTACCCCTCAACCACACACACATACACACACACACACACACACACACACATATATATATAAATAGAAAGCGAGAGAGAAAGAGAGACAGAGAGAGAGCGAGAGAGACGATTATAAAACTCTGCTTATATATTATATATATATATATATATATTGAATTTGAAAACAGGGTTTAATCTCACATGTAAGGAAAAAAAATTTATAACATGAATATGTTAACTAAATTAATCATCATTCGATAACTAAATCCAATATCTTGAATATTTTGGGTGTTCGTGATTAAATGGTGTTTGATCTACACTCTCGGGATCAATGATTGAATATACTATTTTGTGTTTAAATCTCTGAAACATCTCTGAAGCAGCGTTTTAAATAAACAACTGACATTCGAGAGCAACTTGATGCATTGATTAAAGAATTTACTGAATATATATTTTTCCACGAATGATTAAATTAAAATTGAGTACGTTTTTTAACATAGTTTAAAGGTAAAAAAACACTTTCAAATATATATATATATATATATATATATATATATATATATATATATATATACACACACATATATATATATATATTCTTTCTTTTTTCGATTTTCACTGTGTTTTTTTTCCAAGTACGTTCATCGTTTTTTACCTTTATTTTTGCTGTTTATTTTTCCGATTTCTTTTTTAAACAGGTTTGACATTTTTTAGCTGTTTTTGTTTTATTGTTTTCGGTTTTCCGATTTTTTAAGAAATTTGATATCTATTTTATTTGGGATTATTTAAACTGGGTTATTGCTTCGTTCATTCTTTGCTTTACAACACCCTTACACACACACCTCCAAAACCCCGGGTAACGCCGAGTAACTCTACTAGTAATAAATATATGTTTATAAAGGATGAAAAAAAATTATTGAAATCAAAATAACTAATCATTTATAGACGTGAGGGAAAAAAGTGAAGTTACCGATTTGCCTTGTCACCGCTTCCGGTAGCACTACGCCGGAAATTAGAAAGTACGTTAGCTGACTATAACCAACACAGTTTTTGTGTGGGTTATTTTAATTTAAAGTTTGCTGCCTCTACAAACCATTATCGCTAATTTTAACATAGTTTAAACGTAAAAAAAAACTTCCAAGAATATATATATATATATATATATATATATATATATATATATATATATATATATATATATATATATATATATATATATACTTCTATCAATTTGGGGGTTTTGTGTGCTGAATTTCATATAAAAAAAAAACTTTGATCTATTTATTAAACAGAAAAGTCTATATTGTTAGATATGCGTCGTGAAATTGCATTCATCTGATAAAGACCTTGCTGAATTGTATATTCTTGGAATCATTCATTTTTTATTCATTCACTTTTAGTTTTACGGTTGTATTATGAGATCATACGCTTTACTAAAATATTACGTGTAATTATATTCATGCAGATATGCTACATAATTTATTCTTACATAATATATGCGTAAAAATGTGATAGTAAACACAAAGGTCTTTGTATATATATATATATATATATATATATATATATATATATGTATATATATATACATATATATACATATATATATATTCATATATATATTTTCATTCTACTGCCGATATATATATATATATATATATATATATATATATATATATATATATATCGGCAGTAGAATGAAAAGCATATCTTATTTTTCTTTTGTTAATATTATTCAAATGTGTTCCTGTTTTCCTTGTACACATTTTTGTGAATTTTTCCATGGATTTCTGCCTTTGGATTATTATGGACCATATTCCAATTACGGGATTTTTTGGATTTTACTGGTGCAAATGGAAATTCAATTAACTTTCTTGAAGTTATATACTTAGATTTTACCGTCACTCGGTTATTTATCTTCCAACAGACTATCCATTCATGTGTAATCACCTTTTTCTTCACCATATTCCATCTGCTTCACTTTTTGGTTTTGTTTTCAAGTAAGATCTTTGACTTACTCGTTGTTTCATTAAATTCTTTTTCATGCAAAATCCGATCCCGCATTTTGCTAATTACTTCCCTCTGAACCTCCGCGGATTAAATACTATCCACTTATCTAGTGTCTCCTTTTCAGATTTATTATGTTTTTAACTAATTTAAAAGTTATTTTTAACATGCTTTATTAACTGTTTGCTCGTATATATATATATATACATATATATATATATATATATATATATACACACATATATATGGTTAAAACATTTTATCTAGCAAACTCCACGTCTTTTTCTAGTCTACATACATGAAACTTACTATACAGAGTATTCGAACCCTTGCGAAATTTTATATTTGGGTTTTAGCCGTGTAATATCGGTGCAAAAGTGTAAAAATTAAAAATGGAATTTGCCAGGTGAGGTCGAACGACGGAATTACAAATATTCATATGTAACCTAGTAGCTATGAGGTCATATCTTTATTTTTTTCATCATGTCTTCATGGCTCAGGCATTATCATTAGCAGCGTTGCAAAACAACTTATTTTAACTTTTGCAAAAATTTTAGAAAAACATTAGATTGCTTATATATTGCATATTTATGTATAGAAATATGAGTTGTCCTTTGGCGGCCCTTGCATAAGAATCACATGGTGTACGTATGACCTCTAAATATGAAACGAATAGAAAATCAGATGAATCATATATTATGCTTTATAGCGCCTTACACACTTAGTATAATCCTCGATATATTTATAAATAACGGCTTAATGTCTATTACACTATTTAGTTTTCGACGAAAATGTCAATTTTTAACAACAATATTAGCATTAAGAGAAAGCAATTATACTGTACGTTCTTACACGTATTTTATTAAGGAGATCCTTTAATTGAGCAAATAAAATAGATACATAACACGATTAATTCGAACGGGGTCTCTAAACTGCATTCGACAATGGTCTAGAGTTATTTAGCGGTGTTAGCGGTGTCTTATTGTTATTCTCCTCGACACTAAAGTTATTCCAGCGTTGAAGAATAGCAGAAGGCCATAAATCTTGTCCCTCTTCGGAAATGGATGAAGGAAAATGAGGTATGAAAAAGTGAGGGAAGAGGAGAAGATCACCAACATAAACCGATGCTTGCACAGGCGTGCAAATATGATCGCATCAAATCCCGCCAAGGTGGCGTCTGTGCCAAGAAAGAAAGCAAGAAGAAGAACGCACGTGTGAGTGTGGACGTGGTAGATGCGATAATACTATCTCCTCGTCAAGGCATTAACATCAGTGAACCTCTATATCTACCTCTGATCCTCTTTTGTAATATCAGTGTGTTTAGCCTCCGTTTGCTTTTATTTTGAATTACGACGTGCCGGCTAGGCGGGGCGCCAGCGATACTTCTCTCGATATAGCGTTTAGCCGAAAATCTTATGTAGCGTCAAAGGCAACGTGGGAAATACCCATTAATCTCTGGAAATCAGGAGACACAAGGGTTTTAATGTCAATCTTTGAGGCGAGTGTGTGCTACCTGAAGCAACGAGAGTGTGGAACCTAACGACACGGCAAAACATAGAGTAGTTTATGGAATAAGAAAGAAAAGAAAAAAAGGCAAAATGAATATAATAAATCAGCATTGTAAAGAATAGAGGACTAGGAATTAAGAAGAAAAATGAGTTACTGGAATCATGTTGATAAGTAAGATTTAGAAATAGCAAATGCTGATTAATTGTGGTTTCTGTGAAACAAATACGAGGGTGAAGTAATGGAAATCTAACTTCCTTGAAAGATATTTCACTGCGTTAAACAACATAATAATACGCCCGAATATTCGCCTCGGTGTTCAGAATTATCTTATCTACCGATTTCAAAACATTTGAAGTTATTCATGCTTTGTGTATATTGTGGGTTCAAAAATTTGCAGATAACATATACATCTATAACGCAGGAGTTACATCTAAAGTGGTGAACAGAACTTTGTATGCAGAGGCAGTTGTAAAGGAACAAAAGAAATAAAATCAATTCGAGCATTTTTTCAGTTGCATAACACATTTATTAACAGTTGTTTGGTCAACAAACCATGTACACCTAATTTCCTAAGCCAGTAAAAAATATGTGCGTCTCCTTCCGTTCCATTCGAACCAGTTACTTGATTACAAGACTGCAGCTACAACCAGGTGCTATATATATATATATATATATATATATATATATATATATATATATATATATATATATATATATATATATACGTTTGCCCATTGTTGTGGTAACATTTTAGATTAGATCTCATTTTAATGTTTGTTTCGCACTGATATATATATTTCCACATCGTTGTCACTGCCACGTGGTTCAAAATACCTCCCCGTTTTCTGCGCGATGCTGATTCATTATTTGCGTACGAAAGATGTCGATGCATACATGATTGTGGCTTTATTACACATCCAAAAATCGAACATCTGCTCATGTATTGTGTATTGTTTTATATATACACTGGTGTATCAAGCAACAGCCCACTCTTTCTGAAAAATGCAAACAAGTGTATCTAATCTAATAGTATTTGCACTGTTTAACAAGCAGAAACCTCAGTCTAACCGCCGCAGTAATGCATAACTATGATTATTTCACACGAACTCTCAACGCAATGTGAATCACGTAGCTTATGACACTTATAACTTTTGTAAGTATTCATTGTTTAAAATTATTGAAAAAATGTTTACATTATTTTCATGGTAACGTAACTGATCAATTAGAATCTTTTGCAAGAGTTGTATGGTTTAGAGCATTCTTATTAATCCATTAATTATGTTATTGATGCAGATGAGGCAGTAGAATTTCTAAATTCACTACAACTGGAATGCCACATCAGAACATGATGTTGAAGCTAAATGTAGGTGTTATGTAATGGATGGCTTGAACCATCATACATAACTGAAAAGAAAAAAAAAACTTCTTTAATAAAAGATTTAAAAGAGTGGGCATCGAATAATCGATTGTCTACCAGTTGAATAGAGAAAGTGCGTACGTCATAAACAGAGAAATCGGACGACGATTTTTTTGTTTACAAAACAAAGAAACGTGACATTCCTCGTAAACTCTGGAAGTACAGATATTGGCATGAGTGGTAAATTCACGTGTCGATCAGCTGAAGATAAAATCGGATGATCATCTGAGGTCAGGAACCGGCAAAGAAATTGTCAAAACGTGACTAAAGAACGCATGTTCTATTATCGATCAGCTGATTGACAGAACGCGTGGATAGGGAAAACAAAGCGACAAAATGCCAATAAAAACGGTGAATCTAACGAGAAGAAGCAGAGAGCTAGCAGAGAGAGGAGAAACAAGGAGCAGCACGTGTTGCTGAAGACCGGATCGTTGAAACGTCATTTTTTCCCTCCTCAGAACACTGTGAGAACACTGTTACCATCGCGGTGAACTTCAAAATCACCAAAAGAAAAAAAAGACGAACTGTTTTAAATAATAACTATATTGTAAAATATAATTTTATACAAAAACAAACGCAATTGTGACTTACGTCTTTTAATGCATATTTTTAAGTTACGGCTGATCGTTCTAAGTTGTCAACCGCTTTGTTTTCAGGTTCAACGTTGTTATGACATTTTTGACAATTGACGAGAGGCAAGATAAGGAAAAAGTGCCAGTCTAAGGTGAGATAACTCACTAGTCTAAACTCGTTGTCATGACAACCGCTTAGTAAACAAGTGAACCCACGGACGACCGACGTAATTAAAACTGCTATGTACCACAGCCCGGGAGTCCTACGCACTACTAGAATTTCCCAACCTGGGGGCCACTCCACAATACAACATAGGTAGTTGACGTTTTAAGACTCAGGGGGAGATATGGGGTAGATGGGCGATAGTGATATTTTATTTGTATGTAAGATGCACATTATCTATGGCGGGGTATTTTATTGAGGGATGCAACCGAGATGATAACATCACTTTTAGAGGATCTACAATTTAATCTGAAATATTATGATGATAATTTAAGGCGTAAGGGTGTATTTTAAGCAGGATTGTACAAATCTAACGGTTATCCCAACATTACTTATAAGTATATGGTATAGCGTGGTGTTATGATGTTTTCTGAAAGTTGTGTAGTGGATTATACGGGGCGTCGTGCACTAGAGTTTCAATTTAGTGAGCCTTAACACATAAACTACTCATATATAATTCTATGATAGAAATCCTATACACTTTTTGCATTACATTTTATAAAATACGCTCTTCCTTTATCTTAGAATTCGATATCGTTCCCTCTAACATCATCTATAATTTTATTAATTTATTTCGTTCCTGATGAATCCAACGTTAGACGTCGAGCCCCTATTATGTTGCCTAACATCTTTTCTCCTCTTCTGATGAGAAACTTTATACTTAGAAATGCCTTTGTATAAAGATTCCCCACTATCCCCAATTAAATGTGTGTATACCATAATTGAATATATGAACCATCCTATATTTACAAATATATAGTTTTTGTGACTAGATTCTCCATTCTTATTGGTTGCCTGTATAAGTTCACATGAAACATGTTGAGCTTTATATTATTCCGATAAGTCTCCTCTTATTAAATTGAACTTACACTCTTCTTCAAACCCACTAAGATATATATATATATATATATATATATATATATATATATATATACAATATAAACAATTAAAAAATAAAACAGATATATACATACATATATATATATATATATATATATATATATATATATGTGTATATAATGATTTTCCACAGCCGCACCAATTTCGCAGCCCAAAAGAGCCAAGAAAGAAAACAAACCGGAAGTCCAAGACGCGAGTTTCGACCTTACTTGGGCTCATCAGTTAGATATATCCGCGCTCAGGATTTGATACACTAACTTCTTGCATGCTAGGCGAGGACATTATTGACTCTTATGGCTGCAACATTGGTTCGGATATTGAAAATCATTATATATATATATATATATATATATATATATATATATATATATATATATTTATATATATATATTCTCTTACACTTTATGATTATATATTAACATTGAAATCTTTATTCAAATAGACAGAAGCAAATAGTACGTTTCCCGTTATTTATGTCGGATTGCACATTAAATATTATCAGAAACTCAGGACAGCCAGTGTATATAAACATACCTATTTATGATAGTGTTATCCTTATACTATAATTATTACTATAAAAATATAATTATCAACAAGTTTTAGTTATCTGTTAAATGTGTTGAAATCTTTTGATTTCATTATTTTGACTGGAAGCAAACTTAACCAATTTACTGTAAATGTGGTAGAAAAGCTACGGTGTTTTTCAAGAGGCGCTTCAAGATAGTCAGAAGTTACATAAACCAAAACGCTATAAAAAGATGGGCGATTCATGCAAATAATGAAAAAATGGTGATAGTCCAATAAGAGATATGATACTGTTGCTTGGCATTCTACCTGCCTTCCTGAATGTGTTGGGTGCCATTGGTGCATTCATGGATGACAGTTGACTTAAGGAAATCATGAAGACAGTATATGGTGAAAATGCCGTCGTGCCTATAATGCGATGAAAAGCAGTGCAACAAGCATTTTGTGGTCACCTGCTAGTGGGCCAGTCTCTCACACGTCAGATAGACGCAAACGTCATAAATCATGAACCTGGTTTTCAAGAACAAGTGGAGGGATTTGAGCGATTGTACATGTTGATGGAGACTCGTGAGTGTGATTTAGATTCATTAATGTAATCAGATTGCATAGGTAGAGTCACAACACTGTAACTGAGAAAAAGGATAAAACCGGCAAGGACGTCCAAGACCACACAACTATAAATAAATTATCAACCCATGCTAAGTATAGTTAATATAGCGATCCTTGGACTTACTTGGCTCTTATACAGGGAGAGAAGTACATTAAAAATAAATTATCTACCGGAGCGGTTGAACAATCCCATTATTTTTCCAGCAGCATTGGCAACGGATTTTACGTACGTGTTCCATTTCAGATAACGAGTTTTCGTCAGACCACGAATTTTGTCAAAACATTTAGCCTCCTCGAGACGAGAGCCATTCAGTTCAATTGATACCAGACGGGGATCAGAGCGTTTATGCTTGAAATATAGAAGCTTTGTTAAAGATGAATTAAATGTAACTAAGCACCTCTTCCCCATTGCAACTGGTGATCAAAATCAGAGGAGAGATAATCAGAGAGTCGTTAACGGCCTTTGAAGTGTTGACATAGTTGGTAGTGTCGTCAGCATAACTGTCTATTATTGATCTTAGGATGTGATTTGTGAGATCATTGAAATAGATCAGGAAGAGAGTTGGACTGAGAATGGACCTTTGAGTAACTGAAGCATTAATTCTGTGGACTTCTGAGTCCGCCCATCAACCACTTCTTTTCTGAACGCATCAGAGAGAAATGATTTAATAATATAAAATGCATTTTAATCGATACCATAGCTTGTGATTTTATCAAGTGGTCATTTACGCCATACCTATCAAAGGCGAGTTATATGTCAAGAGCAATTGCCCTAGACAGGAAGTCTCCGTCGAGAGATTCGTCTATTTTATGAGATATAACTGTTTGCACATCTGCTGTAGGTCTAACAGAACGGAAATTACATTGCATGCCACTGAGTATGTTCTTTTTGCTGAGGTAGTTGATTACCTATCTATTTCACAAATATGTCAGCTACGTACGCATGAAGCACAGTAGACTAATTGGTTTTTATTGGAATAAAGTTAATATTAAGCCATTTAATTTGGAAATATTTATCTGTATTATTTGGATTGTTTAATTATTCTTCTCATGTAAAAAAATATTTTCCACCAAAAACTTGACTAATAGATGAACGAAACCATAAATCTCAGTTGTAATTGAAATTTTTATTGTGCCTCAAGGGCAATCTCTTATGCATAATTACATATTATTAAGATTTTATATAGTCATTAACAAGATTATGGTGTCCGCGTAAACAAATTAAACTTCACAACCGGGAATTCTTTGCAGAACACCGACATCGACAAGATACAAAGATCTACCTGAAGAAGACGTAAGGTTAAATCGACAAAAATTCTAAAATGAGAAATGAAGTCGGGATAACTCAAATATGAATACTTATCTAAAAAAATGTCAAATATGAATACTTATCTTAAAAAAAAGTCAAATATAAATACTTATCTAAAAAAAAGTAAAATATGAATACTTATCTAAAAATAAGTCAAATATGAATACTTATCTAAAAAAAAGTCAAATATAAATACTTATCTAAAAAAATGTCAAATATGAATACTTATCTAAAAAAAAGTCAAATATGAATACTTATCTAAAAAAAAGTCAAATATGAATACTTATCTAAAAAAAGTCAAATATGAATACTTATCTAAAAAAATGTAAAATATGAATACTTATCTAAAAAAAAACGTCAAATATGAATCCTTATCTAAAAAAAGTCAAATATGAATACTTATCTAAAAAAAAGTCAAATATTAATACTTATCTAAAACTAAGTCAAATATGAATACTTATCTCAAACAAAGTCAAATATGAATACTTATCTAAAAAAAAAGTCAAATATGAATACTTATCAAAAACAAAGTCAAATATGAATACTTATCTAAAAAAGAGTCAAATATGAATACTTATCTCAAAAAAAGTCAAATATGAATACTTATCTAAAAAAAAAGTCAAATATGAATACTTATCTAAAAAAAAGTCAAATATGAATACTTATCTAAAAAAAAGTCAAATATGAATACTTATCTAAAAAAAAGTCAAATATGAATACTTATCTAAAAGAAAAGTCAAATATGAATACTTATCTAAAAAAAAAGGAAAATATGAATACTTATCAAAAACCAACGTCAAATATGAATACTTCTCTAAAAAAAAAGTAAAATATGAATACTTATCTAAAAAAAAGTCAAATATGATTACTTATCTAAAAAAAAGGCAAATATGATTACTTATCTAAAAAAGTACAATATGAATACTTATCTAAAAAAAAAGTCAAATATGAATACTTATCTCAAAAAATGTCAAATATGAATACTTATCTAAAAAAAAGTCAAATATGAATACTTATCTAAAAAAAAGTCAAATATGAATACTTATCTAAAAATAAGTTAAATATGAATACTTATCTAAAAATAAGTCAAATATGAATACTTATCTAAAACCGTCAAATATGAATACTTATCTAAAAAAAAAGTCAAATATGAATACTTATCTAAAAAATGTAAAATATGAATACTTATCTAAAAAAAGTCAAATATGAATACTTATCTAAAAAAAATTCAAATATGAATACTTATCTAAAAATAAGTCAAATATGAATACTTATCTACAAACAAAGTCAAATATGAATACTTATCTAAAAAAAGTCAAATATGAATACTTATCTAAAAAAATTTCAAATATGAATACTTATCTTAAAAAAAGTCAAATATGAATACTTACCTAAAAAAAGTCAAATATGAATACTTATCTAAAAAAAAATGTCAAATATGAATCCTTATATAAAAATAGTCAAATATGAATAATTATCTAAAAAACAGTCAAATATGAATACTTATCTAAAAAAAAGTCCAATATGAATACTTATCTAAAAAAAAAGTCCAATATGAATACTTATCTAAAAAAAAAGTCCAATATGAATACTTATCTAAAAAAAGTCAAATATGAATACTTATCTAAAAAAAAGTGAAATATTAATACTTATCTAAAAAAAAGTCAAATATCAATACTTATCTAAAAAAAAAGTCAAATATTAATACTTATCTAAAAAAAAGTCAAATATGAATAATTATCTAAAAAAAGTCAAATATGAATACTTATCTAAAAAAAGTCAAATATGAATACTTATCTAAAATAGTCAAATATGAATACTTATCTAAAAAAAAGTCAAATATGAATACTTATCTACAAAAAAGTCAAATATAGATACTTATCTAAAAAAAAGTAAAAATATGAATACTTATCTAAAAAAAAAAGTCAAATATGAATACGTATCTAAAAAAAAGTCAAATATGAATCCTTATCTCAAAAAAGTCAAATATGAATACTTATCTAAACAAGAGTCAAATATTAATACTTATCTAAAAAAAGTCAAATATGAATACTTATCTAAAAAAAAGTCAAATATCAATACTTATCTAAAAAAAAAGTCAAATATTAATACTTATCTAAAAAAAAAGTCAAATATGAATACTTATCTAAAAAAAGTCAAATATGAATACTTATCTAAAAACAAGTCCAATATGAATACTTATCTAAAAAAATGTCAAATATGAATACTTATCTAAAAAAAAGTCAAATATGAATACTTATCTAAAAAAAGTCAAATATGAATACTTATCTTAAAAAAGTCAAATATGAATACTTATCTAAAAAAAGTCAAATATGAATACTTATCTAAAACTAAGTCAAATATTAATACTTATCTAAAAATGTCAAATATGAATACTTATCTAAAAAAAGTCAAATATAATACTTATCTCAAAAAAAGTCAAATATAATACTTATCTCAAAAAAAGTCAAATATGAATACTAATCTAAAAAAAGTCAAATATGAATACTTATCCAAAAAAGAGTCAAATATGAATACTTATCTAAAAAAAAGTCAAATATATATACTTATCTAAAAAAAGTCCAATATGAATACTTATCTACAAAAAAGTCAAATATGAATACTTATCTAAAAAAAAGTCAAATATGAATACCTATCTAAAAAAAGTCAAATATGAATACTTATCCAAAAAAGAGTCAAATATTAATACTTATCTAAAAAAAAGTCAAATATATATACTTATCTAAAAAAAGTCCAATATGAATACTTATCTACAAAAAAGTCAAATATGAATACTTATCTAAAAAAAATAAAATATGAATACTTATCTAAAAAAAAGTCAAATATGAATACGTATCTAAAAATGTCAAATGTGAATACTTATCAAAAAAAAATCAATTATGAATACTTATCTTTAAAAAAGTCAAATATGAATACTTATCTAAAAAAAAGTCAAATATTAATACTTATCTTAAAAAAGTCAAATATGAATACTTATCTAAAAAAAGTCAAATATGAATACTTATCTAAAAATAAGTCAAATATGAATACTTATCTAAAAATGTCAAATATGAATACTTATCTAAAAAAAGTCAAATATAATACTTATCTAAAAAAAAAGTCAAATATGAATACTTATCTAAAAAAAAGTGAAATATAAATACTTTTCTAAAAAAAGTCAAATATGAATACTTATCTAAAAAAAAGTCAAATATGAATACTTATCTAAAAAAAAGTCAAATATGAATACTTATCTAAAAAAAGTCAAATATGAATACTTATCTAAAAAAAAGTCAAATATGAATACTTATCTAAAAAAAGTAACATATGAATACTTATCTAAACTAAAGTCAAATATGAATACTTATCTAAAAAAATAAAATATGAATACTTATCTAAAAAAAAGTCAAATATGAATACTTGTCTAAAAAAAGTCTAATATGAATACTTATCAAAAAAAAAGTCAAATATGAATACTTATCTAAAAAAAAGTCAAATATGAATACTTATCTAAAAAAAGTCAAATATGAATACTTATCTAAAAAAGTCAAATATGAATACTTATCTAAAAAAAAGTCAAATATTAATACTTATCTAAAAAAAAAGTCAAATATGAATACTTATCTAAAAAAATTCAAATTATTATACTCATCTAAAAAAGTCAAATATGAATACTTATCTAAAAAAAAGTCAAATATGAATACTTATCTTAAAAAAGGTCAAATATGAATACTAATATAAAAAAAGTCAAATATGAATACTTATCTAAAAAAAGTCAAATATGAATACTTATCTAAAAAAAGTCAAATATGAATACTTGTGTAAAAAGTCAAATATGAATACTTATCTTAAAAAAAGTCAAATATGAATACTTATCTAAAAAAAAGTCAAATATGAATACTTATCTAAAAAAGTCAAATATGAATACTTATCTAAAAAAAGTCATATATGAATACTTATCTTAAAAAAGTAAAATATGAATACTTATCTAAAAATAATGTCAAATATGAATACTTATTTTAAAAAAGTCAAATATGAATACTTATCTAAAAAAAGTCAAATATGAATACTTATCTTAAAAAAGTCAAATATGAATACTTATCTAAAAAAAGTCAAATATGAATACTTATCTAAAACTAAGTCAAATATTAATACTTATCTAAAAATGTCAAATATGAATACTTATCTAAAAAAAGTCAAATATAATACTTATCTCAAAAAAAGTCAAATATAATACTTATCTCAAAAAAAGTCAAATATGAATACTAATCTAAAAAAAGTCAAATATGAATACTTATCCAAAAAAGAGTCAAATATGAATACTTATCTAAAAAAAAGTCAAATATATATACTTATCTAAAAAAAGTCCAATATGAATACTTATCTACAAAAAAGTCAAATATGAATACTTATCTAAAAAAAAGTCAAATATGAATACCTATCTAAAAAAAGTCAAATATGAATACTTATCCAAAAAAGAGTCAAATATTAATACTTATCTAAAAAAAAGTCAAATATATATACTTATCTAAAAAAAGTCCAATATGAATACTTATCTACAAAAAAGTCAAATATGAATACTTATCTAAAAAAAATAAAATATGAATACTTATCTAAAAAAAAGTCAAATATGAATACTTATCTAAAAATGTCAAATGTGAATACTTATCAAAAAAAAATCAAATATGAATACTTATCTTTAAAAAAGTCAAATATGAATACTTATCTAAAAAAAAGTCAAATATTAATACTTATCTTAAAAAAGTCAAATATGAGTACTTATCTAAAAAAAGTCAAATATGAATACTTATCTAAAAATAAGTCAAATATGAATACTTATCTAAAAATGTCAAATATGAATACTTATCTAAAAAAAGTCAAATATAATACTTATCTAAAAAAAAAGTCAAATATGAATACTTATCTAAAAAAAAGTGAAATATAAATACTTTTCTAAAAAAAGTCAAATATGAATACTTATCTAAAAAAAAGTCAAATATGAATACTTATCTAAAAAAAAGTCAAATATGAATACTTATCTAAAAAAAGTCAAATATGAATACTTATCTAAAAAAAAGTCAAATATGAATACTTATCTAAAAAAAGTAACATATGAATACTTATCTAAACTAAAGTCAAATATGAATACTTATCTAAAAAAATAAAATATGAATACTTATCTAAAAAAAAGTCAAATATGAATACTTGTCTAAAAAAAGTCTAATATGAATACTTATCAAAAAAAAAGTCAAATATGAATACTTATCTAAAAAAAAGTCAAATATGAATACTTATCTAAAAAAAGTCAAATATGAATACTTATCTAAAAAAGTCAAATATGAATACTTATCTAAAAAAAAGTCAAATATTAATACTTATCTAAAAAAAAAGTCAAATATGAATACTTATCTAAAAAAATTCAAATTATTATACTCATCTAAAAAAGTCAAATATGAATACTTATCTAAAAAAAAGTCAAATATGAATACTTATCTTAAAAAAGGTCAAATATGAATACTAATATAAAAAAAGTCAAATATGAATACTTATCTAAAAAAAGTCAAATATGAATACTTATCTAAAAAAAGTCAAATATGAATACTTGTGTAAAAAGTCAAATATGAATACTTATCTTAAAAAAAGTCAAATATGAATACTTATCTAAAAAAAAGTCAAATATGAATACTTATCTAAAAAAGTCAAATATGAATACTTATCTAAAAAAAGTCATATATGAATACTTATCTTAAAAAAGTAAAATATGAATACTTATCTAAAAATAATGTCAAATATGAATACTTATTTTAAAAAAGTCAAATATGAATACTTATCTAAAAAAAGTCATATATGAATACTTATCTAAAAAAAGTCTAATATGAATTCTTATCTAAAAAAAAGTCAAATATGAATACTTATCTTAAGAAAGTCAAATATGAATACTTACCTAAAGAAAGTCAAATATGAATACTTATCTTAAAAAAGTAAGTCATATATGAATACTTATCTAAAAATAAGTCAAATATGAATACTTATCTAAAAAAAAGTCAAATATAGATACTTATCTAAAAAAAGTCATATATGAATACTTATCTAAAAAAAGTAAGTCATATATGAATACTTATCTAAAAATAAGTCAAATATGAATACTTGTCTTAAAAAGTAATTACAAATATGAATACTTATCTAAAAAAAGTCAAATATGAATACTTATCTAAAAAAAGTCAAATATGAATACTTATCTAAAAAAAAGTCAAATATGAATACTTATCTAAAAAAAAGTCAAATATGAATACTTATCTAAAAAAAAGTCAAATATGAATACTTATCTAAAAGAAAAGTCAAATATGAATACTTATCTAAAAAAAAAGGAAAATATGAATACTTATCAAAAACCAACGTCAAATATGAATACTTCTCTAAAAAAAAAGTAAAATATGAATACTTATCTAAAAAAAAGTCAAATATGATTACTTATCTAAAAAAAAGGCAAATATGATTACTTATCTAAAAAAGTACAATATGAATACTTATCTAAAAAAAAGTCAAATATGAATACTTATCTCAAAAAATGTCAAATATAAATACTTATCTAAAAAAAAGTCAAATATGAATACTTATCTAAAAAAAAGTCAAATATGAATACTTATCTAAAAATAAGTTAAATATGAATACTTATCTAAAAATAAGTCAAATATGAATACTTATCTAAAACCGTCAAATATGAATACTTATCTAAAAAAAAAGTCAAATATGAATACTTATCTAAAAAATGTAAAATATGAATACTTATCTAAAAAAAGTCAAATATGAATACTTATCTAAAAAAAATTCAAATATGAATACTTATCTAAAAATAAGTCAAATATGAATACTTATCTAAAAACAAAGTCAAATATGAATACTTATCTAAAAAAAGTCAAATATGAATACTTATCTAAAAAAATTTCAAATATGAATACTTATCTTAAAAAAAGTCAAATATGAATACTTACCTAAAAAAAAGTCAAATATGAATACTTATCTAAAAAAAAATGTCAAATAATAATCCTTATATAAAAATAGTCAAATATGAATAATTATCTAAACAACAGTCAAATATGAATACTTATCTAAAAAAAAGTCCAATATGAATACTTATCTAAAAAAAAAGTCCAATATGAATACTTATCTAAAAAAAAAGTCCAATATGAATACTTATCTAAAAAAAGTCAAATATGAATACTTATCTAAAAAAAAGTGAAATATAAATACTTATCTAAAAAAAGTCAAATATCAATACTTATCTAAAAAAAAAGTCAAATATTAATACTTATCTAAAAAAAAGTCAAATATGAATAATTATCTAAAAAAAGTCAAATATGAATACTTATCTAAAAAAAGTCAAATATGAATACTTATCTAAAATAGTCAAATATGAATACTTATCTAAAAAAAGTCAAATATGAATACTTATCTACAAAAAAGTCAAATATAGATACTTATCTAAAAAAAAGTAAAAATATGAATACTTATCTAAAAAAAAAGTCAAATATGAATACGTATCTAAAAAAAAGTCAAATATGAATCCTTATCTCAAAAAAGTCAAATATGAATACTTATCTAAACAAGAGTCAAATATTAATACTTATCTAAAAAAAGTCAAATATGAATACTTATCTAAAAAAAAGTCAAATATCAATACTTATCTAAAAAATAAGTCAAATATTAATACTTATCTAAAAAAAAAGTCAAATATGAATACTTATCTAAAAAAAGTCAAATATGAATACTTATCTAAAAACAAGTCCAATATGAATACTTATCTAAAAAAATGTCAAATATGAATACTTATCTAAAAAAAGTCAAATATGAATACTTATCTAAAAAAAGTCAAATATGAATACTCATCTTAAAAAAGTCAAATATGAATACTTATCTAAAAAAAGTCAAATATGAATACTTATCTAAAACTAAGTCAAATATTAATACTTATCTAAAAATGTCAAATATGAATACTTATCTAAAAAAAGTCAAATATAATACTTATCTCAAAAAAAGTCAAATATAATACTTATCTCAAAAAAAGTCAAATATGAATACTAATCTAAAAAAAGTCAAATATGAATACTTATCCAAAAAAGAGTCAAATATGAATACTTATCTAAAAAAAAGTCAAATATATATACTTATCTAAAAAAAGTCCAATATGAATACTTATCTACAAAAAAGTCAAATATAAATACTTATCTAAAAAAAAGTCAAATATGAATACCTATCTAAAAAAAGTCAAATATGAATACTTATCCAAAAAAGAGTCAAATATTAATACTTATCTAAAAAAAAGTCAAATATATATACTTATCTAAAAAAAGTCCAATATGAATACTTATCTACAAAAAAGTCAAATATGAATACTTATCTAAAAAAATAAAATATGAATACTTATCTAAAAAAAAGTCAAATATGAATACTTATCTAAAAATGTCAAATGTGAATACTTATCAAAAAAAAATCAAATATGAATACTTATCTTTAAAAAAGTCAAATATGAATACTTATCTAAAAAAAAGTCAAATATTAATACTTATCTTAAAAAAGTCAAATATGAATACTTATCTAAAAAAAGTCAAATATGAATACTTATCTAAAAATAAGTCAAATATGAATACTTATCTAAAAATGTCAAATATGAATACTTATCTAAAAAAAGTCAAATATAATACTTATCTAAAAAAAAAGTCAAATATGAATACTTATCTAAAAAAAAGTGAAATATAAATACTTTTCTAAAAAAAGTCAAATATGAATACTTATCTAAAAAAAAGTCAAATATGAATACTTATCTAAAAAAAAGTCAAATATGAATACTTATCTAAAAAAAGTCAAATATGAATACTTATCTAAAAAAAAGTCAAATATGAATACTTATCTAAAAAAAGTAACATATGAATACTTATCTAAACTAAAGTCAAATATGAATACTTATCTAAAAAAATAAAATATGAATACTTATCTAAAAAAAAGTCAAATATGAATACTTGTCTAAAAAAAGTCAAATATGAATACTTATCAAAAAAAAAGTCAAATATGAATACTTATCTAAAAAAAAGTCAAATATGAATACTTATCTAAAACAAGTCAAATATGAATACTTATCTAAAAAAGTCAAATATGAATACTTATCTAAAAAAAAAGTCAAATATTAATACTTATCTAAAAAAAAGTCAAATATGAATACTTATCTAAAAAAATTCAAATTATTATACTCATCTAAAAAAGTCAAATATGAATACTTATCTAAAAAAAAGTCAAATATGAATACTTATCTTAAAAAAGGTCAAATATGAATACTAATATAAAAAAAGTCAAATATGAATACTTATCTAAAAAAAGTCAAATATGAATACTTATCTAAAAAAAGTCAAATATGAATACTTGTGTAAAAAGTCAAATATGAATACTTATCTTAAAAAAAGTCAAATATGAATACTTATCTAAAAAAAAGTCAAATATGAATACTTATCTAAAAAAGTCAAATATGAATACTTATCTAAAAAAAGTCATATATGAATACTTATCTTAAAAAAGTAAAATATGAATACTTATCTAAAAATAATGTCAAATATGAATACTTATTTTAAAAAAGTCAAATATGAATACTTATCTAAAAAAAGTCATATATGAATACTTATCTAAAAAAAGTCTAATATGAATTCTTATCTAAAAAAAAGTCAAATATGAATACTTATCTTAAGAAAGTCAAATATGAATACTTACCTAAAGAAAGTCAAATATGAATACTTATCTTAAAAAAGTAAGTCATATATGAATACTTATCTAAAAATAAGTCAAATATGAATACTTATCTAAAAAAAAGTCAAATATAGATACTTATCTAAAAAAAGTCATATATGAATACTTATCTAAAAAAAGTAAGTCATATATGAATACTTATCTAAAAATAAGTCAAATATGAATACTTGTCTTAAAAAGTAATTACAAATATGAATACTTATCTAAAAAAAGTCAAATATGAATACTTATCTAAAAAAAGTCAAATATGAATACTTATCTAAAAAAAAGTCAAATATGAATACTTATCTAAAAAAAAAGTCCAATATTAATACTTATCTAAAACAAGTCAAATATGAATACTTATCTAAAAAAAGTCAAATATGAATACTTATCTAAAAAAAGTCAAATATGAATACTTATCTAAAAAAAGTCAAATATGAATACTTATCTAAAAAAAGTCAAATATTAATACTTATCTAAAAAAGTCAAATATGAATACTTATCTAAAAATAAGTCAAATATGAATACTTATCTTAAAAAAGGTCAAATATGAATACTTATCTAAAAAAAAGTCAAATATGAATACTTATCTAAAAAAAGTCAAATATGAATACTTATCTAAAAAAAAGTCAAATATGAATACTTATCTAAAAAAAGTCAAATATGAATACTTATCTTAAAAAAAGTCAAATATGAATACTTATCGAAAAAAAAGTCAAATATTAATACTTATCTAAAAAAAGTCAAATATGAATACTTATCTAAAAAAAGTCAAATATGAATACTTATCTAAAAAAAAAGTCAAATATGAATACTTATCTAAAAAAAGTAAGTCATATATGAATTAATTATCTTAAAAATATAAGTCAAATATTAATACTTATCTAAAAAAAGTTAGTCATATATGAATACTTGTCTTTAAAATATAAGTCAAATATGAATACTTATCTAAAAAAATAAGTCAAATATTAATACTTGTCTTAAAAAATAAGTCATATATTATTACTTATCTAAAAAAATCAGTTATATATGAATACTTATCTAAAATAAGTCCAATATGAATGATTATCTAAAATAAGTCAAATATAAATATTTATCTTAAAAAAAGGCAGATGTATTATAATGTTTAATTTTCATTATTTTTCAAATAGATATAAAATATTTTTTAAATCTTGTACTCGACATTACAAAGTTGTTGCAGATCTCGAACCCGGAATTGTCTTATCGAAGCCGGAAGTCCTTCATTATTCAATGTCACATTGTACCTTGTGACATTCGAGTGCATTAAGAGAAACGAAACAAATATTTTATCTCTAACTTTTCTCCAAGTAGAAAATGATAGAAACAACTTAGTTTCCTTTCATAATTCGGTGCGTCTCCTAGAATTAAAAATGGCGTATTTACTTTAGCGTTATTAATTTGCTTATTTCAAAACAGCACTTTAGTCATTTTCCTCCTTCCGTTTTCTACTTAATAAAGCTATCTTAAGATACGTTTTGACAGATTCCGTTCGAAAAATGGATTATGTCTTTTAGCCATCAGTTCTTTAACGAATATTTTCTGTGAATAAAACAAAAAATGGCAAAATGTTTCTTTTTTCTTGTTTATTATATCAATTAGAAATTATAATTGATCACGCGGGATTTGTCGTGTATAAATTTGTTACATAGTTTTTTTTTATCATTATATAATACATTACGTTTGACGTAGGGGGTAATAGTTGTATTCTTTTTTACAGTACTTATTTACTTAAAGACAATTAGCACCATTAAGTAAACTGGTAGCCTCAAGAAACTTTTAAAGATACATTATTTTATGAGCTAATTTATGAGTTAGAGTAACGTGAACGTCGAAGCATACTTATAAATTCCTTATCAAAAATATTTAGTGGTGCACTGAACGTAGTCCTATTTCGACTAAGACCTCTGTCCGGAAACGCTGCATCCTCTACTGAGTGTACCGACATAGCTAAAAATCGGTTCTGGCAATCTTTGGTGTTTAATTTTGACTGGCCTTCAATAGGTATCATAGTGATTTTTCGTTAACAAGTCCAGCCTAAGTAAATGTCGTGAAAAGTACAAAAAAGTAATAATAATTTTCAGCGATTCCATCGCCTTATTTCTAAATAAATTCATTCTCACGTCTTCGATATTTGTAGGCAAATCTATTTCGGCTCATCGTTACCTGTTATTCTCTTTATGGCAGGGATGTTTTTGCTCTAACTCTACATATTTTTGTCAGTATTTTTCAGAGAGACTGACCAACAACGCATTTGCAACAACTTCGCTAATGATACAAACGCTTTACTATCGAGTTTTCTATTGTACTTTTCATATTGTTATCTGTATTTTATTTCGTTGTCGTTTACTTCACAATTACTTTTCATTACGTATTTTACTATGTATCACATTAGATTGATTTCGCTACATTGTCTTTTATTTACAAAATGCATCTTATATTACATCATATAATGTGCAGAAAGACGAGCAAGCTAATTTTCAATCTAATAGCCACACAAATATTTAAACGCTAAATATCATAGCCTGACTAATTTGTTTACTCGGATATAAATAAATAAACCGGCATAAATAAAGTAGTAATTAATTCACACACACCTTATACGTATTATTTCGGCATCTGGGTAAATGCCAGACACCTCCAGATTTGCAAATTTTTATTGTCTACATTCAGCACGCTGCCACCTGTCTTAGAGTGTGTAGGGGTTCGTTTGTTGTCATAAACTCTTATTTTTCAAGGACTATAAATAAAAAGGGTAGTTTATGAAATGCAAATGCTCTGACTACATTATAATTTAAGTAATCTATATATTAATACGATAACGTGTGTTATTTTCTGTGCCACGCATTATATCCGGGTCGTTTTATTATTATGTAATTCCATTTCTTGTCATAAATAATTTAACCACTAAGTGCTCATAAGATTTGGTTTCGGTTTCGATTATAGCTGATGCTACTTAAGTCATCTAGTTTTTTATAAATAATTTTATCTAGAATTTTTCATCAGTTTTGGTTTCCGTTTCTAATTTTTCAAGTAATAAATCTGCTTAAGGAAAACGCTGTTTTTAATCTGTACTAATGTTCTCATAAGCAATGTGGAAAAGGAGAGACGTTGAATGTTGGTTGACAACATTCAATGTCATTCTTATGAGAACACTAGTACAGGTTAAAAATAGCGGTTTCCTTAAGCAGATTTATTACGTGAAAAAGTTCTATGTTTCAACCAATGGATCAAGACGTTCTAAACTAACTATTTATTTGCCGTTGCCTGGGTAGTTTCAATTATTAATGTAGTACTTCATAAAGTTCTGCTCTTCTACACAAAGAAAATGTTTAAATATAAAGCTATGTACCCTTCTCGTTTTAAAATGAAAAGGGGAGATAATTATAAAGCGTGGACAGCAAAACTAAACACGGCCTCTCAATATGATTTATAGAGAAAAGGTTGGTTGGTTGGTTGGTTGGTTGGTTGGTTGATGTGTTTTACGGCATATCAGCCCTTTTCAGGTTATTGAATGCCGAATCCAACAATTTTTAAGAATTTTTTTTAATATAAGATATTTGTTGTTTTCAAGTCGATTTCTATTTAACCCATAGTTGGGACCCTAACAGGTACTACCATTCTGAGTCAGAGTTGACCTGGGAACAATGGTAATTAAAGGGGGGATCCATACTCGCCAAAGCCCGCAAGCTGGGACCTCACCACTGGATACAGTCTAAGGTCATATCCAGGACCTAGTGAAGAGGCACTTAAATAAGTTTTCAGACCATTTTCGTATAGGCACTTTATTGATAGTTTCCCTTCAAATTAACCACATCTGGCTACAAAGTTCTTGTATTGTTTCGACAACTTCCAAAGTTCCCATTGAAGTTTTCTTGTGTGAGCGTATGAATGCTCCTTGCCATGACCTCTTCCATCTCAATTCTCTCATGGCGACAACCTCTAAAATTATTCCTAAGCTTATGGAACAATAAAAGTCACACGGAACAAGATCCGAACTATCGGAATGGTAAAGAACGGTCTTGATACCCATCTTGGTCAATTATTTAGTGACAATGTTGAGCACCGTTGTGACAAAATTTGCACACATTTTCCGCATCTTCAGTTCCTCGAGAATAATTTACAGTACAGTTCCCACACTGGCATTAAAATGTGCACTTATTGTCTCGATAGAGATACGACGATTTTACGCATGGATTTCTTTATTTGACCAGTCAACTCTATTGTTCTGACTTCCTTACTCCTCCCACACCTCTCATAATCTCTAACACACTTCCTTGCGTCCTTGAATCTCTTATGGCACTCTAAATCTGCTGCTCGATTCATGCAAGATGGTCAAAAGGCAGTGTAAAGTATTCTATATGTTCCGTGGCATTTTTACAAGCTCAAAACAAAATTTTATTGCGTATCGTTCTTCTTAAGTATCGTCACGTCTAGATTGCATTTTTGAAATTTACAACCTGTGAAAACTACGTTTTTGTAGGATGCATTGGGATTGCTGCTGTAGTTGTTAGTTTCAACCTGAAATCATCCATCATTTTATAAGATGTATAGAAATAGCTTAATTTTCAAGACTCTACAACAATTTTAAATGCGTGTGCAAATAAAATCAAACACTTATTGCAGACACTTCGTACATTAGTAAAATAAGGGATCTAAAGTAAAGGGAGTTAAGGTAAGGTTAGTTGCGGGATAAGAACAGGAAATTTTAGTTTTCATGCAAAAAGAAATATAATATAAACAGAGGATTTCGCTTGAAATCACCATCGTTCATTAACAAAATTATTTTTACATCAGTCCTTGTTGCTGTAAACTCTAAAAACTAAGATTTCTACGTTTGATATGTCTGTATTTATAAAACATTCCGATCATTGCCCGCGTGACTATCGGCATACATATATTGTGAATATAGTTTTCCTATTTTTATTACACGTTTATAGCCTTCCCAATAATATTCCTTAAACTTTCGAACCAAGACGACTTGCCAGCAAAATTCTCAATCGAATCGCTATGCATATGTCTAATTGAACGCGTCGATCACAAAGCTGTTCTTAAATTTAGACGCGTCAACAGTAAAATCATTTTCTATTAGCAAAGCCATAACATTTCATAAATCAGGAAACACGCTAAAAGGCACCGGTGAAACCAAGGATGGACACATTAATATACAATATTAGATTCTAAAGAGAATTGACGCCATCGTGTCTGTTTGTCGATCGACCGTTTGATATTTAGACGAATCGGCCATTACAAGACGTATCAATTGAAGGCAAGAGGAAATGCGTAATTGAAATTACTCTTTGTCGCCTTGTAGGCTCAATGTCTAAAGAGCTTACGTTCCTCCCGCGCTAATCAAGACAGTTGTCTTCGTTTTCCCGTTCGAGACAGACATAATAAATAACATTGCCTCGATATTCAGGCGAATATAATTACATGGTTATTTGTATCTCGATTAAACATTCAAAGTGACGTAAAGAATGTAATTTGTTTTCAAGTCGTAATCTCCTCACATAAACATTCTTACACTAACAAGGTGAAGATGGACGTTAAATACTTCATTGGGGATGAATGAATGGCGGACGGAATTCGTACTGCATAAATTTAGTAAAGAAGGAATGTATTCAGCATGGAACTAAAGTCTTATTCTCATTCTGAACGTAACACTTAGTATTACACATAGCATTATTACACACCTATTATGCTAAGAAATATAGACATAGAGACAGAAAAAATAATTCTACATAATGTACGAGGTGCGTTAATTAATTTACAGACATTTTTCTATAGGCATTTAACAGTGCCATAGACTTGCTATACATCTTCGACCGAAGCCTCCGTTCAGTCTCGAACGATAACGAATTCCCCTGTATGGGGCAGTTGCGCGTGTAATTGTGAGGTAAGGGTTGCGCAATCCCTACCCACACCTCTCCTGAATCGACACTTTGGGTCCAGTGGCAAGGAGAATACCAGGACGACTGGAAACAATGCCGATATAAGCGGAGAGCACATACACTCTGGAAGTCCCAAATGGTCACCCATTTAGTACTGACCAGGCTAAACGTTGCCTAACATCGTTGATCCAACAGGAACCGCTGTGTCACCGTGATTATTACGTAGAATAACATTCTGATTTAAACTTGAAAAAAATGCTACAGAAAAAAGCCACACTATGGAATACTTCAGACTCTTTTCGGATCATCTGGTATGAACCGAGCATCAGTTTTTGAGTCGCATACTTGTATTCAAGAATGAAAAGGACTCTGTAAGGGATGATGATAAAGATGGGAGAAGAAAGGAATCAAAACACTAGAATTTATTGGCCAAATAAACAATGTATCTAGAGGCAATAAGTGCAAAATTTTATACAAATTGTAAAAGAACTGTACACAAAATTATTCGCGAGAAAATAAAGATGCAGAGATTTGAGCGAAGCACCCGTTCATACCTTCACGTTCCCCATAGTCTAGACCTCGCTTATTACGTTGCTTATTGCCTAAGTTCAAGAAAAACCTTAGAAGCTTTCGCTATCAAGCAATTGAGGAGATAAAAGAAGATGCGCAGAGGGTCATTGATACGCTCGAACAAGAGGAGTTTCCGGAAGTGTAGGAAACAGAAGAGACCACTTCGAAAAGCACCAGAATTTCATATGTGCACAATCAATAAAAGTGCTTATACGAAAATAGTATGGACACTTATATTAGGTATGTCGTTATCATGTGCAAATATTTATATCCAACAATGATGCCAATACTTCTTGAAGGATTACACACAGTTTCAACGTAAAGGAAAAAAAAACAGATATTCGAACGCCAAAAGTAGATTGACAGTCTATATAACCGTTGAAATTACGGAAACAAATATAATAAAACCCGATTACATGGGTAAGCCGACACAAAAATAAACCTGTACAAAATACTAGAACTATAGATAGAGCAAATAAGAGTAACTCAATAAAGTCAGAATATATTCGCTAACCATATAAGATAGGCACTTTATTGGCATAATTAATAATGCTAGATCTAACATTGTGCATATGAACAATGAATGGGTAGAGGCAATGTTTTTAATAACAGAAATAACATGAATGGATAGTACTATCTATACTTGGAGCGGAGGTGTGGGTAAAATTGTGGTGTTTCTAAATACTTTGTACAATTCAAAGACTATAGAAATCTTATGAGTGTTATCCGCAAGAAATCAATGCTTAACAATTGAACAATGAAGATGGCGATGAAAATCGTCTTAAAGTACTGGTTATCTATGGAGACTTTTTGTCACTAAGACTCTATAATAAAAGAAAACTAGTTGATACAAGTAAGATATGATGAACAGGAGCTAGAATGGGTCATCCTAGAGGCTACAAGTAATAATGAACAATAACAACAAATGTCAAGAAGCTTTAACTTTAGAACAAATGCACCTTCGAGGGACAGGACGTATGATAGAAATGTCAATATGTGTTTGGTGCTGCTACTACTACTACCATGATAACTACTGTTACAATGACTTCATTCTACTACAATTTATAGTAATAAACTAACAATAAGGATGATGATGATGATGATAATAATAATAATAATAATAATAATAATAATAATAATAATAATAATAATTAACAGTATTCACCGTAAAAGATAGATATTTGAATTTGTTATAAAATAAGATATATTCAAAAACAAAAAAAGGTTAGCACCTGAGAAAATGAGCATACATATAATAGGACATGTAGACACAAACAAAATATGCAAGTATGATTTAGAAAATATATGTGAAACGAAACGAGATATGTTAACAGACTCCTTTCATATATATATATCTGCAGACCAAATATTTATAAGTCTGTATTTGACCGCTCCACATACACATACAAATTCATGTATATATATATATATATATATATATATATATATATATATATATATATATATATATATATATATATATATATATATATATGATATCAACATAGAGTACTTTTTCATTGTATCACAACTGAACAGTGCAGCTAGACATACACTTTTCCTCAGCTGAGGATCGACCTACAAACGTCGCATTGACAGTCGGCGGCTCTCACCATCGGACCCCGAATTAGTGTAGTGAATATTTCTCCTCGGATGTGTATTACATCCACACCCGCCCGTCGCAACGATGTTCTAACCATCTGTTTGTTTACAAACAAATTAATAGTGGACCTCGCTTTATAGCTTAACAATGCATCTGGTGGAAATATATTTACAAAATGCTCAACCCAAAGAGGAGGGGCTTTTGATTGTTATCCAAATACAGTACTGTTTCGATTTAGAGAGCGAGAGAGAGAGAGAAAGAGAGAGAGAGAGAAATGAAAGAGGGGAAACGAGACAGATGAAGAAAGAAGAGAGAGAGATAGATAGATAGATAAACATACACATATAAACGATTTAATTTATGTTAGGATTAAATCCCTTATTGTGAAACCAAAATTACAAACTGACCTTTGGAAACTCAGAAATTTAATTAGTCTTATGCCATGAGAATATTCCCATAAATCATGTGGTTTACTATTTTTCACATTGGAAATAAAGTTAAATATCTAAAATCTTTCGAGTAAAATGGCCTAATAAATCGTAATTTTTATTAATTTACTATATTATTAATTTCTATCCGTATTTTTGAAGCCTGACTTTTGTTGCTTTACGTTATCTATGATAATTGTTTATTGCTTATTCATTAAGTGTTTATTGTTACTTTTTCTTATATATTACTAATATGCTTGTTTTCTTATTCCCTATGCTATGCGTGGTCCAGATGCTACACTTTGGCAAATACAATTTTTGAAGGCCAAACATATTCAATTGAGATCGAATTCGAGACATTTGGCTTTTAAAGGTCAATCTTAAAAAACAACAAAAAATAATATGAGAATCACAATCTTTTGATGTTGCACTGTAATAATACATTATAATAATACATCATAATTGTTGTAGGAGTCTGAAAATATTACTAAAAAACCAATATTGATATGTAGCATGGCACAAAAGAGCAAGGTGTTCCGATGGATGCTAAAATGAAAGAGAAAATTAAACATGCTTTGTTGCAATGTGATATTTTATATCTGTATCAAACCATGTATGAAATATTACTTTCGAAGAATTTATTAGTGCCTATTAATTTATTTCGTTTGCGCCAGTTCTATATTTAAGACAATATTGACACTATTTTCATAGACTTCTTTTTAAACTTATGTTTACTGCGTGTTTCTGATGTTTCTGTATGAAACAAAATAATTTTCTAAGCCATAAAGAAAAATATCAAATTCGTCATTATATAGTATAGTTGATGATTAAATAAATTTATCATTTCGGTGGTCACTCCAAGAGACCATACGTAAACAGATTATATATATATATATATATATATATATATATATATATATACATACATATATATATATATAGTCTGTTTATTATTCTAATATTATTGGTTACTTAGTGTATACACGTTTAAGTGGAATATCAATTATAAGAAACCTACCTAATTAGACCGAGAAAGGAAACACTATTGAAAGGGAATTAATTTATTTTGTATATAAAATATATAACTGGCTTTTATTTACACTCTGAAAAAAAGGGGTGTGTATAGTTTTTTTTTTTGTTTGTTTTTCTTTGCTAGCCGAAGAAGTTTGTACGCAGGCGTGGAAAATAATTGCCATGAGTGGAAAAGGGAAAGAGAAGAGAATACAAGTATCAGTAGATTCACATCTAGAAAACCAATCTATACAATCATTAGAGGCGACAAAAGGAAAGTCCGCACGTAATCTTTTTTATCAAAAACTGAAATTTAAGCTACATTTAATGCTACTGTATTAACAATCTATACCTCATTTGATTCGCCTTTTATTCTTCCATAGTTTTACTTACACATATTTGGATTTTACTTGAAATATTCTAGTTTTCACGTCAATTTAAAAATAATGTCAACTTAAGGAGGCAAAAAGAAAGTACGACAAAATAGAAAATTGTTATTTAAATGTAAATTTAGGACATAAATGCAAGACAAATACAACAGGAACAAAATAAATTAGTAAATATTTAGTAGAATAGCCCGTCTGTAATTTGACAGCAATCAACCTTTTGGGAATTCCTTCAATTAGACTGCAGAAATACTCCGGGGAAATGGCATCTCACATATTTTTAATTTGTGCCCAAAGTTCTTCAAAATGTTTAATTTTATCATTGGGTAGCTATTGCTTGATTTACTGCCATACGTTTTCGATACCATTGAGGTCTGGAGATTGTGCAGGCCAAATAAAACACGGAATATCATGTTCTTACAGGAACCTCTTGACGTTGCCAGCTGTGTGAATGGGAGCATTATCCTGCATGGAAATGGGATTATCATCGACATTCCGACCAAAGTTGGGTAGAAATTGTTCAGTGAACATATTAATGTACTTGGTCGAATAAATTTGACCGTGCAAGGTAACTGCATGGCCTGGACCATTTATACTAATAATGTTCCACATTAAAACTGAACCTCCACCACATGGCAGCGTTAAAACATAGCACCTCGGATTAAATTCGTCGTCTTTCCTCCAACGCACTAACTGTCTACCCTCACTTCCTTTCCTATTGAATTTGCTTTCGTCGCTAAAAAGAACTTTTAACCAATATGAAAAGTCATGAACTTCATTGCATCTGACGAAGTCCAAACGACGCTTTCCGTTCTTTACAGAAATCATTGACTGCATCTTGCAACTTTTCCTCGCAAATTAAATTCCTTTATCTGTTCTTGACTGCAGAAAGAGAGCACTTTTTAGCAACATTGAACTGTTGTTGAATTTGGGAAGCCCTTCAAAATCTGTTTCTTAGACTGCGGATCTTGATAGCATTGTCTTTCCTGTGAGAAGTAAGTCTAGTACGACGAGATTTAACGGCAATACGAACACTGCCGGTGTTTTCGTGCTTTTGCAGTCTTTCGTAACGTTTTCTCATCACATTTCACTATGCGACCGATTTCTCGATTGAATAAACCAGAAAGGTGGAGATTAATGAAAGCTTGAAGATCACTAATAGAACATCCTGTAGCATATGAACTAAAGGTAACGTTGTATAACCTGAAACAACAACAATTACGATAAGAGATGTGTTGTTGCCTGTTGCGGGATATTTTAAACTGATTTAAGGACGATAATATAATATTAGCTGGTTTTAAGCGAATTTGTTCCTGCACACTTTCTTTTTGGCTCCTCAATTTTTAGTTATTTCTTATATTTACGTACACAAAAGGGTATTTTTTTATATTTACGAGCACAAGAGGGTATTTAAATTAAATTAAAATACACATATGACCAGGTAAAATTATAGAGAAATAAAGTCGAATCAAATGAGCTATATTTTGTTTAAACAGTTACATAAAATTTAATTTAAAGTTGCAGTTTTGCAGTAAACTTACAGTAAATTTGCAGTAAATTTGGCGGGGGAGTTTGGTAGAGTTCTAAAATATCAAATCGTTGAATTTTGACCCATTAACAGCTAAATTTCTGGCCGAAAACGGATTACTAAGATTTTTTTAAAACTCAGTATATCAAATTTCGAGTCTGTATACTCATCATTCGCAGAGTTATTGTGTAGGGAAATGCACACATCACGGACACACAGACACACTTAGACACGTTCATTTTCATAGATATACTAGCATTTCAGCCCAGCTTTGCCAGGGTGCATGGAGGTGTATGTTGAGCAAAAACAAAAAAAAAACGGTCATTTTTTTTTAAATTTGACACCTATTATGCCCCCTTAACATTGCTGGCAGAAAACCGATAACAAAGATTTTCCCAAATCTCTATAATCTATATATTAAATTTCGAGTCTGTAGACTGAAAATTGACAAAGTTATTATGTCGGGAAATGTGGACAGATAGACAGACAGACACTTTCCCTTATATATATATATATATATATATATATATATATATACAGGGTGTTCGTAAAGTTACTATACAGTCTTAGTGTTTTATTGTATTATATTTTTATTAATAGTTAATATTTATTTTTTTACAGGTTTATTTAATCAAGCATGCTTGTAAGACTGTATAGTAACTTTACGTAAACCCTGTATATATATATATATATATATATATATATATATATATATATATATATATATATATATATATATATATATATATATATATAATTTCATTTCTGCCCGGCGTTATCTGGGAGCTGGGAGGTGTATATTGAGCAAAAATTTAAAAAAAAATAGCAGTCATTTTTTATTCAAATTTGTACCTATTATTACCCCTTAACATTTATAGTTTTGGGTTCCAATCAAGTATTTATGATGTGTCAAAAAAGATGGTCGTATTAGAAGTGACATTAGATGATAAAGGACCACATCCCCAGTACTAGGCAAAGGCAAACCCCTGTGGACTGCCAATAGATATCAATATCAGCAACCATCCCATCCCAGGAAAGGGAAAGGAAGAGGTGTTGAGTTGACAAGACGAAGGGTAAGCTCTAAGAGAAATTAAGAAAGGCGGTTTGTAACCACTCTCTGAAGGAATTCTAACAAAAGTAGAGTCGTAGTCAGCAAACTGAACGGCTGGGATGATCAAGCACCCCCGATTTCGGGGCCCTCAGGGCCTGATGCTATGATGCTCACTAGCCTGTGTTAATGGGAAATCTGTGACTTTACTGGTCTGGTCTTACATAGTTTGACTGTTTATTTGTGGTAAGGACTCTTTATTTTGCAAGGAGCAGCGGAGTGATTGATGTACCTAAAGACTTACTTCACAGAGGAGGAGACGATTTGGTCGAGAAGCAAAGCGCCCCACCATGAAAACACAGCGGGTAAAGACGATCAACAGGCCAACTTGTGACGGGATCACGTACGTTCGAAGGAACACCTGTCATATCGGGTGGAGTCCGACAAGGTTACGGACACCCGGTGTTATTGGTGCACTATCGGTCCCGTTATACAAGAAACATAGAAATAAAATTAAAATTGGTTAGACCCAAACTTGGCGGAGGAGGTTGGTAGCGTTCTCAAAGGTAAAACGTTGAACTGTTATCCCTTAACAGCAAAATTTCTAGTCGAAAACGGCTGACAATTTTTTTTCCAAATTTCAGTACCCTGTATATCAAATTTTGAGTCTGTAGACTGAAAATTGACAGAGTTATTGCGTAGGAAAATGTACACAGACAAACACACACATACACACACACACACGGATACACACATGGAAACGTTCACATTTATATATATAATACTAGCATTTCACCCCGGTGTTGCCGGGGTGTTTGAGGTGTATGTTGAGCAAAAAAAAAAGCGATAATTTTTTCAAAAATTTGACCCCTATTATGCCCCCTTAACATTTATTGTTTTGGGATCAACTCAAGTTATCAAGTTAGATACATGTCCAATGAATCTATATCTAAAATGTCAAGTGTTTGGACCCAAAATCTTTGGAGGAGTTTGGTAGAGTTCTTATAAGTCAATATCTTTATCTTTGATCCCTTAACCGCCAAATTTCTGGCTGAAAACCAATCTCAAATATTTTCCCAAATCTCAATACCCTGCATACCAAATTTTGTTATTGCGTAGGAAAATATACACACACACAGGCACACAGAGACGTTCACTTGTATAGATATACTTGCTTTTCAACTCGGCGTTGCCGGGTGTTTGGATGTGTATGTTGAGCAAACAAAAAGAAGTGGGAGGGGGAAGGGCAGGTTCGAACCCGCACCGCGAAGGAGAAATAGAACGAGAAAAAATGTGACGTCGTTGCTGTTACGACCACCGCCAAACGGGAAGTGACGTAGATGTAGAGGATGACTAGAGGATGAAATATCGTTGAAAAGTGCCCAGTTGCAGGTGAAGATATTAATTTTTTTAAGCATTTTTTCGATATTTGTAGTCTGAATGGTCGAACTTCCAAACGATACTGATCTTGTAAAAATCCATCGCCTGTCGAAATTTTTTTGCTACATGCAAACATACATACATACATACATACATACATACATTTATATATTAGTAACTAAAAAATTTCGACCCACGCAGATTAAAAATCTTGCCCTATCTCTGAATGCCCTTCATGTAAAATTTCAAATGTTTAGGCCCGAAATTGTCTGAGTAATTTGGTAGAGACCGCAGAGTTTGTTTTTTAATTTGACCTCTGCGATCTCCTATTATGCCCCCGTTTCATGTATTATTTTTGGCTCAAATCGAGTTATTAAGTTAGATACACGTACAAGGAACCTATATCTAAAATTTCAGATTAGAACCAAAATATGAGGAAAAGTTTGGTAGAGTTTTCAAAGGACAAATCGTTGAACTTTGACCTGTTAAATGCCAAAATTTCTGGCCGAAAACCGATCACAAAGATTTTTCCAAATCAGCATCATTTAAATAAATACCCCATTATAACACTGTTGTGATGGAATGTGTATCCTAGCGGCTTCGGCTGCAGGGAGACAGGGTAGTACACGTCAAGGATTCGTCACTTGAGACTCAGACCAACAGGTGTGGGGCTGGGAACCGGCCCAGCACCTGTTAGACTGAGGTACGCCGCCTGGGTAATACCTAGGAGGTCCACCCTCCCAGGCCTTGCCACCGGGGAATGCCTTTTAAAATTGCAGGAGTGTCCCTCCTTTAGGGGAGCCTGCGGGGTACCCAATGTCCGACCTTGTGCCACATTTTGCCGATGTTGGCGGCAATTAAATAACTACCCCATTATAACACTGTTGTGATGGAGATGGCTGTTACGGCCGCTTCTAGCTAGGATCAAGGTGTGGTATCTGTCATCAGTGCTTGCTGTAATCTGCGCAAGATGTTGTTTTGCTTGCCACTGCAAGGACCAGCACCTTCTTGGAGTAGGACCAGCTGGGACCTATTTGTTATTTTTTGTAATTGTTTTTGTTGTTGCCCTCGGGCAACTTAACTAATTGTTTTCGTTTTCTTTTTTGTTGCAGATATTCCGGGGTCCAGCGAGTGCTTAAGCAGCCGGCAGGGCAAAGGGAAGCTGACGTGCATTTTTAGGCGCAGGCCCCTTTGGTTTCTGAATTGGCGGGCTCTACTTGGGCTCAGGACCATCAAAGGAGATGGAGCAGGCTGCTGCTCCTGCCACCTTGGGGGACGCCCCCGGTGTTGGTGTCATGTAGGGTTCGGGGGGTGCCGCCCCGAAAGGCACCCCCAATACGAGAAAGGTTCCGGATGTTGCCATCCCAGAAGGCACCCCTAGTTAAGTGGCGTCCGGCAGGGTTGCGGACGCGGGGATTGCCACCCAGCAAGGTACCCCCAGTACGGGCAAGCCCAGTTCGAGAGGCGAAGTAGCCTTCACGTGAGTCGCCGTGGTGGATGTCCCCTGGATAACACCAGCAACTGTTGTGGCGAAGTCAAAGGGAGAGATGATGGAGGCCTGGAGAAGGTACGTCCAGCAGACTCCAGAAGGCGACAATAAAGATCTGTAGAAGGCGACAGCAGCAAAAAAGAGGCGGCCTGTAAAGCGTTGGTGGTTGCTGGAGGGGGAGGAGTCAGCGTCGTCATCAAAACCATTGCCTCCAATGCACACAAGATCGGAGAAAAGCAGCCCCGGGAAGCCAGCAGAGGATAGTCTGCGCAGAACTAAATCGCTTGATGTGTTCGTAATAGATGGGTGCTCCCCGGGGGATGGGGGATCAGCAAATGTGTAGCCGGCGAAGGAATATGCATGGCCAGCTCTCGCATTTTCAGATTCCCCAATTCCAGCAGGTCAAAAGACTTCGGCAGTAGCGGCATTAGCAGCAGCACCAGCCAAAGAAAAATCGGCCGAGGAACAGCAGGCCTTGGGTCCGAAACATAAAGCGACAACAAAATCCCCGGATTTCTACAGGCGACTGTTCGAAGAAAAATATAAAAACAGTGTCAAGGGGAATAACATAGAGGTGGTTCCAGAAATGCTGGAGAAGATTAGGAAGAGGTTAGTTTCCCTGCTCACCCTGGACGCGACTGGAAAAGGGCTGGTGGGCGTGCTCAAGGAAAAGATGATGGACCTACTAGGGTAACTGAAGATCCCCGTCCAGTACGCTATAACGAAGTTTAACGCCATGTGGAAGGTCCTCTTGCCGACAAAGGAAGAGGCAGAGAAGCTGGCAAGAGGGGACCTCACAGGGCGCAACATTAAGATCCGGCCAGAATACCTGTCAAAGCGAAGTTCCTCGGTTACAGTCACAGGAGTCCCGTGCTTCCTGATCGAGGAGCAACTGGGGCCCATCATGTCGCAATATGGCGAGATGGAGGGAATCGAGGCAATGAAGGGCCCCCGAAACATAATGACCGGGGACTACAAGTTCCGGATGAGATTATCAAGAAAGGAATTCTATGGGATTCCCGCACAGCTGACTCGCGAGGGCTGGTCAATGGCCATCATAGTGGAGGGAAGAGGGCCACTATGTTTGCAGTGCCAAAAGACGGGCCTCATCGCAAGATTCTGCCCCCTGAGAGAAAACGGTGGCGGAGGCGAAAAGCCCGAGGAAAAAACACGGCAAAAAGTGGCAAATGAGACAAGAATGGAGGAGAATAAGTGGAGCAAGGTGGTGAAAAAAGGAAAAAAGACGGAACCTGCTCCACAGGCAACAAGGCGAGTGACAACAGCCACAAAAAGAAAGCTAAGGGTCAGTTCCTCCGGCTCACAGGGCGATGGAGCTGAAGAGAAACAAAAAGAGAAACGGGGGAAAAAGGACCAGGACCCTGAGCTTCCGGAATGACGCCCCCCCCTTCAGGAAGCTCAGCCAACCCCTCCCCTATTTACTACACCAAACACGGAAATGGAGCACATGGAGACTCCAGTGGAGATTGAATCTCCAGCAGAGATGAAAACTCCTGAAGCAGAAACAAAAGAACCGGAACAGCAGATAGCTCAGGAAAAGTCGGCGGACCCAAAGAAAGGGAAAACCAGGAAGTTCCCATTCTGACCCGGGGATCAAAGTTGCAAAGCCGACCTGAACCACACGGTTAGTGACTTGATTGGACGACAAAGACGCCATTTTAAGGAGCTGGAGGGCCTCAAGATGGTCGATGGCAAGCATGTCACCGACCCCCGAAACTTCCATGATGCTCCATCGATAATAACCTTCGTCCGGGTGAATAGGGGAGGAAGGGCGAATACCCTATTGATGATGATAGAGGCCGGAAAGTTAGCCTTTAAAGGACTCAGAATAATAGACGGGGAGCTCCCATCCCTAGGCAAGATAGCCAATCAGTGCGACGAGAGGGTCCCGCTTTATGTTCACCCCTCCTTTTATAGGGCGCTATAGATGACGTTCCCATTGGACGTGGGGGGCCTGACTCGAGACGGACGGCTTACGTCCCACCTGCTCACGGGCAGTCTCGGCCAGGCTTTCGACGTACTGACCCCCGAGGACTTCAGATCCCTAGTCGACGAATACTACTAGTTAGAGAAACATGGCCACGGGCTTGAACCTAGCTAGTTTGAATGTACGGACATGAGATCTCGAAGCAAGGCTGCTCTCGTAGCCCTAGAGGTAGATGTAGCTGCACTACAGGAGACCACTTTATTGGGGTTGGGGACTGCGATGTGCTGGTAAACGATTTTGATGTTTACTCAGCATATGGCAGCCTCCAGAGCCGGGGGGTTTCTGTGCTAGTGAGTCGCACTCTGTCTGCGACGGTTACCGTTCTCCACGCGGACGCTCATGGGAGGCTGGTCACGGTCGATGTTGCCGTTAAAAGCGGCACGGTCAGGATCGAGCCAGTTTATGCGCCCAACATCCGCAGCGAGAGGGTTTCCTTTTTTCGGCGGGTGGAGGTGTTTCTCTCTTCGGGTCCGAAGCGGGTAGTCTTAATGGGGGACTGGAATGCCGTCCTGGACTCCAAGATAGATAAGCTCGGGGGGTAGAGGGTCGGGGCGGTGTGACAACAGCCTCTCTGACCTGATTGCTTCGTGCGATCTGGCCGACAGGTTCCGTCTGGATCACCCCGGGAGGGAGATGTGGAGTGGCAATCTAGTTCGGCCGCCTGTTCGAGTACATACTTGGACAGGATGTTACTCAGAAGGGGCGACATAGATTTCCTATCTTGTCCTACGTTCCACTGACTAGGTCATTCGGACCACACACTCGTGTTGGCCCGTATGAAATAAGGTAATATGCATAGGTTGGCTGGATAATAGAAGTTAAACGTCTCCTTGTTGGAGTAAAACGACTTCCGGGAGCAGCTGACATCACTAATTCAGAGGGAGTTAGTAGGGGCGGTTACCGGGAGTAGCTGGTGGGTTAAGCTTAAGGTCACCATTAGGCACTTTTGCGTCAAATAGAGCCAAAGCCTCGCGTTAACTAGGGCTCGGACCAAAAGGTACTTAGATGATAGATTGACCCGGGCAGTGGCAGGGGGGATTCCCTAGAACTAGCTCTAGTTAAGGGGGGCCTGAATCGCTTGGCTAGCGAGCGGTACGCAGGTCAGGTAGTTAGATCTAGGTTAGACAGAGTCTCCAACGAAGCTGTGAATGTTTACGCTGGTGAGCGTAAGGCCGCCCTAAGACGCGGCTCGGATGGGTACATTCGGGAGGGGAAAAACCTGGAAGGGCGCTCTCTCGTGTCGGCACGGAAGATCTGCACTGGGTTTCGGAAAAATTTGGAGGAGCGCTTCACCAAACTACCCAGACTCCGCGGCCAGGAGTTTGGCAGCTCTTTAGCTTGCTCGCCCCGCCATACTGCGGCCCGATCGGCTAGCTGCGAGGGGATGGTTACAGAGCGTGAGGTCATTACTGCGTTGAAACAGGTTGGCCGCAAGAAATCTCCAGGGCTCGATGGTTTGCCCTGCGAACTGTTCTTGAGGCTGTTGCCCATGATTGTGCCCCTTCTGACGGGCGTGTTTAACCACTGGTTTGCTCAGGGTCGATCCCGGGGCAGGTTACCAAAGGAGTGATCACGCTTCTGAAGAAGGGGGTCCGACATGGATGGGCGGAATCTAGAAGACTATAGCACCATAACTCTGCTTAACGCAGATTTCAAGATTTTACCCCGCGTTCTTGCGAACCGACTGCAGGTCGTTATCGGTAACTTGATCGAACCGGATCAGAATTACGCTGTGAAGGGTCGATCGATTCAGAACAATTTGCACTTGGTTCGCACGATCATAGAGGGTTTAAAAGACGACACTGAAGCCGCGCTGATCAATTTAGATCAGTCCAAAGCATTAGTCAGGGTGGACCATGGGTTCCTGAGGGCTGTTGTGGAAACCACCGGCTTTAGTCTGGACTTCCGCAAGTGGATCTCCGCCCTGTATCGTGATCCCGCGGTAGTGGTGCAACTAAATGGTTGGTTTTCGGAGCCCTTTGGGGGTCTCCCGGTCGGTGCAGCAGGGTTGCCCGCTGTCGCCTCTGTTGTATGCCCTGGCGTTGGAACCCTTCCTTCGTAAATTAAGGGACGAGGCGGCGAGACCAGTCCTGCGCGACATAGCTCTAGCTGGCGGCAAATTTGCCAGGGTGAACACTTACGGTGATGACGTCACCGTGTTCGCTGCAAGGCGTAGCGAGTTAGAGCGGTGATAAAGGCGATCGCTTAGTACGAAGTTGTCACAGGAGCCGTGATCCATCGCAGCAAGTCCGTTGACCTGCGGTTGGGCGCCTGGACCGGCGTAAACTCGCTTCCAGGTGCATTCGGCTGGACTGATGGCCCGGTAAAGATCCTCGGAGTGTGGTTCGGGTAGGACCTCCAGCTGGACAAGAATTGGTCAGAAGTGCAGACGAAGGTCGAGTCGTCAGTAGGGACTTGGATTCGTAGGGGACTGTCCTTGAAGGGCCGCGGGGAGGCATGCGCTACACACGTGTTTCCGTTGATCCTTTACCGCTTATCTGTACTTCCTCTGCCTGCGGATCGCTGTAAGGCTTTAGAGCGCCTTATTTTAAAACTTCTTTGGAAGGGAGGAAAGCCATATGTCCGCAGACAGGTATGTATGCAGAAGCTTAGCGAGGGAGGCTTGGGAATGCCGGACTTGAAAAGTCACAAGCACGCAGAAAGACTGGCGTTCCTGAGTCGGACACTGATGGAGGAAACACACTGTGTACCAGTCGTGGAACGAACTTTTCTACGGCTCATATCCTCCCCTGCCGCTGAAGGTCGCAGAAGACCGGTGGGGGAACGGCGTTTCCTGACCGAATGCCGAGCAACCCTTAGAGCATTGCCGGGGTCCAGGGGCCTTGCACGGCCTAGGAGGAGGCTATATGAGGAGTTAGTGGTGAGGACCGCAATAGATCCGCTGGTGGAGCGGCTGCATCTGTCGAGGGGTAAGTTCCCTCGCTGTGGAGTTAGGCGCCTGCCAGTAGCTACATTAATAATGCGGAATATTCCATCACATGGAGGCTAGTCCGGGAAGCGCTGCCACTCTTCGGCAGACTAGCCAGGGATTGTAGGGATAATGAATATCATTATCCCCCGTGTCCACGCTGCAACGACGATGAGGAGGAGGAGGAGACGAGGGAACATGCGTTCTTTCTTTGCAGCGGGGTGCGAAGTCTCTGGGAGTATGTTGGAGATATAACGGCACGAATCGACCCCGAGCGGTCGGTGCCACTTGATTTGGCGTACGTTGTTGACAATGTGGACCCGCCATTTAACAGGGAGAAACGGGCGGTGTTTCTGGCGATCCTAGCTGTAGCTAGATTAGTGACGTGGGTCTCACGTCTAGGCGTTGTCTATGAGGGGCGACCTGTTTCCGATCAGGATCTGATTGTTTATTTTAAGCATAAACTTAAAATAAAGATCAGATGTGATTGGGAAAGATTGATCCGCATAGACTTTGGTAGGAGATGGGTGCACAACACTAGCTTGTGCATCCGACGAGGCGCTAGATTTGAGCTCGTATTCCCACCCTAGTGATATTGGTCCTAAGGTGCTGGGGTTTATTGCCGTTTACTCGGAACCCAGCCCTTATGATTTAATACAAGGTTTACCTTGTAACATGGATAGGAGTAGGATGTAGTTAGGCTTAGTAACCACCAAGAGTGGAAAGCATGTATTTTGTTAGGGAGTAGACTAGGGTAAGTATGTGTGTTGGTCCTGTTCCCGTAGTCTCTTTATTTTTTGTTAGTCGGCACAAGGAGAGCTTCCAAAGATGTCCACTCCACTTGTTCGTTTTTTCCCCGGCCTCTATTGCCCATTACGAATTCTATCTTGGAAGACGCCATCCATCCCTGTTGACCCCAACCCCAAGTTATTTTCGCACGCAAACGTGCTGTCCTTTAGGTCGTCCACGCCCCACTAGGGAACGACCTGCTTGATTTCAACCCCCTCCCCCAGGGAGGGGACCGGAAGACAGTGGGCGTATCATTTGACGACTAGCGGATAAGAAGGAAGGGTCTCCTTACTAACCCGCCCCCATAGGCATTTTGTTTATTTCTTGTCTTTTTCTTTCTTTTTTGGGGTATTTTATAGATTGCCCTCTCCCAATCATCTCACATCCATTATTTAAAAAAAAAATGTTTTTGTAAATAGTTTTTTGTTTTATTTTTTGTAAATATGTTGTTTTTTCTTATTAACCGTAAATGTAACCCGCCATCCCGTAAGCTGCGGAGCAGTCGGTTTAAAGTAGGTCCTGGTAACAATGTAGTGGTTGAGTACAGAATAATAGAAACTCTAGTACAGGTTTTTTTTCAATAAAGTACTTGCCTTCCAACGCAAGTCTAGCTAAGTCCATTAGCAAAGTCTCGTTTTCTTTCCCCATTCCCCCTTACTGGCCCTGGTGCCAAAGTTGTTTCGGACCCCAAATAAGGCCTTGGCAGTAGATAAAGTGCAAGGCCGGGGCCGAAACGGCTAAATATATTATAACACTGTTGTGATTGGATGTGTCTCCTAGCGGCTTCGGCTGCAGAGAGACAGCGTAGTACAAGTCAATGATTCGTCACTTGACACTCAGCCCAACGTGTGAGGGGCCGGGAACCGGCCCAGCAACTGTTGGACTGAGATACGCCGCCTGGGTAATACCAAGGAGGTAAACCCTCCCAGGCCTTGCCACAGGGCTTTCTGATGGGGCAAGTTTATTGTTGCTGCCTGAGGCGCCCGGACCTGGGAATGCCGACGGGGTTACTCTGGCAATTTTTGAAATTGCAAGAGTGTCCCCCCCCTTTACGGGAGCCTGCGGGGTTCCCACTTTCCGGCCTTGTGCCACATTTTGCCGGTGTGGGCGGTAATTAAATAACTACCCCATTATAACACTGTTGTGATAAGATGTGTCTCCTAGCGGCTTCGGCTGCGGGGAGACAGGGTAGTACAAGTCAAGGATTTGTCACTGGACACTCAACCCAACAGGTTAGGAGCCGGGAACCGGCCCAGATTCTGTTGGACTGAGGGTCGCCGCCTGGGTAATACCTAGGAGGTCAACCCTCCCAGGCGTTGCCACAGGGCTTTCCGATGGGGCAAGTTTATTGTTGCTGCCTGATGCGCCCGGACCTGGGAATGCCGACAGGGTTACTCTGGCAATTTTTAAAATTGCAGGAGTGCCCCTCTTTCAGGGGAGCCTGCGGGGTTCCTACTTTCCGGCCTTGTGCCACATTTTGCCGATGTGGGCTGAAATCAAATAACTACCCCATTGTAACTCTGTTGTGATGGGATGTCTCCTAGCAACTTCGGCTGCAGAGAGATAGGGTAGTACACGTCAAGGATTCTTCACTTGACACACAGCCAAACAGGTGAGGGGCCGGGAACCGGCCCAGCACCTGTTGGACTGAGGAACGCTTCCTGAGTAATACCTAGTACACGTCAAGGATACGTCACTATCAACTCTGTCCAACAGGTGAAGGACCGTACTGAGGTACGCCGCCTGGGTAATACCTAGGAGGTCCACCCTCCCAGGCCTTGCCACTAGACTTCCGGTGAGGCAAGTTTATTTCTTGCTGCCTGAGGTCCCCCGGCCATGGAATGCCGACGGGGTTACTCAGGCAAATTTTATAAATTAAACGAGTGCCCCTCCTTTAGGGGAGCATGTGGTGTTCCCACTTTCCGGCCTTGTGCCACATAATGCTGATGTGGGCAGCATTTAAATATATACCCCATTATAACACCAGAATATTGCAACGTATATTATCTTAGTGTTCAACATCTATCGATATGTTATATTATAACTGATAATTAAATTACAGATTTTAACTGCAGCCTTAATTTGCACACTGTACCTTATCCAATTTTTAACTTGGATACTTGACTTTTACATATTGATCATTTATTAATATTTTAAATTGCGTTGATATAACAACATTATAAGTTTACATTTCTCCAATACAAATGCTAAGTTAATATTATATTAATCTTTTTTCTTTTTCACATATATTTTCTGATATGTTGCTTTTGTACTGTTTGGATTAAGTTTGAAAAGACTGCTAAAGAATCCAAAACATGTTAATTTGTAGGTATAGTCTTTTTCATAGTTTTGACTCTCCAGTGTGTATCCGGTAATATCTTACATCCTTTTATATACAGTGATGTGGTTCTTTGGTTGATTAAGTGTGTCTAACTGTGTCGGATATATACTCGAGAGTCAAATCAATGAAATTAATATTCTGTTGTCATAGTCTTCTTAATCACGCACACACACACACACCTATATATATATATATATATATATATATATATATATATATATATATATATATATATATACTCCTATACATTCGGGGTTTTTTGGTGTGTCTCGATATTCATATTAAAACCCCTTTTTTCTTTTATTGCATTTATTTACTTACCCCTCAAAGCAAATAAGGCACAAGACCGTTTTTAATGTGGAATAATACCCAGCTCCCCTAAAAGTAAACAAAAAGGGGGACAGTTTTGTTACCAAAAATAATAATTGTCCCAGTCTAGAGGGTTTCCCCTCTATTGACTGGTACAAATTATCTTAAGTGCAGCCTCTGCAAAACAGACACGACATTTTGATCCCGGCCCGAAGGCCTAGTACAATAAAAAAGGCAAGGTATTTATTTGCGCCGAGCAAATTAGGCAGAAGGCACATATTTTAATGTGAGGGAAATGGGGACCGACTCCCCGGCGAGTGGATAGTAACAATTTGTATGAAGGGTTGCCCCTACATTGACCAAGATCTTATATGTGCGGTTTGTATTTATTTGCTCCTCCATCGAGCAAATTAGACACAAGGCCGATTTTTAATGTGAGAAGTGAAGGGGAAATGCGAACCATCTCCCCAGGAGGTAGGGGAGCTGGATAGTTACAATTGGTATGAAGGGTTGGTATTTATTTGCTCCCCCACCGGGCAAATTAGGCACAATACCAATTTTTTTATGTGAGTAATAAAGGAGAAATGGAGACCAGCTCCCCGGGGAGTAGGGGAGCTGGATAGTGAAAATTGGTATGAAGGGTTGGTATTTATTTGCTCCCCCATGGAGCAAATTAGGCACAAGGTCGATTTTTAATGAGAGGAAGGGGGAATGGGGTACAACTCCCCGGAGAGTAGGGAAGCTGGATAATGACAATTGTTTTAACCGGTTTCCCCTACACTGACCAAGGTCTTATATGATGGGTAGGTATTTATTTGCTTCCCCACCGAGCAAATTAGGGACAAGGCTGGTTTTTAATGTGAGGAGTCAATGGGCAAATGAGGAACAGCTCCCCGGGGAGTAGTGGAACTGAATAGTGACAATTGGTATGAAGGGTTGCCCCTACATTGACCACGGTCTTATATGTGTGGTTGCCCTCACATATGGTCTTTGCTTGCAGTATCTGCCGGAACAGATACTACACTTTGATCTTCATATATAATTTATTTCGTGAAAACGAAAATTACAATCAAGATAATTCTATGTAAAATCAAAACAAATTTAGGCACAAGGCCCGATAAGATCTGGGAGGAGGAGTGTTGCAGGGTCTTTGTTACTAAAGTGAAAATGGAACCTTCGGCGACTTTACTCTTGACTGGCAACATTTACCACAATACCTCATTCACTCTGTGGACTCTAAACTAACTAATGAAAACTTCAGTGTTTGTGCAAGAAAGGATATATATATATATATATATATATATATATATATATATATATATATATATATATATACAATTTATGTATGTGTGTGTGTGTGCAAACATTTTATTGTATTTTTTCATTGTTAAAATGTGTGCGTGTGCGTGTGAAAAAAAGTTCAATTCATTGGAAAATACAAAGTTCTTGAATAATGAAGAGAACCTGTTCGTGTTAGGGTGTGGGGAATCTAGAAAAATATAAAAAAATTACTACACTTTGATATTCGCCAAAAGGCCAAGAACAACATATAAAAGGTAAGCCTCTTTTCTATTTATTTCAAAAGAAAATGCAATTTTCTTATATCTTGGTTGTGGAATTGCATTCACTAGTCAACGACCTAGCTAATTTGCATATTCTTTTAAACATTAATTTTAATTCATTCCCTATTAGTTGTTTAGGTTTTTTAATGGGATAACCATCTTTTGTTAACTCTTACCTGCAATTATATTCATGCAGATATTCTACACGATTTATACTTGCATAATATTTGCGAATAAAGTTTATAGTAAACACAAAATTGTTTCCATATATATTTATGTATACGTATATATTTTTGCTCAACAAATCTATCTATCTATATATCTATAAAAGTTAACGTGTCTGTGTATATGTCTGTGTGTCTGTCAATTTTTGTCTACAGACTCGAAATCTTACCTACAGGTTACTGAGACTTGGGAAAATCATTCTAATCCATTTTCGGCCAGAAGTTTTTCGGTTAAGGGGTCAAATTTCAACGATTTGTCATGTGAGAAATCTGGCAAACACCTTCGCCAATTTTGGTTCTAAACACATGAAATTTTAGATATAGGTTCATTGGACATGGGTCTAACTAAATAACTTGATTTGAGCGCAAAACAAGACATGTTCAGGAGTCATAATGGGGGTCAAAGTTAGAAAAGTTGACTCTACATACACCTCCCAACACCCGAGCAATGCCGGGCTGAAATGCTAGTATATCTATAAAAGTGGAACTGTGTGTGTGTGTACATTTCCCCACAAAATTACTCTGTCAATTTTCAGTCTAGAGACTTGAGATTGGACATAAGGGGTACTGACATATGGAAAAATTATTTTAATCGGTTTTCGGCCAGAAATTTGGGCTGCCAAGGGGTCAAAGTTCAACAATTTGGCCTTTGAAAGCTCTATAGAACTCCTCCGCCAATTTTGGATCTAAAAACTTGAAAATTTAAATGTAGATTACTTGAACGTGGGTCGAAATTTTTAATTTGATTTAAGACCAAACAATGAATGTTAAACCGTTAAACCGTTAAAATTGTGGTCAAAGTTGTAAAAAATGTTACCTCTGTGGTCTCAACCAAATTACTATGCCAATTTCTGGTATATCATTTGAAATTTGACACGTGGGGTATTCATAGATAGGGCAAGCTGCTTAATCGGGTTGTGTCGATAATTTTGCTGTCAAGGGGTCAAAATTACAAAGAGTTGACCTTTGCGGCCTCTAGCAAACTACTCAGCTAAGTTTTGGTCTAAACATTTGGACCTTTATATAACGGGTATTCTGAAATGCAGCAAGCATTTTAATAAAGTTGAAAGTTTATATGTAGGTAACTTAGATATGGGGCAAACTTCTTATTTTGATTTGAGACCAAAATTATAAATGCTAAGGGGTCAATATTAGGGTCAAAGTAAAAAAAAAATATCTCTCCAGTGTTTACCAACTTACTTAGACAATTTCTGGTCTAAACATTATAAATCTTACACATAGGGTAAATTATAAATAGTACATAGGACCAGAGCAAAGCAGGCTGAGCTGCTAGTATATATATATATATATATATATATATATATATATATATATATAAAATAGTTGTGCATATACAAATGATAGAGTGTTCAAAATAAAAATGTAGGTTTTTCATTGTGTTAGTAACATACACTGAATTAATCACAAGATCTGTCTGAGTTTGTATTTTTATGGAAACATTTTAATAATTGAGGTATTCATTGTTGAACATATGAGAATATGTGCAAAAACTGCAATCGACGAAACCTGCAACATATATTTAGCATCGTGTGTCTAGAAGATATAAAATGTGAAATGAACGTATAGACGTATATATTCGACTAGCGAGGATTTCGTGCAAATTTTTCTTGGATTTACATATTTAATTAAAAGTCCCTGATTAGCACATCCTGGACTGCAATAGAATGGGACGGGACTGGCACCCAGTGGTGCGACACGTTGCCCTCCTGCTTAAAACCCCACTGAACACCACTGCCTTACGGTTGCTTTAGGAAAAGCAAATGCTACGAGAAAAAATCCAGTTTTGTATTTCCGATAGATGGATTGTAAAATACGGCAATACCTTATCCCAACTTTTGTAGCCGCGATGGCACCGGCTGTATTTGTTTGCTTTTCTGCCCGACTCTGCCTAAATGACCTGGATGTGAACGCGAGTAACTAAGCAAATCTAGCTTTTATGTTTGTATAGATTTTATTAACGGTGACATCAATATCCTATTGACAAGTGTTTTTTATTTATTTATTAATTAAGATTTTTTTATCTCTCTATTTTTTCTTCGTTCATTTGGTTTTAGTTTTCTAGTTTAAAGAGTAGGGGGAGAAAGGGAGGTAATTTACGTTTCGTGCGTATAAGCTGTTAAGAATTGTTAGGTGTTAGATTTTTCTTAGTCTGGCGGCTACTCCCTTGCTTTGATCTAATGTACTTTTATATTCTTATTATAGCTACTACATATATGTTAGTTTGTGTTTATGGTTCTCTTTTCTTTACTGCTGACGACTTCCTATTGATTAATATTTTTAGTTTTGTTTTTATTATTTTTTGAAATTTATTTATATATATTAATTTATTTTTATTTCTTGCTATTTTTGATTAATTCATGTATTTTTAGTTTATCGCGTTCCTTACTTATTTTACTTATTTGTTTGTTTATATAAAAAGTATATGTCATTATGATTGGATTCCTATTTTTAATGGATACATAGGGCTATTCATTAGATTAAAATAAATGTAATGTATTGGTAGTGATTCATTTCATTTATGTATAAATATAAACTTATTTTTGATGGTTGTCATTTTTTTATATTTTATTCGGGTACTTAATTATTTCTCTAATACTATAATATGTATATATTTGATATATTAATCTATTTAGTTCTAGCTGTTGGATCGTTGGACTATTCACATGTAAATGGATGCATAAATAGCATACGTTTCATCTTTGCTGAGTGTTAAGTTCCATTTAGTTCTCTAATTCGAGTGTTAAGTTTTCATTTGGGGTTAATAATGTGGTTTGTTTCCTCATGTATCGTTGTTTTTCGATAATATTTCCTGTGTGCACATATCAACATTTCAATTAAATGCGTACAGGACCCATAGACTATATTAGTTTAACGTTTTCGGATGGTTATTTATCAAGTATATCAAGTACCCCATCTCATGTAATATGTAATTGTTGGCAAAACGTGTTGCTACTCGGTTTGTTTGGTATAAGCGACGGAATTTAATTTGGAACTAGGAGACGGTTATTACCTTTAAATTATCTAAGCAGCTTTATGTTAGCATCTTCTTCCGTGATAAGGTGACTATCGTTAATAATTAGTCGTGTCTTGGTTTATAGTGAGTATAGTTATTACTTTGCGGTGTATTAGGACAACTATGTATCCGATTCCCTTTTACCTGCTTTCATCTATTAATTAATAAGGATATTGGAAGTGAGGTGTTATGATTTTATGGTTTGACCTAATCTTTAAATTGGATTATGTATTTAAATCAAAATTTAACTATTTAATTGTAGGCTAACGAGAGATGTGCCGTTTTTTGGTGTTTTTATATTTTGTCTCCGAGGAAAAATAAACATTATTTCCGAAAGAGAAGCTAAACAAAAGTAGTTGTTTTGAACTGAACGAAAGTCTACTAGTGTATCCTCACTTTAAAACTCGCAGAGACTGTATCAGCTAGAGATTTCGCCAAGTCTATTTTAAGACGGGAGTGTGATGCAGAGAGGAAGAGGGGGATCGGAAGTGGTATCGCTTTCTATTTTTAACTGGACACTAGCGAAATTCGCTCTTTTCGGTTTGGGTTGCCGACCTGTTAAGAAGTCCCTCCTCGTGGGAGGAGGGGTCAACTTATTCCCATCATGCGAAAAAGAGATACAGATACACGACACGTGGACGGCGCCACCCTCTTCTTCAGCCATGCGAGCAGATGCGATTAATTTACTTTCTCACGAAAGAGACGATGATTTTTCCCCATCATGCAAAGGAGATGCGGATGTACTGAACGAGGACGATGTGATCCCTTGCCCCTCACGAAAGAGACAGATATATAAAGAAAGAGAACACGTGAATTTGCTATTTCGAAGTTTTTCCACCACCGAAGGAAATATCCTGGATTGACGAGTTGTGAAACACACCAGCAAAAGAAACAAAAAAAGCGGAAAACAAAAAAGACCTGTAAGTGCAAAGACTTGGATTACCCCCACCCAAGACTTTCGCTACTTTCAATACGCGTAGATATACTTCAGATTCCATAACTTTAAATGCATTTCTTTTTCTTTCGTTAAACTCTTCCTTTTTTTATCTTAAATAAATATATTTTTGTATCATTTGGAAAAACGTATGTTATCCCGTTATTTAATTGCATTTTATTGTGTTCGTCCTTGCGTCTCTATCCACTTGTCTTATTTTTGTTTTGCCCTGTCACATATGCGATAACGAGAAAAATAATTGGGTATTTGCTTTCCGGTAAATTTCCTTATATCCTCCCCTTTTGGCAACGTTTAACAAAGGTAAACGATATTTGTTTGATCATTAGGTTTCCGTTCATACCCCTACGTTATAAATTGCTTTACCATCCCTTCTATTGCATACATAACAACGGTTACAACTGTCGGTGTCGCTATTAGTTTGTTTATATAGTTTATTTAAAGCGTAGATACGAAAGTTCTTGCAGTTTATCGCCGGTTCAAATTTACATTTAATAATTTATCCGGTTCCTTAAAACTAAATAATCTCATATTTCACAGCTAAAAATAGGTAACAGGGAGAATTTAGTGAACTACATGTTTTAACCTTTCTAAGAATTGTCCATTCGATTGAAGATGTTTTGTTCGCAGTGATTAACCTCCGGTAAGGTATCAAATGTTGAGGTGGCTGTAGCATATGTTTTATTATTCATTGATAGTGTGTAGCCATAGAATTAGTTTTTAATGATCATTGACGTGCTGCCTATGTTGCCTTGTATACACTCCAGGATGCAAAGCAATTTTTTTTAAATTTCATTTTCACCCCAAACTAGGCGCATTGCCACTTTGATCAGGGACATAAGCTACATGGCTACTATGTAGGGAGTTGGGCAACAAGATGTCAGTTCACGTTACACTTTAACTTCTGCATATCAGTACAGTCGAGGAAGCAGGGACCCAGAAGGGAATTCCAAAGTTTAGAGGTTCTGGGGAATCAACTACTGGAGTAGAAGTCTCTCTTACGCTATGGGTCTTTACTGTAAATGAGTGGGATTAAGCTGTTTGTCGTGTTTGTCAGGCGATTTCCGTCGAGGGGTGCAAGTGCTAGATGTTCGGCGGAGCATTCATCGTTAAAAAACATGTAGAACAGGCAGAGGGATGCTACATTTCGTCGATGGGACAGAGACTGAAGCTTAGATGGCAGTTCAGGACCTATCAAGTTGGCGGCTCTCTTTTGGATCTTGTGTATGAGCGAGAGACTAGCAGCAGATGCACCAGCCCAAATATGACAACAATGCTCCATACATGGGCGAATGGTTGCCTTATAGAGGTACAGGATACTTTCGGGAGTTAGTAGCTTTCTAGCACGGCAGAGAGAACCTACCTTCTTCGCAGAGGTTCTGAAAATGCTCTAAATGTAATTGTTCAATCTTATGTTTCCTGTGAACGTTAGACCGCAGGGCTTAAAAGAAGTACTTTCAGATAAAAAGCTTTTGGCCATTGCTATTGCTGGCAGAGAAGGTTCCTTATAGTTATTGAAGACAACTAGTTTAGTCTTGGCAGCATTGAACGTGACCATCAATTGTTTGACCCTATTCCACTACAGATTGGAGGTCGTCCTCTAGTGTTTCTACCATTTCGTTAGATGTGATTTCATTTGTTTTCCTGTCGTGGCTGTTATAGATCATGATATCGTCAGCATATATATATATATATATATATATATATATATATATATATATATATATATATATATATATATATATATAACCCAGAGCCACTGCCGCATTTCTATCATACTGTTTAGATGTACGACCGTCAGGGATAACTTGGATTTTTCTCTTATCTAAGAAAGATTTCTTCTTAGTGGTCATACGGTGAATCTTTTACAGCGCCAGGTCATTAGAGTCTGGTGTTAGATTGTCCTTATTAAATATTTTATTATTGTGCATGTTTATAATTTTCTCTAGACTTTCAATACAGCTGTAGCTAAGTGTAACGGTATTGTTATTAAAGATTTTATGTACTGTTAGGTGGAGAAGTGTTTATCTATACGATGATTATTTAGTTTCGTTTTTAACTCTCCTCAACAAACCTCGTATTTACAAAGCATGCCCCCCCACCAATTTTTCCCGGACTGTAAATCGCACCCAAAATATCTTATAAAAACCAATGTAATCTTAACACCCGTTTTAATATCAATTATTTAATTTTTGTTTAATAAAGTGTTGTCCTTGATATGCGGCTACACGGACAGATGTATGAACATATGTAACCAATAAGGTGTGTATAATAAACAAACTATATATCAGCTCTGTCCTACATTGAGTACTATTTGATAATAACGTGAATTTCATTGGATTTACACCTAGGAAACCAACTGGTACAACTGGTATATATATATATATATATATATATATATATATATATATATATATATGTGTGTGTGTGTGTGTGTGTGTGTATGTATATACATACATACACACACACATATGTTTATATATATATATAATGTATGATAGCAGATCGCTCGGCATTATCTAGTGGTAAAATTCCCATGGGTATTATGATTTAATTTATGCAGATTTCATATTCATCATGATAAAAAAGTTTTTTTTTTAAATGTATTATTGACATGGGTGCCCGGCGTTGCCCGAGTGTTTGGATGTGTGTTTTGAGCAAAAAGAAAAAGCGGTAGTACGAAGGCAGGCTCGAACTCGTACCACGAAGGAGGAAAAGAACGGGGGAAAAACGTGAAGCCTTTGCTGTTACGACCAGTGCCAAAACGGAAGGGGCATAAGTTTAAATTATGTCTAGACAATCGAAAAGAGGTGACGACTTTCGAAATATCGGCAAAAAAGACCTCCCTGTTGAAAATTGCGTAGTTGAATAACTTAATGTTTTTAGTCAATTTCTCGGTATTTGTCGTCTGAAGGGTCGAGCTTCAAGAACGTACTGAAAATTTGCCGCCTCTATCGAAAGCTTTAGGCAGACATGCAAACAAACATATATACATTCATATATGGTTGCTCAAATTTTGACCCAAACCGATGAAAAAGCTTGGCCTATCTCTGAATAAACTTTATGTAAAATTTCAAATGTTTAGACCAGTAATTTTGTAGAGACGAAGAGGTTAATAATTTTTAATTTGACCCCTATTATGACCTCATAACATTTATTGTTTTTGGCTCAACTCAAGTTGTTAAGTTAGATCCATGTCCAAGGAACGTATATCTAAAATTTGAATTGTTTATACCCAAAATTAGCGGAGGCGTTCAGTAAAGTTTTCAAAGGTCAAATTGTTGAACTTTTACCACTTACCGGCTGAATGTCTCGCCAAAAATCGATTACAAAGATTTTCCCAAATCTCAGTACGCTGTATATCAAATTTCGAGTGTGTAGACTGGATATTGGCAGAGTTATTGCGTAACACAGACATAGACATAGACAAAGACAGACAGACAAAGAGACAGGCGGACACACACTTTCACGTTTATATATATATATATATATATATATATATATATATATATATATATATATATATATATAGATTATACAATATATAGTAAGGAGTTCAGAACTAATATATGCTATGATTCGGTACACTCCGCTATACTCGAAACCAGAGTATTTATCTCTTCAGCACTGTTACTGTCTGAGCTATCTCCAGATGGATACGAAGTGGTGGAAAATAAGAGAATTTGAGCTAAGCGTCTTTAATAACAGCACAGTAACAGCAAGAGTAAGGCCTAATTGTATTTACCATTCCAGGATTCTTCAGGCTTATCTTATTATAAGCTTGAAGAATCCTAGAGTGGATGAAACGCAGTATATTCAGTGTAGCTTAATCGCCATATATATTTATAACATACTAACTAGCTCTACCTACGTATTGAGCACTGTTGTAGTAAATACTTAAAGTTTACGCATAAATTGATACTTTCGTATATTAAATTTATGTGAGTAAATGAAGTAGTTATATATATATATATATATATATATATATATACAACCACACACACACATATATATATATATATATATATATATATATATATATATATATATAAAGTTTTTGCTAGGGCAGACTGTTGCACCAGTAAAATGTACTTTTAAAATGTACAAGTATTTTAAATAATCAATTATCGCTAAGTAACAAAAAGACATGAATAAAAAGATGAATAAGACATTAAAAAATCCATTGACGAAAAATATATCTCGGATTTTAATTTAGACGTGTTTTTCAGTAATGTACATGAGAGCGAATTCATCGTAATACATAAGTAAATAAGATAAGAAAAAGATGTGAAAATGTGAAAGGCAGAGGAAATAAATTAGTAAAATGAAAAAAAACGAAAAATCAAACAGAATGGAAAAACATTGTAAAATCTATTTTCAAATAAGATTGATCATTAGTTTATTCGCCGAGAAATGTTAGCAGCTGTGGAATTTCCCGGACGAACTAAAAAATGGAAACATAATTTCAGTCACTTATATCTAGAGAGCTTAGTGTTTGTAGGTCTAGGTTTTTTTTTTATTGAACTAATCATTTTCTTCAAAATAGATAATATATATTTCTTTTATGGTAATATATTGAAAGTACATAAGGTAATAATATATACATGTGTGTTTTGTGTGTTTGTGTGTTAATGATTATGCACACAAACACACACACACACACATATATATAAATATATATATATATATATATATATATATATACATATATATATATAAGCGTGTTTGTATGTGTGGGTATGGATATATGCACGCATTAGTGTTTCTGAATTTCTGTGCGTAGCCCTAGAGATGACGTGTCTACTTAACCTTACCTGTATGCGTCTACGTCTTTCCTTCTGTCTTTCTAATCGTCACTTGATCAGCACTAAAAAATTCAATTCGTAATTTTTGGAAAATAAATCAGAAGGAATATGCAAGATTTCCGCGCTAAATTCGCCCGTATTTACATCTTTAAAAAAATAGTCTTTAATCATCATCCCATCTGTCTAATTACCTGAAGAATATTCAGGTCGCATTCACAAACAGATAATTAATTTGCAAAAAAAAAAAAAAAAAAAAAAAAAAAAAATGAAACTCTAATAATCTTCAATGATTCTCTTGCTATTAATTAACAAAAAGGAACAAAAAAAACAACAAAGAAAAAACAGAAAAAGGTCAATTCAATCGTTGATAAAGACATTACTAATTAATTTGATAACACCTGAAGGAAGTCACGGATTTAAGCGATCGATCATCACCAACGAGGTTTTTTTTATTCGATAGAAGACACAACTATTACGTTGAGACATTGGCTTGTCTGGAATAACCGGCATTAAACTATGTATTTAATATATATCATTATATGGGTTACTATTTAGTAATACATGAAAATCTACTATAGGTTGCAAGTTTATCTCTGCTCTTAATCTATGCCCCACTGTATGAAAATCGTAAGAAATACTCGCCTTGCCTCAACAACAGTCAACAATTTACCTCACTGTCTATGTGTTCTCTAGAAGTTAACGAAAAATCAATGTGCAAAGATTATTTTATAGTATCATGCTTCTGTGGAACACAATTCCCCTTCGCTGCTTTCCAGCTGAATATAACATTGTTGCTTTCAAGTAAATAATTCTTGTTGAGTCATTCTATTATAAATTAATCCCTTCCCAAAGTGCGACATTACTGATAATGTTAAACAATGTAGCTAAAATTTAATAATACTTATGTTTGCGTGACTTCCGCTCCTTTATATGCGGAGACCACCATGTAAAAAGTAATAATAAAAAAAGTTAGGATTGCACACTTGTTTTTCTTAGATCTTAAAAAAAAACAACGTTAAGCCTTGTCAGTAGCGGGTGGTGACCATCTGTAAATATATAGCCGTTGGAATCATGACGTGCCAGCTCCAAATCGTGTCTTTGGAGATTGTCAAATCTATGCCTAACAATTATACACACAACCTCGCTTACAAGATGGTAGAGCATTGCTAAGCAGTAGTGAACAGAGTTAATGATATATCAAAGTTAATACAATTGTTAATGGTGTTTACCTTTCTTCTAACTGTAGAGTGATGCAACACAATGATCGAAAAGTGAGATTGAAGAGTCAGCCGCTAAAAGAAGTTGCCTGGAAATTATATCTGGGTAGTTCCGTCTTTATTTTTGTCCTAATTTTAGTTGTTATAACTAACCACTTTAAAAAGTAATGAGACTAAGCCTGAGATTTTAGATCTCCTAAAAACTGCATTGGAGCAATAAGATACCACAATCCACTGGGACCACATTATTTTCAGAATAGTCTAGACTCAGTAAGCTTTGATATATCACTCATCTCTAGCAAGACGTTTTGTTTATTCGGTAGTCGGCACTGCCATCAATTTAAACAACTGATTAAACAATGTTTACCGTCGTAAAAAGTTAGATAGATAATCATTAGCAAATAAATAGTAACATCAGGTCTCGTTAGAGGGCAGGAATTTAGCAGCTTATAGCCTGGTCAGTATCAGATGGGTTATCATCTTTAAATATTAGACGATGTATTTAGGCGAACGCCTCCAAATCTCTGCAGAAGATGTAAAAATTTATCGTCATATTCTATCCTGGCGGAAATATACAATCTACATGGGATTGCTTGTCATTTGCCATTTTCATATTAAATCTGTTATTATAAGAAGTTGGTCCAACCCCGCAACACTAGGTGGCGCTCCAGCACAGTATTATTTACATTTGGTATGAACATTACCATATTAGATTTGAATTATTTCATTTTGAGTTGTTTTCAAGAATTCTAATATTAAAAAAAATCGATATAGATAAACTGTCGCAAGAAGCAGTATTACAATAATTTTCTTGTTGCAGAAGCATCATTATTTGTTAGATGACCAAGATTGTTCAACGTTAATACTGGTCGATTATAAATAAAGATTACATTGGTTTAATTATATATTTGGGTACGGCATAATCACGATGAGACACCGGTACTCCCTGTATCAGCGAAGTAAAGAAATGTTGAACCTGCTCAGTACTAAATGGGTTACCATTTGGGACATCCAGGTGCTTTGTGTGCTCGTTGCTTATCTCCAGTCGTCATGGACTTTTCCTTGTCACGAAAATCAAACAGTGCCGATTCAGGAGAGGTGTAGTTGGTGATTGCGCACCCCTCACAATAATACGCGCAATTTCCCTACACGGGTTATCTTTGTCTTTCGGGACTGAACGCAGGCATCGCGATAATAAGCTGTTTTGTTTTGCTGCTTTTTCATTTATTGTCGCTTACCACATTAAACGAAAATATTTGGGACATCTACTCATTATTTGAACTTTCGTTTGAAAAAACTCAGTTATTTATCTTTGCATAACTTGCATACCGTTGTTGACAAGGGTAAGTGATAAATTCCCCAAGCAAATAAGCTTAACGGTTCAGAATGTTTTTTTGTTTGTTTCAAAGGTGTGCGTTGCCTTCTATGCGAGAACTTTAATGCCGTCCCCCCGAAAAGATGTTCTGCTGAATCTTCATAATAATAATATAATTTACAATTTTTAGGGTAGTTTCGATACCAACTATGTGGGTCGAACAACATTGAGATTGGATGGAAGAGTCGAACAACACGTAGATAGTAAAATCAGAAATAAGACCTATCAAGCAACGGACGCCAACTCATACGGGTCTTTAATAAATAACTATTTCATTAAAAGCAGTCATGTGCAGCGACCGTCAGCACAACCTCATTTTTATTTCTGAATCGTGCTCAACCAAAATTCTCTCTAAAGATCTGTGAGTATTCATGTTCGATTCAGGGGCCCTTCTCTTTTCAAAAGATGGGAATGTCTCTTAGGTTCGAGCGTTATTAATTCTTAGGATCTTCGAAACATATCATAATGTTGCTATATTTTAATCGCCTTTCTGTTTTATTTTTTTACACATGAACACAACGCAACGTAACTTTATTTAAATAATGTACATATTTCTGATTTTTCCATGTATATTCTTCGATACAGCTTTGAGAATACGAGAGAAAAACCGATCAGCTGCCCCTCCCTCCATTATTTTTCTGTGTTATGTTTCTCCTTTGGTTTTAAAAACAAGCAAAACGGGTTTTGTGCATTTTACTTTTAATCATGAATGATAAAAGTCCTTCCTTCAGAATTGCAATATATATATATATATATATATATATATATATATATATATATATATATATATATATATATATATATATATATTCAGACAAATATTATTGAATAGCATGGAATTATTCTGTTTTACAATTTTCCTTTTTATCTTCTCCAATCTCCGAATAGCCCTTTTTGTGTTTTTCTCGAAATTGTATATGTTGGATCCATAATCGCGAGCGCTTTGGACAGAAGTACTTATATCATCCTCAGGCATATTGTAGAAATAAATGCTAGTATATATATGTATATATATATATATATATATATATATATATATATATATATTATTGGCAATATTATTGAAACAAAATAAAAATGTGTCAACCAAAGAGTGCTCAATGTTAAGACAGAGCAATAAAGATATGTTGGATGCGATAACTAATGGCTACACATATGCAAACATGTTTCAGTGACCACCCTCCCAGGGAAAATGGCCTAATCAAGGAAAGAATATCCACGAGAGTCTCGTGGATATTATTGGTCTGATGAGGTGATTTTCCCTGCCAGGGTGGTCACTGAAACATGTGTTCGTATGTGTAGCCATTAGTTATCACATCCAACATACACACACACACACACACACACACACACATATATATATATATATATATATATATATATATATATATATATATATATATAAGTGAACGTGTCTGTTTTTGTGTGTGTCTATGTGTCTGTTTTTGTGTGTGTCTATTTGATCGGTTTTCGGGCAGAAATTTGACTGTTAAGGGGTCAATGTTCAACAATTTGACTTTTGAGAACTCTACAAACACCTCCGACAATTGTAGGTCTAAACACTTGAAATTTTAGACATAGGTTCCTTGGACATTGCTCTCACTTAATAACTTGTTTTGAGCCCCAAACCATAATGGTTAAGGTGTCATGAGAGGGGGCAATGTTAAAAAAGTTGTTGCGGATTTGTCTCTAATAAAGGGAATCGTGTGTGATCGTCTAGTCAAAGTTAATATCGTGTGATCGTCTAGCTGTTTTTTCTATTAAATGATATCTTCTTTTGCCGTGGTATATGGGTGCTTATGGTACATGTATTTTTCAACAGAACTTCTGCCGCTTGGATGTTGGTCAATCTGGAATATCTCGTGTCTTGGAGAGGAGACGGTACCTGCTTTGGATGAAGGTTCATTCACTCCAACACGATGAATTTTTTTTATAGTTTTTATTTCACTTTCCAGATGTCTCGCAGAAGGTGGAAAGTGAATCTCTAGCTTGCGTGGTACGCTTGGTCTCGTTTCTACCACGTCAGCGTCCCTCCAGTGAAAGGGAGGAGAATTCTCTGATGGCGTCTGTCGCCTTCTTAGCGCAAACCAAATCTCCACGATTCAGCCTACCTGATCACGTGACTCCGATCAGACTTCTGGTTAAAGTGCCTCAATATAATTAACACACCTCCCTCTCTATCTATCTTGATCAATTCTCTAACAAATTGACCGTTTTTTATGTGCTCAACATACACCTCCAAACACACTGGCAACGCCGAAGCTGAAATGCCAGTTTTTTTTTTATTTATTTATTCAATTTTCATCCCAAAAAAGGCAGAGTGCCACTTTGAAGCATGGGGCTACTATCAGGGACTAAATTTGCATGGGCATTATGAAGGGAGGTGAGTAGAAACATGATTGTTCACATCACACTTGAACTTCTGCATATCAGTACACTTTGGAACGCAGGCTCCCGGAAGGGAGTTCCAATGACCTGCAGTTCTGGGAAAGAAACTATTGGAGTAAAAGGCTTTCTTGCACCTAGGGATCTCTACTGTAAAGGGGTGATACTTAGTAGCTTGTCGGGTTTGTCGGGGTAGTAACGTCGAGGAGGTACAAGTGTTTGCAGTTCGTCAGTGCATTCACCATTAAAGTATTTGTAGAACAGTCAGAGGGATGCAACATCTCGTCGATGGGAACGCGGCTGAAGCCTAGATGAAAGTTCAGGACCTATCAGGTTGGTGACTCTCTTTTGAACCGTGTCCAGGAACGAGAGACAAGCAGCAGATGCACCAGCCCAGATGTGACAACAGTACTCCATATATGGGCGAACCGTGGCCTTATAGAGGTACAGTATACTTTCAGGCGTGCATATATATATATATATATATATATATATATATATATATATATATATATTATAGTAATTGCTTCTCAATTACTGCATTTTAGACGTCGGCTTAAAAAATATGACTATTTATAGTCAGATAATGACAGGCAATCATTTCTCAAAGTTTGTATCTGCTTTTGTTATAAGCTTTTTTTGTATTTTTTTTCTATGTCGTTTCAATAGTATTTCATTCTTAAATTCTTCTGTATTATTTGTATTTTTCTCTTGATTGATTCATTATTATCTGGTACATGAATACTCCCCTGCATTAACCCCCCTACAAATATATGATGGTGTATATATCTTCGTAACTTCATGCTGCTATTCCTCATTCCTCAGTAATATATAAACTCTATTTTAATTTCTTTATTTTATGCTCGCTTATTTTCCATTTCAAGGTTAATATATTCTTTGCGGGATATCGCAAACATATTTCTGTTTAACTTAGCACTTAGTATTAGGCTTAGAAATTATATATTGTAAACAGAGTCTATAAAAGTGTTTTTTGCTGTCGGTTTTCAACTCACGATAATTATTTATGTAAATATGCTTTTATATTGTCTCGGATTATATATATATATAAATATATATGTGTGTGTGTGTGCGTGTGTGTGTGTGTCTGTGTGTGAGGGGTGCGTGTGTTTGTGTATGTGTATGATAACTTACTAATATAACTTATTCTCATAATGACCACTTTTCGATACGTATCGTAAATTGATAATAAAATAGAATATCAATAAATATTATGTGGATCTGTTACGAATGTATCCAGCTGCGCAAACAAGAAGGCCCATACTGTTAATTTTTTCTAACACCGCAAATTACGCTAAATTGAATATAACTGTTTAAACAGCATACACCTCATTTGAATCGTCGTTTATTCTCTTTATATATATATATATATATATATATATATATATATATATATATATATATATATATATATATATATGCATACAGGTTTTCCACATAAAATTTACACACACTTTGAATGACTGTAATCCAACATTTATTAAATGAGAGAAAAGTTTGATACATCGAAATACTGTAAATAAATTGACAAACCAGCTAATTATCGAAACTGTTCAAATAAATGACCACTGTTGTCCATGAACAGATGACAGTGCTTACTGATTGAATCGAACACCTTCTTAACCTATTTAATTGATATATGGACACGTCTTCTTTCAATGGTTGTTTTATTATCATTCATTCCAGCTAGTTTTGTTGTGTAAATCCTATGTTTAACATGCTCCCAACATCGCCCCTCCCCTAAAGAAAAGAGAAAGTCCAGTTGTGCTCAAATCCGGTTAGTATGGACTGGAACTAAAATGTTGGGGCAATACGATTAAGATAGAATATACATATCAGATCGAAATATTACGGGGCCCGAAGGGGAAAGAAAGAACAGCTGTGTGGATAATCAGATAGAAACTACATTAAGTCACAAAATATTTTCCCTTTGTCTGCAAAACGGATGTATCAACGGTATAATTTATATAGTTACTAAAAATTTCAGCTAATAGGGAGATTGTTATCGGCTTAAAACGGAAACAAGGCGACACTGAAGTTTGAGACACAGACAGTTATGTATTATGTTTTCACAAATAGCGGAACAATTGTTATTATGTAAAATATCTGCTAATTCATAATTACCGTGTCGAATGCTATACGGGAACGTGTTATCTAATACGAAAATCTCAAGTTTGTTATGTTCGCCCGACGTAATGCATTCTACAGCTACATGTAAATAAAGAGGGCATTTTTTTTCGGATGGAAGACAGCATAAGTTTTGTAAAACATCACGAAAACTTGACGCAAAATAACCCTGTTGAGCAGCTAGTAAGACTTGCTATGCAAAATGATCATTAATGTTACCCAGCCAAGGTAAGCGAAGGTATACGGGACATCTATCTATAGAAGTTTTTTGTAATTTTTAAATTATAATGTTTATATCTAATGTAGATTATTCGATAGTATAAGATAGGTATTAGTGATAAAGTTAATCTCTTCATCCAGAAAAAAGTTTTATTAAATTAACTTTCCGGTTTTCTTTTATGTTTATTTTTATTATTTTTTTTACAAAAAGAGTACCAGCGAGTGTTGAGACCGGGAAACGTAGGCTAACGATAATCATAAGTGAAAAATAGTAAATAAATCTAATAAACAACACATCCAAAATTTAAGACTAGAATGAACTTCTTTGTCAAACTACAAAGCTGAGGGCTGGATTAATATTATTCAGGGCCGCAACAAAAAAAATGGGTCTGCTTTCGTCTTGTCGATCAAAAATATATCGTTAATGTAACGAAAGTATAGATCCGTTTTTTGAGATTCAGAAAGTAATCGATGTTTATGGAAACCTAAAAAAATATATGCCAAATCAGGTCTAAGGTATGCACCAATGGATACACTATCAAGCTGTGTATATATCACATCATTGAAGCTTAATTGGATTGACACGCTACGAATTTCATTAATTCGATTATATTCTCGAGAATAAGGAAAAGCCATATAAGGCTTCATCACATATATTACTAGTTTCGGCAAGTGAAACACAAGTGAACAGAGGTCCTGGATATGACTTTAAACTATATCCGATGGTGAGGCTCCAGCTTGCGGGATGTGGGGAGTGTAAAGCCACCCTTTATTTGCTATTACTCCCAGGTCCACTCTGAGCCGGACTGGTAATAACTGTTAAGGTCCCAACTATGGGTTAAATAGAAACCAACTTTAAAACAATACAACAAATATACTTTATCAATAATTGTTCTTCAAAATCACTGGATTCGGCATTAAATAACCTGAAAAGTGTTGATGTGCCGTAAAACAAAAAACAACCAACCAACAAGTGACCAGACTGGAAATATCAAAGACCAGGCAATATTTCATAAAATTTGTAAAAGAAAATGAGTCTTTAATGCAAAAGAACTATAATCGTCCAAAAGAGTTTCCAGAATTATTGACAACCATTTGGCTACTTTATGTTGTGTACACCAAATCATCGAGTGTATGGGTCTCAATAGTACACTGTCCTGATGAGTTTTAGGCAAGTCTGATTAACTTTAAAATATAGCAGGAAAGACTCCACTTTTTACCCACTTTACCAGACGTTATTTGATCTTTCTTTCGATAAATATATATAAAATCGTGTGTTTCTAACAGACGTAACCGGACAAATTAAGAGATATCATCCAAAATGGTTATCATTGTTTTAACAAAATCTTTATGGTCGAGTATGACGACCCTGGAGACTTTGTCAGGTTTTGTGATAAGTAATAATTTATTCTAGCGAAGTAATTTAACTGTGCGAAAATATTCAGTTCACTGCGTCGATTTGATTAAAAAAAACATACAGACATTCCGCCATATGATTCTGCGACGTCGTTTAATTTTGCTTTTACGTTACAAAGCTTAGAGTCAGAAATAGGTTAAAGTCTTGATAACTGTGAAAATAAGAGTTCGAATTCAGAACACATCTCTTCACGCTTGGAACAATAGCAGGGTTAATAGACAACCATTTTTTAAAAGCTGTTGCAAATTGTTCTGATATTTCAACCTTAACCTTAAAATGTTACGTTCATGAATTAATGCAAAATACCGTGCCTAGTAAATTTCATCATAAAAAGAGAACGCTCTTACACAATTAAGCCATAATAAATGATAATCTTTTTTTCAACCGTGCTATGTCGCAAGAAAGCTAAACAAAAAAGTCGGAATAAAAACAAATTCAATTTTCTGTGCTAAATGTAATTTACTTCTCTTTGTTTTAAACAAAACAAAACGCCGGCATACTTCATTACTGAAGCAGTTATCTAAAATAATCTGATTAGCTTGTGATGTTCACATTATACTTGTAATGTTCCTTAGAGGATTTAATCTATTGAAAAATTCAGGAGCGTAAATAGTCTTGAAATATTTAGATATCTTTGTGAGGGCTACAAAATTTAAAGATAGCTATGTACAGCCCAATTTTCTTAATCATGATAGAGTTTAGCAATAAAAGTGGAAAGCTAGCTGATCAGTTTGGTACCTCACTCCACAGAGCAAAAATCGAGGTGAATAACGATTAAAATATATGACATGGAAATACGGCGGGGAATAAATGGAGTGTAAAAGGTTGGGGGATAAACAGATAGAAACTACATTAAGCTCTTAAAGATTTCTTTTTGTTTGCAATATTAAAGATTTTCTCTTTGTTTGCAATATATATATATATATATATATACATACATATATATATATATATATATATATATATATATATATATATATATATTAAAAGTGGTGGAAAAATGTGTGTTTAAATAGACATTTGACGAGATAATTTACGGGCGCCCCTCCCGTGAGTCGATCGGTAGAACTGCTGACTGTCAATGCGATGGTTCTAGGTTACAGCCTCGGCTTGGGACAGGTGCTAGTCTAGCGGCGCTGATGAGTTGTGATACAAAGAAACAGGACTATATGTCGATGACTGCTGTTTTCTAACCAGTTAACTATTTCTAAATAAAATAAAAATACTCAAGCTGAAATTGAAAGCAAACTCATCCAATACGATGACTCAAGTACGATGATCAATAAACTAACTTGCCATTTTCTTTAAAAAAGTATTTTTAAATCTCGTAACTATTGACACACAGGTAAAAATCAAATGACCTGTTTTTTCAATTTTGATTGCCTGAAAACACCATATATTTCATTCCATGACAAAAAAAAATCCTTGAGTATGCAGGTTGAAAAGCGTCCGCTCACACGTTCTTTCTTTTAGAGATGTACTAGAATGCGCCGGGACGTAACCCAGTTGTTAAATACACCATCCAGACAGAAACTGACATATGTCCATATCCGTCGCGGTTACCACCTGACGAAGCCCAGAGAGATTGTTGGCCGAAACGTCGTGAAAAAACAACAACCAATAAAAGATGAGAAACAACAACTAATAAAGATGAGAATAATAGTCGGAAATAAAAATAAATTAATATATATATATAATGCTCATCTCAAGAATGAATTTCAATTAAGGAATAATATATATATATACCAATCGGTACGGACCCGACTATAGAAGATGAGATAATATATAAACGTGGATTTATAAGATCAAAGAATCCAACCTTGGTCGCCCTTCGGGGCCCTTGGCGCAGTTGATAGAGACGTTGAATCGCTACGATTCCAGGTTGACATTGTCTGAGGATAGCGGTTTCAATCCTACTCAAAAGCCGGTCAGATGTTTACTTGGCCAAAACTTGGTGAGACGACAACAACTACAGATGGCAGTGATTGCTGAGAATGCAGTTAGAAGATTCGAAGATCCTATCCGCTGCTGTTACCACCTGACGAAGGGCATAGGAACAGTTGGCCGAAACGTCGTTTAAAACAACAACCAATGAAGATGAAAACAAAAACTAATAAAAGATTAGAATAATAATCCGAAATAAAAAGAAATTAATATATGTGCAAGCTGTTTTTTTCTACATAATTTTATTTTTGTAAGTAAAAAAAAAATATTCAAGCTAGACACGAAACAAAAACGTAAGTCGGTGAGTAAAGCATGACACCCATTTGACCTGCTTAATACGATCTTTAAAATAGTTTCCAAACCTTACTATATATAACATAAAGAATCTTCGCATCAACTATCAATTCATACGTAGTCGTGAAGCCGTTAGTGAAGAAATGCAATTGTGATTACCCCCCCCCTTTACGGGCCAATTTTAAAAAGTGATTCCTTTAGCAGCCTTTTTTCTCGTATGAAAACAAATTAAAAAGGGTTCTGCAGGTTTGAATAACTTATATGCCAGATTTTAAGTTTGTAGATCAAAGATTTGTAAAATATATCCGGTGGCAAATGCTTAACATACACACACATATTCGAGATTTGTTTTAGATATACTAACGTGCTGTCCGACGTTGACATATACATACTAAATTCAAAGACTGTAGATAACGAATGTATTGTGTGTATAGCGTGAGAATTGTAGTTACAGAAATGTTTACTTTATATATATTAATATATATATATATATATATATATATATATATATATATATACATTCACGTGAAATCACCTTTTCTTCGTCATATTCCCTCTGCTTCACTTTTTGTTATTAAGTAAGATCTTTAACTTACTTGTAGTCTCACCAAATACTTTTGTATGCAAAATTCGATCCAGCTTTTTGCTAATTCCTACCCTCTGATGAGAAGGAAAGCATTTCTTCGAAACTCCGCGGATAAAGAACTATCCACTTATTAAGTGTTACCTTTCCATATTAAATATGTTTGTAATTCTGTTTCAAATTGTTTTTAACATGTTTTATTAACACGGTGCTCTTATATATATATATATATATATATATATATATATATATATATATATATATATATATATATATACATATATGTATAACTACTTTATTTGCTCACATAAAATTAATATACAAAAGTATAGATGTATGAGTAAACTTTAAGTATTTACTTCAAAACTGGTCAATACGTAGGTAGAGCTAGTTAGCAATTTATAAAATATATATGGCGATTAAGCTGCACTGAATATTCCGCGTTTCATCAACTCTAGGATTCTTCCGGCTTGTGCGCGAATTTTGTGGTTGTCTGTCGTTTTTATATACGCGTCTTCTATTGAGATTTTAGTTAGCCAATCAGCTTTCTAGTATCCACCGCACCCTTCCTATTAGCCAATTAACATGCACTTATAGGACAAAGGCCCATTTGACCTCTGGATGACCTGATTTTTTGTGTGTTCTATTTAGCCTGGATATCTAGTGTCTTGACCTGTTTTAAATCTAGGTCAAGTTTTTTTTTATGTAACGTGTGTAATTGTGAGGCAACAGTTGCGCAATCACCCCTCTTCTGAGTCGGCACTGTTTGAGTACAGTGGCAAGAAGACGACCAGGACGACTGGAAACAATGCCGAGGTAAGCGGAGAGCATATACAGCAGCTGAAAGTCCCAAATGGTCACCATTTTGTACTGACCAGGTTTAACATGTCTTATCTTCGGTAATCCAGCGGGAAACGATGTGGTAACGTGATTATGCCGTGATTATGATTATTCTGAGTGTAGTTTTCATTAATACATTTATGTTTTAGAAACATTTTCTGTGTAATAACAACTTTAATGGCATTTACAAAATGGCATATAACAAATTAGAAACATTTAAAAAACATTATTATGTGGTGTCATAAGGTGAGAAAAAGAAAGGGACACATATTTTCTATTTCAATCCAGGCCAATGCTGTTAAAGTTAATAATACGTTTATCTGCTTAGATTTCCACCATTTTTGTTATATGAGCGTAAAGCATATAACATAACGTGTCCACCATTCAATGCGCTAGTTCGAAACGAATACGTATGTTAACAAAAGACAACAAAACAAACAAATCAATTGATTTCATTTGATAAACTTAATTAAGTTTTACACTTTTTGCAGAAATTTCCTTTTTTTCCGATTTTCAAAAAGATAATCGTCTCCTGATTAATTATAGATTTTCTTTGACTTCATCTTTTTCAAGTACATCAGACTGGAACTTCCGGCAATGATTAGATCTCATATATTATTAAAGCTTAAAACGGTATGATAGATACAAGGACGTGTTTATGTTATATGAGATGTCCAGAGATTGGAAAGGAATAGTAGGAAATTAAACTCGTACGCTGCTATCTTTTACTATGGCAATATTTCAGTCGAAGGTTCAAAAGAGAGTCGCCAACCTGATAGGTCCTAAACTGTTATCTAGGCTTCAGCCTCTGTCCCATCGACGAGATGTTGCATCCCTCTGCCTATTCTACAAATACTTTAATGGTGAATGCTCTGACGAACTGCAAACACTTGTACCTCCCCGATGCAACTACCCCCGACAAACCCGACAAGCTACTAAGTCTCATCCCTTTACAGTAGAGATCGCTAGTTGCAAGAAAGCCTTTTACTCCAATAGTTCCTTCCCAAGAACTGCGGGTATTTGGAACTCCCTTCCGGGATTCTGCTTTCCCAACTGCAATGATATGCAGAAGTTCAAGTGTAATGTTAACAAACATCTTTCTACTCATCTCCCTTCATAATTACCCCGCTAATTAAGTCCCTAATAGTAGCCCCCTGATTCAAAGTGGCACTGTGCCTTGTGTTGGGGTGAAAATTGAATAAAAAAAAGATAAAATGAGACAATACAATAAGGAAAAAAGGGAGCACTAGTATCATATAGTCTGTTTTCAGTAAATAATTGTAAACATTCAATAAATAATTATCAAAAATGACTTAAGAGGACTATGAATTACACTATTTATCCGTTAAAAATAAACAAAAGTTATAGAAGGCTTCAGAGCGAACTGTTAGAGTTAATATGGTATTGTTGATATTTATCCAAATATTTTTAAAGATGTACACTGTTATTAGATAATATTGTGCTCCATATTATAATAGCCAGTTCATGGCACGTTAATGTAACAGAAGTCCATTCAGAATACTAAATAGATCGGCCTAGTAGTTTTCGAAAAAATATTAGAGTATGTGTTGCATTGTTGTGGCAATCATTATAAATCACTATTAATCACTAACTATGCATTAACTAGATACCATAATACTTATCTGCTACACCTGTGATAAAATAGGTCGATGCAAAATTTCATCTCGCTTTGCCTATTAGATCCCTAAAAAAAGTAACGGTAGGTTACGAGATAATATCAAAGTTCATATTTGCGTATTCATCGTGTGTTGACTATTGCTATACTATTCCTATGTATAATGTCTCCCACGGGACAGAGTTAGACACCAGGGTCGTTTTTTAATGTGGAGAAAAGGGCAAAAATAAAAAATTGTCTCGGTCGTGAAGGATTTCTCCACCACTGACAGAGAACAAGAAATTGAAGTGCAGCACCTGAAGAACAGATACTACACTTTGATCTTGACCCGAAAGTTCCGTTTCATTTGAGGGTTCTTGATTAGGCGTAGAAATATATATGCAATTTGATTAGTTTTTATGAATATTAGGGTTCGCTAAAATTTAATGTTACTGTTAGGTTACGGTAAATATTATGATTAGGCTATTGTAAATATTACGGTAAGGTCATGGTTAATATTAGAGTTATGCATACTATATCGAATTTAGATAGTTAATCACTAAATGTGTTGCATATCGGTGTGAACAACCTGCTGTTCTTGTAACAAATGACCGCATGATGATGCAAAATAAATTTAATTATCAATTGCATTAATATATGATTTCACGTGAAGGCGGAAATTTAAAGGAAACACTCGAAATAATTAAATGCATTAAGATACTCATTCCAAGAGGCAATATCCTATTTATTCTTCTACAAGATTGCATCATTTTTCCGGGTGACGACGGTATCTTTCTAAACGTGGATTATATTCTTTACTGATTTTAGGGGTGAAAATAATATAAAAGGTGAGTTTTGAAGTACAGGCTGTGCATGTTCACCTCTCTCTCTCAGGAAAAATGGAGTGTGCAGTTAATATCCATCTCGGACATCCCTTTATATAACAACATTCCACAATTAGGTGAAGCGTTCGCTGCAGCTTGCTAGTTGTCGATTCCAGTCGACATCAACTGACTAAAGAGGGTCGCGATTCAACGTCGTCTCTTGTATCGCTGACGTCACAATCACACGTGATCAAATCTAATCTTGTTATTTTCTGAAACATTTTCATAAACATTCCGGCCACTTATTTTGCTCGCATATTTTTCTTTTCGCGTCATTTCGGAGTCTTGAGAATTATTCTCCAATATGTGTCTCTCCTTCTCCTCAGCATTTACCTTCTTTATTCATTCGACTTTAAATTACCTTCTATTCTTCCCGCATCTTCTTCCCCATTCAATCGCTTCCTAAAGATATTTCCATCTTTATTATAATCTCCTAAGTAAGGCCCGAAATCCTCTCACTCCACTAAACCCATATTCCGCATTGTTTTTACTTCAGTCAACCTGTCAGAATTAAAACATTGTTTTTCACTCTTGCATTCAGTCACTTGAGAAACACAAATTCGGTTTATTCTTTGAATCTATTTTCTTCTCTCTTTCCTAGAATATTCTTGAAGATAAATGCTCTCATAACAACAGAGTGCAGTGTAAAGAATACTATATATAATGCTACTGAGACCATAATAAGTAAAAAAAAACATTTTGAAATATCAATATGGCGTAAGAATTAAACAATGCATGCATATATATATATATGTGTGTGTGTGTGTGTGTGTGTGTGCATGTTTGAATTCAAAGTCAGAGAAATGCAGAGGATGAACTACTACATAAGAATGAAGATAAAGTATTTAAAGTGCACATCAGTCGTCGTGAATACAGAAGTCATACACTCAACTCAGTCTATGGGGCTTAATCCCCAGGCTTCAATACATTATGTGTGAAATAAATGAAGTTAATTATATTAGTATGAGTGTAAGTTAATGCACATGTTCAAAAGGACAAGACAAAAAAGACCGTTTATTTACTTATAATCAGATCAGCTTTATAATGGCAAAAAAACCACAATAACAATGCAACATTGTGGGTGGATATGATTCACAGTCGAATACATGCCCCCATTTTTAATCTCTGGCTCGGAAATGTAATTAAAACTAAGAAGAATAAGTAACAAATATAAGAAAATATGACGAATAGAACTTGAGATAGATCATAAGTGTTACGTAAAACAACCCCGTAATTTCTTCAAATAATTTAGTACTTTTTTATAATAGGAACCATACCTCAATTTTTTTAGGTGTCACAAAACTTTTATTAGGGTTATTTTTGCCCGTATTACACACCAAATTCATATGTGTTTTTTTCTAATTATTCCATTAATTTTCCCTGTTAGTCTGATGATAAAATTGAATTATATACATACATTTTATTCCTCATTTTTTTAAAAGATATTAGAGTTTTCTCATCTTAATTTTAATGTATTTTTTCATCTTTATACGTTTTGCTTTTTTTTTAAAGATAACTTATTTGTTTAAGTAATAGGTTCTGGCTATGATCCTTTGCCAGCTGCCACGTGTATTGAATTCTTATGTTCATATCTTTATTAATGCTCATGATCGGTTGTTTCGAAAGCCTAGATTATGTTGGGAAAGCACTATTCCCCCTCTCTCTCTCTCTTTCTCTTTCTCTATTTCTCTCTCTCTATATATATATGTATATATATATATATATATATATAGAGAGAGAGAGAGAGAGAGAGAGACATGAAGTAATATACTGTTTTGTTTTTAAATCCCCGAAACAGTGTTTCATGGTAAGCAACTGATGATCCCTTAAAAAATAAAATATTTGTGTTATAGTAAATTGTAGAGCGGTTCGATGCAGTGATTGCAGGTGATTGAATGACTTACTGACTAGATGGTTTTCTAACGAATGATAAAAAAATTATTTTTTGTATAGTTTTAAAGGTTAAAAACTTCAAAGACTATATATAGTCGTCCACATGCAGTACCATTTCGCTGTTTCACAGCTCATAAGTGCGGCCAGATAGGCAACAGCTTGAAGCCAGCATCGAAATCCGACCGCCCAAATGACGTTCTTGTCGTCTCACCATTATGCTATACGTCAACTGCTATACGTCAACTGCTGTGTGGGATAATGATTTTGACATCGTTACAATGCCTCCACTCGATTTGTTTACACAAAGAGCGTCGCTTAATACGCTAATGGTAGTTGATATATCACTTCCCAATATGCTCAACCCAAGGTGGGGAGCATCAGAGGCATCCACATACAGTACTGTTTCGCTGTTTCACAGCTAATCAGTGCAGCAAGACAGGAAACTGCCTCAAGCCAGGATCGAAATCTGGCCGCGCATATAACAGTCTAGGCGCCTCACCATTGTGCTATATGCTTTCTGGGGTAATGAATAAACGATGTTTGGAATAGTCCAAATTCCTCCGCTGTATTTGTTTACAGAAAGAGCGTCTCTTAATACGCTGATGACAGTATATATATATATATATATATATATATATATATATATATATATATATATATGTGTATATATATATATACATATATATATTATTTTATTTTATATATATATATATATTTCGTAGTTTTTGCTATTGCTTTTTTAAACGATGTTAATGTTAACGTCTCCGCCTCGGAGATCCGGCGTTTTTATATAGTCTTTGAAGTGTTTTCCTTTAAAACTATACAAAAACATATATTTCTTATCATTCGTTAGAAAACTATTTAGTCAGTAAGTCATTCAATCACCTGCAATCACTGCATGAGATCGCTCTAGAATTTACTATACTAATAATAATTTATTTTTTAAGGGGGTCATCAGTTGTATACCATGAAACATTATTTCGGGGATTCAAAAACAAAACAGCATATAGCATCATGGCTCCCCATCAGTGTTTCTCAAACACCACCTCCCTTAATCTTAGGAAGAATACATGTTATAAATATTTGATCTAATTTCCTATTCTTAATTGCATTATCTAACCTTTTCATGCTATAAAATGAATTTCTTACCCGTGTGATCCATCAGTTTCCGAATTTTAAATTGATATATTTTTTAATTTACCAGTCTTGTATTTATAAGAGTAGGAATAATCCATTTAACTACTTATCACCCCCACTATGATTAGTAGTTTGTATATTTACATACATATTTATTTAAAATTAAATATATAAAGGTTTAAAATATTTATACATATATACATTTTTATTTTTTTAATGTAATTATGAATACATTCGATACATTTTTAATATAGTTTGCATTGTCTTTATTAATATATCCTGTTAATCTTAAACGATTCAAAAGCATCAGGATAACGAACAATATATATACTTTTAATTTTGCTACTGAAATATTTAAGTATCGCTACACATTAATATATATGTTTCGATGTTTCGATCAACTAGTTACAACTAACTCGAAACATCCTCAGGTGATGATGCGTTTACAAAAATCTAATTTATAACGGATATTTGAGTAACTTCACAGAAATTCTGCACTTTCATTATATTAACACGTACAGATACTTCCGTGACATGTATCCAATATTAAGACTGAGTTTTTATTAAAGCAACATCGGCTTTTGGCGTTTCTAGTTATCTCTAACGAGTGTACTTAAAAATACTCACAAATATGTAGGACTACCTAAGTGTTTATGTAAATATAAATACAAATATATCTTGCCTTAACTCGATATGGGGCAGTCTAGTACAAACCTCGTAAAATTAAGAGAATGTTTTACCTGAATCATAATCTGCAATAACACAGCCACACACAAAGGCACCCCACCCCTCATATATATATATATATATATATATATATATATATATATATATATATATATATATATATATATATATATATGGGGGGTGTATATGCATATATGCATATAATGGTTGTAGCGATTGGTTTCTGTACGTAATTCCAATAAAACAAGCGGGATTATTTAAGAGTGCTTAATGTACGACAGGGCTGATAGTTGGTTTATTATACAGCCATTATTAGGTACATATTTGAAGTGTTAGACCTGAATTGGGATTCCAATAAAACATCTATGCACGAATGTAACCTATAAGGTTGGTATGATAAACAAACTATATATATACAATCTTTGGTGTTCTTCTTTAGCTTTTAAACTAGATAAAAAGAAAGTTATTTATTTTTTTATATTTTTCATCATTCGTTAGAAAACTATCTATTCCGTAAGTCATTTAATCGCCTGCATAAATGCATCAACTTGCTCCTTCAAATTCACTATAATACTAATGTAAATTTCAGGGACTATCAGTTGTTTACCATGAAACACTGTTTTGGGGATTTAAAAACAAAACAGTATATTAAATCATAGATCCCCAGCAGTGTTTATCACACCCCACCTCGCATGGTCTTAAGAACACAAAAATGTACCTATTCTTATATAATTTGGGTAGCCTATTCATATAATAAAAAATGAATTCCTTTCCTGTGAGATCTGTGTGATCATAAATTCAAAATTAATATAGTTTTTAATTCACCAGTCTCGTATAATTAGGATTAATTTATTTGACTATTTATCACACCATACTATGACTAGTACTTATATATTTATATTCTTGTTTATTTAAAATTAAAAATATATATAAACGTTAAAATTATGCGTAGATATACACACTTTTTCTTGTATATAATACATTTTATACATTACTAATATAGTTCTGGATTTCCTTTATATATATATATATATATATATATATATATATATATATATATATATATATATATATATATACATATATATATATATATACAAAATGAAGGACGAGAAATAAAAGTTAAATATAAGTTTAGTATAATATATCCTCATGCAATATTGACCTTTCAAACATCAATAAGAATAAACATAGCTACCCTAGGATAGTGTTTCGAGTAAGCATTGAACCACTCTTCTGAAACATTTTATGAAGGACTAGGTCTGTTAAAGCAATAGGATGTTTTTATATTCTGCTATGTAGATTCTATTTGAATTGAGAAGGACGACTATTATTTACGTTCATCTTCTCTTGTATTTATTATATGTAAACGGATGATTTTGAAGTAATAATAACGATGGAGTAAAAATAAGTATATGTTTTAATATCGACACCCGGTTAAGTGAGAAGTGTGATAGGGACTTGATGTAAAGGAAGTTTTAACGTTTAAATTACTGATGTATATATATATATATATATATATATATATATATATATATATATATATGTGTGTGTGTGTGTGTGCGTATATGTATATATATTTATTTATTTATTTCATTTACTCACGAAAAATTAATATACGAAAGTATAAATTTATGCGTAAACTTTAAGTATTTACTTCAAAAGTGCTCAATACGTAGGTAGGGCTAGTTAAATATGAAATATACATGGCGATTAAGCTACATTGAATATTCCGCGTTTCATCATCTCTAAAACCCTTCAGGCTTCCTAGAGTTACTATATATATATATATATATATATATATATATATATATGTATATATATATATATATAAATATATATGAAATATATATGAAAGTGAAATTGCCTGTGTGTCTGTGCGTGTATATTTTCCTGCCAAAGTACTCTGTCAGTTCTCGCTCTACAGACTCGAGATTTGACATAGGGGCATTGAGGTGTGGGGAACTCTTTTAAATGTGTTTTCGACCATACATTTTGTCTGTCAAGGAGTCAAAGTTCAACTAAGTGACCTTTGAAAACTTTACAAATCTCCTCCGCCAATTTTTGGTCGAAACACTTGAAATTTTAAATGTAGTATACTTGGACACGGATCCAACTTTTCAATTAGATTAGAGACTAAAAAATTGAATATAAATGGGGGCAAAATGGTGTAAAATTTTTTTAAAAATGTCATGTACGATCTCTACTAAATTACTCAGTATAGCTCTGGTCGAAACATTTGAAATTTTACGTAAAGTGTATTCAGCGATAGGGAAGGATTTTGTCGGTTTGAGTCGAAAATTTGAGCTGTCAAGGGTTCAAAGTTTTAAGAAATTTTACCTTTGCGATTACTAGCAATCTACTAAGCCAATATTTTGTCTAAACCTTGGAGATTTTACGTAACTAGTATTAAGAGATGCGGCAAGCATTTTAATCTGTTTTGGAGCTAGAATTTCACCCACATCGAACAAAAAAAACATTAATGAAAATGAAAACATTATGTACAGAACCCTGGCAATGAGCTTATGCTCATATCTATGTATAACCATGTCTACATCGAAAGAAAGTATTGCGCCTATGTACCCAAAAATGAACTTAGATTTAAATCTATCCAGACGAATATGTCTATATCAATAACTGCCTGTATAACTGTGTGTGTAAGTGCGTGTATGCACGCGCGTGTACATCTACGTGGGCGCCCGTGTGTACACGGGGTACAAGTGGGTGTATGCACATGCCTGTGTATGCGTGTGTGGATGTGAGAGTATAGATGCCCGCTGCCTGCTGTCCAAATGGTGTGGGAGAGCGTGCAGCTGTGCATATATCTCGATGTATGTGCTCCCGAGTATTGGTATCTGCATGCGCGCACGCGCTTGAACGTATACGCGGGTTGTTAGTATGCCTGAAAAATATGCGCATATGAACCCGTATAATCGCCTCCTTGGGGGCAGGGGCGTCGATATATATATGTATCTGTGTATGTGCGCATCCATGCCTAGGCACGCGCACCCAATTTTAGCTTAAAGAAAAATTTGTCGCAAGCGAGAACAACGCAGGTGTCTATGCATGCAGGCGCACATATGCACATATATTTGCACGCCAAGGCAGGCATGTATTTGTACCTGTGACCGTTTCTTTTAAGTAAATATGTGTGTACGTACACATGAGTGTACCCGTGGCTGCGAGTGCTAGCTGATCCTCTCTCAACAATTAACAACAAAATAAAAACTAAAAATAAATAAACCATAGCCCCCCCCCCGCCTCCATACATAGACGAAAACCCAAAGACATACTTACCAAGATATCACCTAACCAACAAGAGGTTAAAAACTTTAACACTAAGACTCGAATTTTAAAGTAACCCTCCTCCTCCACCCCACATATTCCCCTCCCCTCATGTATCCCTATGCCCTCAGCCAAACCAGAAATGAACTTCCCAGACCCTCCCCCACAATTGCTTGAACCCCAAAACTAAAACATTATCGACATACCAAACGCCCCCCACCTTCCCTCCTTGTTCCCTTCCTCTCTTCCTCTTCCGCTTTCCTCGCACCCCCCGACCTCATTCACTCTTCCACTTTTTCATCCCAAAATAGCGAACATTTCTGTAAAAATCTGAGGACGCTACGGACGGCCAAAAAAACGTGTAGCCGAAACAATAATGTAACTTAACAGAAAGATACGGTAATAAAAAATAAAACGCATATTTGCTCTACAACAGTATTGCGTACTTTCTTCAGTTTTTATTTATTACCATCTCCACTATATATATATATATATATATATATATATATATATATATATATATACATTAGCAGTATATAAATATATATATATATATAAATGAAATCTCTGTGTGTGTATTTGTACATATCACTACGAAACTACTCTGCCAATTTTCTAGGAAACAGACTCGCAATTTGATATATAATGTGTTGAGATATTGGAAAATCTATTTCATCGATAATCAGCGAAAAATTTGACTGTCAAGCAGTCAAACCTCACCAGTTGCCCTTTGCAAACTCTACCAAACACCTCAGCCGATTTGTTTCTAAACATGTGATATTTTAAATCTTGGTCACTTACACATGGATCAATTTTTCTATTTGATTTGAGTCCAAAGCAATAAGTGGCAAGGGGTCAAGATCTGAATCAACTTAAAGAAACATGCGTTACCTGGTCTCTACCAAATGACTCAACCATTTTTTTTGTCTAAACATTTGAAATTTTACATAAAGTGTATTCAGACATAGAGAAAGGATCTTAATCGGTTATTGGCTGGAAGTTTCCCTGCCAAGAGGCCAAAGTTCAATTTCTGATCACGAGCAAACTATTCAGACAGTTTGAGTCTAAACATTTGAAATAGTATCCAGACATGCAGTAAGCTTTTTAATCAGTTTTGGGAAAACATGTGGCTGTAAAGATGTCACTGTTTAAAGAGTTGAACTTTGCAGACTCTGTCAAACTCCTCTGTCAACTTTGGGTTGTAACACTTGAGATTTAAGATGTAAGTTTCCTGGACATGAGTCAAACATTTTAATATATATATTTATATGCACATAATGTTATGAACAGTATGTAGGGCCGGGGCAAAACCGGGCAAAACCGGATATAACTGCTAGCATATCTATATCTATCTATCTATCTATCTATATATAATCCTTTAAGAGTTGTTAAATTTTGAAGGCTGTTTAAAGGAAAAATAGTAAAATCAACAATTGTAATTGTTTTATTTTGTTTATTTTATTAATGCACATGGCGTTTTTATTTCACTAGTTCATTTAATATATTATTTAAATCTACCGCTACATTCTATATATACCCTTTAATTAATAAACTAATTCTAACACATTCTTTCGTGTGAGAGACACAATCTAATCTTCTATTTGCATGTGGTTTCTGAAGATTTTACGCATTCTTGTAAAAATCAGTGTAAAAATAGTCGTCATTGTCAACGACCGAACTTCCTGTGATAAAATTTTGAAACATCCTCCACGACCGCTTAGTTTCCTTCTAGCATAGTTTTTTGCACTCTCTTTCTTTGTCTTTGTTCCCCTATTTTACTCATAAAACTCTTCGTCTTGCTTTTCTTTTTATCGATTTATGATAGTTCTTTCTGAAAACTGAAAATCGTAATATTGCCGTGAAGCATTTGTGTCCTTCTATCTATTATTTATTTATTTGTCCACTTTACTATTTGATTTACTTCTACTTCGTTTTCTTTTACTGTTTCTCGTTACTTTTACTACTAAGGGTACTTTTAAGTGTCTGTGTTCTTACATATACGCGTGTGTGTGTATGCTCTTACGTATCTTCGAGACGTGTATGCGCCATGTACAATGCGTACATACCCGGTTGCCTTAGTCAGCGGATGATGCCTTATTTGATACTGGTCTCCATTTCGTTGGGAGTGGTCACTTCAGATAGATGCATCGATTAATAAAATGGATTTGAAGCTTCAATCTTTTATTAAAGGCAAGCCTATCATTTCGAACCCTGCTTGTCGGAGAGCCGGATCTCCGATCTGCATACCTCTGCTTCCTATACCACTCTCCGCATGTGGTAGTCAACCGGGAGCCTACGACCACAATTCCCGTATCACCCTTAATTTCCGGTGCATGCCACCCCTAATTTCCGGTGCATTCTTTCTAGGTTGATATCTGTCACACCTAACCTTTTGTGCCCCTGCCAATTCGATGGGAAATGAAAACATACTTACATAAATTTCTATTTCTTAAACTACCTATATGGCAATTAACTGGGATTCCAAATACTACATCTCCTCTCCCATTATCTTATCAAAATATATGGCCTGAACATACATTTTGAACTATACCCATTTCCTTCTTAGGCGAACACCTATATCCATCCGGATAGCGAAGAAGGCTGTCACCATAGCCCTCAATTCTCACGGCTCACCACCCTCTCATCAACTCACCAATCACCACGGTCTTGTACGATTCTACCGCCTTTCGCCTGTACTACGTGGAGGAAACACACATCTCCAAGTCTGGGAATTGCAAAGAGGCTTTTATTAACCTGTAGCAGGCGGGAACAATGACGTTCACACATAAGCATCACTTGCTTAAGCTGGTCCGTACTATGTACCAGAAAAACGTTCCCAAGAAAAAAAAACAACATAAAACCCAGGACTCCTCCTGTACTTCTTATTTCACCGTCCGTAACGAAATCACCAAAAAAAAAAAATCTCCTTTGGCCTTCACAGACAAGCCCTTCTTCCCGGATTACACACAACTTCCTTACTCAGGCGCCACCTCGTCTTTCATACTCTTCACTGACACACCAATTATATAGGGGACTTACAGAAAGTCCCTCCCCACTGCTTCACTGAGGTCAGTTTCTAGTTCTGAGATACCCTCTATAATTTAGAACATTCGAATCTCCCAGGCTCGCGACGTTTCAACCGCTGAACAATTCATGGGGGAAAGACCGACCGCACCCTAACTTAACTAGCAGGTCAGAGACGAAGATTCTATCTAGCGATTTTTCTGTCAATTAATACTTAAAACGTTTAATATGGTGAGAAGTTAAATAACTTTGTGCTCTTACTTCTCATTTTGTGTTGTATCAACTGATGACATTTTGTTTCGTGCGATTTAGTGGGATTTCAATTCTCTTGGTTTCATTCGGTGTTCCTTTCCGTCATTCCTCGGAGTTTTCAACATCTGTAAATTCAGTTGCTTTTACACAACCAGTTTAATAACTATTGTCGCAGAAAATTCAGCAGCATGTTTCTTATTTATAAACCAAAAAAATCTTATTATAATTAGATCATTTGAGTACTAGGCAATTAACTATTTCAGGATACATTATTGGTAACACATTAGTTATCTTAGAAACACGTGCATAAACTGTCAGGTTAGTAAGTACCTATTGTTTTCCAGAATAAATTTTACTTGAATCCTCTACCGAATACCAATAAATGTATCTGACTCAGTCAAATGAATGAATAAATAATGCTTAACAACCTCTGTAACCTCTCCTTACGATTGTACAAATACGGTCATATATATATAGATGAGACCAAGCTTTTTGAAACAGAATCGCTGTCTTTACCTTTATATAGAAGTCACTTGCGTGAGAGGGAAAGAGAGAGAGAGTTTTCCTTATAGGTTCCGAAATGACTAAGCCTATCTTTTGCAAAGTTGACACAAAGTAATGCGTATGTCCTATAGCCTTCTTCACACAGAAATTCATCCAATAAATATTGAAAATCGAGCAAATCCGATATTAAAAGTGTATATATATATATATATATATATATATATATATATATATATATATATATATATATATATATTAAAAAGAATAAATTTTCAGGGGAATATTTTATGTTACTTCGGCCAAAGGAGATAATAAAATCTTAGCAAAGTATTTCTGTTAAAGCCCGAGTTTACAAAATCATTTTAATTCATTTTTACGTATTAATAAGTTTAAGTCACGATGAAAGAGAAGGCCCATTTAAAATCGCCGCAAATCATTTCGTCGTTTGCGTATTTCAAAACTAAACATTAATCGGAAGTGACCTTTTCAGGGAAGCTGGCGTAATATTGTAAACAAATAAAAACAAAATTTGATGAACTGCATTTTCATTTTTATTTTTATTTTATTTATTTATTTATTTATTTTTCCGAATTAGTCCACCGGGAAAATTATTCCTCGTTAATAATATAATAATGGATAGCAGATTTATTCTATAGTAATACGTAAGTAACCAGCATTAACTAAATTATCATACTTAAGCGTATTGTACGACTAGTCTAATATATCTACCGTAATCAAACAGAAAACTTAATATGTGACACCATCCGCAGGAAGTGCGCAGTGAGTTAGGAGAACGGAAAACATTTTATCTACGATTGCCGCTATATCATCATCATCATCATCATCATCATCATCATCATCATCACCACCACCACCACCACTATCATCATCATAAGCAGCAGCAGAATCAGCAGCAGCAACAACAACGGCTATCACAAATGCAATATATTATAGAGAAACGACCAAAGTATTTTTCAACAGGAATAATAAAAAAAAAACATCATTGTGATCCTCCTTTATATTTTACCTTCTGATCACCGAATCATGAATTTTAGCCGTCACATATCATTCTGTAATACATTCGACATTTATATTTTGCTACATATACGAATCTCTTACATTGGCTATATTTTTGTCTTTGTTGTAAATCGATTACTACCAACATCCTCTATAACACTACAAAATTCAAAGCAGATGTAATATACGTTAGGTAGTAAATATAATGGTTGTCTCCATGAATGACACTTGACAAGAAATGTAATCGTCCATAATATATATATATATATATATATATATATATATATATATATATATATATATATATATATATATATTCTTTCACGATTACACGTCGCTGGATCCCCTTTTATATCACAATTCAGAGGGAGTGTTGAGAAGCGGAGGCCATTTTTGCCCAGAAAACTTGGCGTCGATATGCGCTGATAAGATAACATTAAAACTACACATTATCACGTCTGGCCCTTGTGGTTATACAGATAATTACCACTCTATCATAAGAAGGACATCTTTATTAAATTTCCCTGAAGTTATGACGCTGTCCTCCGAAATATCACCTGTTTATCTAATCACTGAACAATGTTGTTTTCAACATATCCGTATATTAAATAATACATTTACACTCAATAGCAAGTTGGATGAATAAACAGCTTAAGGGATACGATTTATATAACTGTGATATACGGCTTGGTAACAAATAGACAAAAACAGTTGTATTTTATTAAAATTTAGTGTAATAATATTTTAGAATAGTTCTCATTTGGTTGTTTTGATTATAATAATGTAATGCAAATAAATCGTTTCTTATGAAGGTATTTGTTTCGTCTGCCTGCTTCCCTCCGGACTACAACTTGGATGTCTTCAAGTCCAATGTTAACAAATTCCTAATGAACCGCCCCCTTAAGTAAACACTTCATAAAATCTCCACACTGACGTAATGTACTTGCAATAACCCTTATCCCTGAGTGGCTTCCGGGCCTTGATAAATGGTGATCACTGTCTAAAAAAAGGGGAGTTCAACAGCAAGATGTCTGCTCACATTCCACTTGAACCTCTACATGTGAGTACAGTTGTAAGCAGGATCCCGGAAGGGAGTTCCTAAGTCTAGAGGTTCTGAAGAACAAATTATTGAGGTAGAAGACTTTCTTACACTTAGAATTTATTAATGTTATACTTTGTACATATTTTGTTAAGTTTAATCTTGTTTCATAGCTAAAACAAGGCATGTATTCTAAAAATAAGACAAACAAAACATCATGAATCAGTATAATATTTGGAGCATTAATAAAATTGACATAATTAAAAAAAATATCAGATTTTGCATTAGATATCTCGAAAACAGTAATAAGCAGGAATTCAAAACTATCAAACAAAGCACCAGGAATAAATATTTAAAGTAAGAACTCGAATCATATAAACAGTAATAAATATATTCACAGGCGAAAAAACTAAATTGAAAGTGTGCTACAGATTCAAATACTCTATATATAACATTTCGACTCTGTAGACAGACGAGTTTAATAGATACCCTTCGAACACACACATACACCGACAATGTAATTCCCCCCATATATATATATATATATATATATATATATATATATATAAATATATATATATATATAAAAATATATATATAATGTTTAATATGTTAGAAACTTGTCAGCAAAAATTCTATTAAATTACACAGAATGTAGAAACTATGCATCGATAGAATTCAGCTTAATAAAGAAATAAATCAACCATGATTAAAGTAGATAAATAATTAATTTGCGCTCGTTTTTTAAATACATATTCTAATTAGTTTACTTTAATGTAGCAGTTCTCATTATGTTTATATACACACATATATATGTATATATATATATATATATATATATATATATATATACATACTAATATTAATGATGCGTGTAACACATCACGCCCCAATCAAATTCGTGCATTGTTTGCAACCATTTTGAACAATTTCCCCTTTATATCCTGTTGAGTTATGGGAGGAATATAAATCACACATGGTCGAAGACATTTTTCATCAAATACACAATGAAATTGCAAGTTCCTGCCAGGATTTTGCATCAGAAACCTCTACCGAGGCATTGATAAGAATTGAAAATGGGTGTTTAGAAATTGCAAACAAATTCCTCAATCAATTGCGAATGGCCTCACGGACTCAATCTGTGCTGCTTTCCCTTATGTAGAATTGCGTAGGGAACAAAATTACAACACAGATGATCTTTTGTTGTATGTGCAAGCAAATATTAACAAGCTAACACCTGAGCAAACAGACGTTTACAACAAAATAATGCAGACTGTAAATAATGGAGAGTGAGATATATTTTTCTTAGATGCGCCAGGAGGAACTGGTAAAACCTTCTTAATTAAATTTATTTTGGCAGCCATTCGATCACAAAATGGCATAGCCTCAGCTCTTGCATCTTCTGGAATAGGTGAAACATTTCTACTAGTTGGACGAACTGCTCATTCAGCATTGAGGCTTCATTTAAACGTGCAATTTATTGAAACTCCCATGTGCAATATTTCAAAAACATCAGGTATGGGAAAAAAGTATTTCAAAAATGAAAACTTATTGTTTGGGATAAATACACACACAAAATCACTGGAAGCACTTGATCGGTCATTGCAAGACTTGCAGGGAAATGATAGATTATTTGGGAATGCTGGAGATTTCAGGCAAACATTACCTGTAATTCTTCGAGCAACGCCAGCAGATGAATTAAATGCTTGCCTCATACACTTTTTGGCGAAATGTTATGACATTAAAATTCACTAGAAATAGGCGGGTCTAGCAGCAAAATAATCAATCAACATAGATGTTTTCAAAACAATTGTTGGCAATTGGGAATGGAACAGTGCCGGATATTCTGACTTTAGGGCGAATTCAATCGCCAAAAAACTTCCGTAATTTAGTTACCTGAAAAGACGAATTAATTAAAAAAAAAAGTATTCTTAGACATCGACACTAACTTTAAGAATCACAGTAGACTGAGTGAACGAGCTATTCTTGCACCCACGAACAAAGACGTCCATGCACTCAACAATAGTATTCAGTTGAACATTCATGGTGGGTTAGTCACATACAAGTCCGTCGACACCATTGTTGAACCAGACCAAGCAATCAATTATCCATCAGAGTTTTTGACTTCCCTAGATTTGCCAGGGATTCCATCACATGTGCTGCAATAAAATTGGTGTACCAATTATCATGTTGCGAAATATTAACAAGCCTAAGCTTTGTAATGACACATGTCTTTCAATAAAAAAATTATGACCAACATCATTAGAGCAACCATTTTGACAGGGCCTTTCAAAGGTGAAGAAGTCCTAATTCTGCGCATTCCCATGATTCCAACAGATCTGCCATTTCAATCTAAGAGATTGCAATTCCCAAATCGCTTGCCATTTGTAATCACAATCACCAAGGCACAGGGACAATCTTTAGAATTGTGTGGCTTATATTCACACATTGAGTGCTTCCCAGATGGCCAATTATTTGTTGCATGTTCTAGAGTCGGCAAACATGAGAATCTCTTCATCTGCACTGAAACTGTTACTAATAAGAATATTGTGTATCCAAAAGTTTTGGAAAAGTAAATCCTTCATATAAAATGGCAACTTATGGAACCGGAAAAACGGACAATCTCCAAAAATAAAATTCAATCAAGAATTTGAGAGGCAAAAGCATAAAAAAAACTTCTTTCACTGTAGCATATCTGTGCATGTGTTTATTGTGGGACTTCACCCCCAGAAAGATTAATAATACTGCCCTTTGTAAATCGAGGTCCTTCGTACAAGACATTAAATGGCAACAACCCGGAAACTACCTTTGCTGTAGCATATCAATACATGGGTTCATTATTTATTTCGAATGAGTTTAACTGATGATTTATAATAAAAATGAAATAGATCTATGTGCCAATAAAATAAATCTATATGCTAATTTCTACATATTAAAAAATGTAATTTAGTTCATGACGTAAAGTGAAAACTGATATTCTACCTTACATATTTTTTTGAAATTTTGCGATATTCATTCAACTTAATCATTGCACCAAACGGAACTACAGTAACGCGTGGCCGGGTACAGCCTTATAACTACATATATGTATATATATATATATATATATATATATATATATATATATATATATATATATGTGTATATATATATACATATATATATATATATACATATAATTTGGTAATATCACACAATTACAAAATGTATGTGAAAAATACTTTCTATGATAACTTTTTAATACTTCGCTTTAAACATTCTTAACATAGTAAAATGGCTGAATAAAAAATTGTGAAAGATTAAAATAAACTAATACCGCTTGTTTCATAACGGTTTAGCCGAATATATATATATATATATATATATATAAATATATATATATATATATATATGTATATTTCCCATATTTTTACCTTATGTTTTTAAGTTGTGTGACAACAAATCATAAAACTTTATGCAGCTGCCAGCAAACGCAGAGAAATACGTCGGTATTAATTCATTCCTCGATGAGAAGAAATAGAATTCTTTGAATCCCTGCGGATTAAGGAGCAATGCACTTCGGAGCATTCTGCCGAATAATATATATATATATATATATATATATATATATATATATATACATATATATATACACATATAAATACGTCATTTAATAACAGACATTAATATACGAAAGTATAAATTTATGCGTACACTTTAAGTATTTACTTCAATACGTAAGTAGAGCTAGGTAGTAAGTTATAAAATATATGTGGCAATTAAGCTACACAAAATAGTCCGTGTTTCATCCACGTTCGATGAGGAGAGCATAAGCCTGATGAATCCTAGCGTGGATGAAACGCGGAATATTCCGTGTAGCTTAATCGCTATATTTTATAACTTGCTATATAGGTACATATATATATATATATATATATATATATATATATATATATATATATATACAGATATATATATATGTATATATATAATATGTATATATATATATATATATATGTGGTGTTTAAGCTACACTGAATATTCTGCGTTTCATCCACTATAGGATTCGTCAGGCTTATGCGCGAATTCTGTGGTTGTTTCTTGTTTTTATATATGTTGAGGATTTTTAGTTAGCCAATCAGCTTTCTAGTATCCACCGCGCCCCTTCCTATCAGCCAATGGGCATGCATTTTATCGAACAAAGGATCTGTTTTAGAACTAGGTTAGTGGTTTAAGGTAGACGTTTTCCTTTATATATATATATATATATATATACATATATATACCTATGTGTACACACATACATGCACATATATATACATATATATATGCATATATATATATACATATATGTGTGATCGTTTATGTATATTCATGTTTATTTAATGTATTTATTAATTTGTTTTATCACCCCCACTATGATTAGTATTTTGTATATTAACATTCTTATTTATTTAATATTAAATATATAAAGGTTAAAAATATTTATACATATATACATTTTTTTTATAAATTCATTATATATAATTATAAATACATTTTATACATTGACAATATAGTTTCGGATTTGCTTTATTAATATAGTCTGGTTAATCTTAAACGATTCAAAAGCATCAGGATAACGAACAAATGCTTTATTTAACTGTTTAAACATTTCATTTTTATCCCCACCTTGTTTTACCATCCTTATTACTAAGCTAGAAACTGGTGGTATAAAATCTGTTAATTTTAAAGTAACGCGAGCTATTCTCCAAAGCACTGACATAATGGTTCCATAAAACACAAAAACAGGGCAGGTGATATCTTTATGCGGCACACGTACTATTTGAAAGGGGAAAGCGTTTCTTTTATCAAATATTTTATAAAGAAAAATCCCATCCTCAATTTTTTATATCTATATCCAGAAATGTAGCCTGTTGGGCTCTAGGTTCACAATTCAATTTTAATTCGTTTGGATATATAAGATGTGTATTTTTTTCGAATTAATCATTATCGTTTATACATATAAGGTCATCTATAAATCTCCTACACCCATGAATGTTGTATGTTTTTGATATATCAGTTTTTAATAGTGATGACTTATATATATATGTACTCGAGTCTATGTAAATACAAATTTGCCCAAAATGGTGCAGGATCCAATTCTATTGGGATACCTATCGTTTGGAGTAATATTTTATTTCCTATTTGAAAATAGCATTCTTTAATAAGATGACTTACAAGTATTTTAAAAATACCTTTAGAAACACTCGTTTTGCTATTTTTATTTTTACACCAGAAAGCTTTAGAGTTTGAAAAGTCTATATATTTGCCTTTTCAACCTTCAAAAGCTAAATCTACAGTATCATTTAATTCTTTTATAAGTTTTTCGTGTGGAATTTTAGTATATAGCGTACTAAAATCATAAGTAGCTATACATTTTGCTTTTATTCTGGAATTTATTTTATCTAATTTTTCCTTCACAGGTTGGATATTATTTACTAACATAAAAAAGATTTATATTACTATAGAATTTTATTTTCAGGTGAAAATTATTTATTTGATTCATAATTAATTTAAATATTTTAGATATATCTTTACTTAACGATTTAGTGATGTACGTCTTTGAACCTACAATAAATCTAGAGCTAACTGGATTTTCATGCATTTTAGATATCCAATAAATACATGGAAGATATTCGGTTTTTTCTTCTAACTTTAATCCTACTTTTTCAGAATAATCTATATATATAAAAGCGAAAATGTATGTTCGCTTTTTGTGTATGTCCAAGAAAGGCTTTTTTCAGAGAAGCGGTCGATCGCCTAACAACTTTTTAAAACTTTTTATATCACATGTAAATCGTAATATCTCAGAATTAACAACGGAGCTCGCATTTCTATTTAATTTGCTCGATTTCGGGAAGATAAATATTCAACAGTTTTCACTCGCCGCATGTAGGTTAGCTCTTTTCCTATAATGTTTCCCCCTACCCCAACGTCTTGGGGGGAGCATTCCCGCACTAAATGAAATGCTACCCCGCAGTCAAAAGTTGACCTCATTAATTCATTAAAACTTGCACCTGCTAATTTAAGTAATTAAATAAATTCAAACGAGTATCTGTCAATATGTTGCGGTGGCGCAATGGTTAACGTCGCACGTTTTTGTTTTTCACACTCTAATTTCTAACTTTGCCTCAAGGGTCGATCCTCATACTTACCTACCAAAACTTTTATTTTTATTTTACTCCCCTCCCTGGAGTTTTGATTTTGATTTACCCAAAACCACACACACTTCTAAACACCGGGGAACGACGGGTACCCCTCGTTAGTGCTATCTAAATTAACATGACTTACTTTATACGTATCTGAGACGTTACCTTATAATTCCTACTTCTATCAATAAACGTTGTATATAACATTTTTACATATAAAAGCTATATTGTTTGCCGCTTTATCAATCGGAACTATTACATACTTGTCTTGAAGTATTTTAAGTTCCTCCAGTATTTCTGAATTTTTTAAAAGAGGATTGGTTTTTCTAGGGTGTTTAATTTTTTTTATATGTTTAACCTCATCATTTACGCATTCAAGTATACTATTTTTCCATGCATCAAACGTAGACTGTGCTAATTTATATTTATTTACCATAGACACAATAACACCTTGTAGTGCTTTAGTTACTTCTTTAACGCATTTAGTGTAATTTAGGCATTCAGTCTCTCTATAATTTGGACACTTACTTAGTAGTTTACTTAATTTAGGATTATTTACTATCTTTAAATCTTCTGTATTCACATGTTTTATCTCATTACAGAAAGGAGAGAAATTACATTTACATTCTGGAATATTTATAATATTATCATTTATATTTATATGTTCTACCGTATTTTTTAATAATTGAAAACCTTATTGCGTATTGTTGGTTCTAGTTTATATGCAACTATTGGTTTTTAATCCTTTGTTTGTAGCTCATCAGGAAGTAATTGTATATTTTTTTGTTTATTAAATAATTTAGGTAAATTTACATCATCAAAACCTTTATTTTCATACAAACTACACAAACTTTTTTAGGTTTCTTTTTTATACCATATATATATATATATATATATATATATATATATATATATATATATATATATATATTCATAGGGAGAGAAAAATAGAGAGAAAAGGGAATATATAGATTAAGGGAAGTAATCCGATGTAAGAATCACGCTGCATTGACATGTTCTAATACTTATTTCAGTCAATATATCGCTTACTGATAAATAGAAAATTTTAAGCGTATGCTTTCGATATTGACCGACAAACCGAGATGAGTAAGTTTATAAATAATCAAAAGATCAAATCTTATATAATCTAGCCACAGTGATGATATATGCAGTCACTTACATTAAAACCAAAGCAGACAATTCATCCGCTGCTTCGATAAGTGTAATTTTACAGCAAAATAGCATTCGACCATTCCGTGTGAAGATGTGCGTCGAGTCAGATTAGATAGACTGATGGTGAGTGATTGGTTAAAAAAATAGCTTTCGGCCTGACCGGCGTCCCGACGCGGGGAGTCCTCATCTTACGCATTGCGAACAAAATCTTCGAAGCAAGAATTGGCAAAGGTTATCCGGAAGTGTTGCAAGAAATGTTAGATGGAAGAGAGTTTGAATTATAGATCACGGGAAACGGATTGGAAAATGGTTTCTCTTACACGATTATTTGGGCTAGTAAGTAGAAGTAAACATTTCCTTAGACCCAAATATAAACTAACACACACACACACACGCGCGCGCACATATATAAATCTTGGTCAGTCGATCACTCTGTCTCTCTATGCATTCAATATTTTGTTAAAGATAACTGGTTTGGTCCGACTGAAATTTTATATTAAACCAGTTAAGTGCCATGGGGTATAGGCAATCAAGATTTTGAAAGTAATTACTGTTAATAGCGATTAGTACTTATATGAAAAATAAGCACAAAATGAACCAATTATGAAAATTAGTAGAGATACAGTTAAACCAACAGGTATCCAAATACAGTTAAACCAATAAGTATCAAGATATAGTTAAACTTACTGGTATCAAGATATACTGTTTTTTGCACATGAATAACCACTTATAAAGGCCCGGGGTCCACTCGAGGATAAGAGTTGATATGTATACATTAGTTATTGTGAATATAGCGTAGTAGTAGTAGTAGTAGTAGTAGTAGTAGTAGTGGGAATTTTGTAAATTTGATTACTTCAGGGGACGGTTCGTCAAGAACTTGTTTACGTTGGACTTGAAGACAATCATACTGTAGTCAGCTGGAACGAAGGCAATCGGAGTAGTGTTCCGCAGGCGTGCAGTTCTAAGAAAGAAGCTTTGTTCATGGAATCTACATTTAGTTTACGACAGATAATGAGTGTGGGAAAATATTGATAGTGGTTTTGCCTTGACGAGTGTTTTTTTGTGTGTGAAAGTTTGGCGAGGGGGGACCCTAGATTGAAACTCAGATGACCCCTTGCCATGAAAATATTGATAATGTAGAGATAAACTCGCAACGCCTTTTCTGTGAGAAAGAGGTTGCAGGGAAGAGAAAAGGGCATGCCACCAAGCGACGAAGTATATTTTGAACTCTATCAAATCATAGTAAGCTGTCTCTATAATCACCTTTCCGGATGTGGCAACAATACTCCATCATTGGACGTACCTGGCTTTTATATAGGAAGAGAATGGCACCAGGAGTGAGATATGTACTGGCGCTGTAGAAGTAACCCACCATTTTACCCAGCAACCGTGGGAATGGATTTTATATACGTGTTCTATTTCAGATTGGGAGTAAAGGTCAAGCCCAGAAGCTTGTCAAAACATGAAACCTCCCAAAGACGAGAACCTTTCATTTCAGTTGATGCCAGATGGTCATCAGCGCGTTGATGATGTAAAGATAGGAGCTTGGTTTTAGATGCATTAAAAGTGATCAACCACCTCTTTCCCCATTGTACCACTTGCTCAAGATCAGTGGAGAGAGAGTCAGCGAGAACTTGGTCGTGTACAGTCTTAGATGTGCTACCATAGATAGTAGTGTCATCAGCATAAATGTCTATGAATGATGTAAGGATGTGATATGGAAGATAAATAATTTAGATCAGGAAAAGAGTTGGGCCCAGGATGGAGCCCTGAGGGACTTCAGCATTAATACTGTGAGCTTCTGATTTCTGCCCATCAACCACTAATCTTATGCACCTATCAGAAAGAAATGATTTCATAATCGGGAAGACATTTCCAGCTATGCCGTAGCTGAAGATCTTGTGAAGTAAACAGTTATGCTATATCTTATCCAAGGCCTTTGATATGTCAAGAGCAATTGCCCTAGAGAGAAGGCATCCGTCGACAGATTCATTAATCATATGAGATATAACTTTGAGCACGTCTGTTGTAGATCTAGAAGAACAGGAGCCATACTGCACGTCACTAAGAAACTGACTTTTGCTGAGGTGGTTTACTACTTCTCTAATTAACACATATTCCAGCAACTTACTCATGACGCACAGGAAACTTATTGGTCTGTACTGAGAGGGGGATGGGTGATCACCTGAATTCTTAAATACAGGCCATACTGATGAGACTTCCCAAGTATTGGGAAGCATTTTTCCTTAAGACAACAGTTAAATAACTCTGTAAGTATGGATGTTAGTTCTGGTTGAACTTTTTGAGCACTATAGTTGAAATACCGTCAGGGCATGCTACTTCAATGGAATCAGGGGTTTTGATTAGCTTGACAACATCACGTACAGATATTTGTATGTCGCCTAGCGTGTTTTCAGATACAGGAGGAAATACTTGGGATAATCGATCTTGGTCGTAGAGGGTAGAATTATCTTCAAACTTCTTGGCAAACAGTTTGGTTCAAAGGTATATGAAAATATACACCCAGTACTTCATTAGTCTCACAATATACAAAATCCACAAGTGCAGAGATTAATCCGCAAAATATAGTAATTTTCTATTACAAAAACACTCTAGAGTAAATAGTACAATTCACATTCATGTACAAAGATTTATGAGCTATAAAAAGGTAAAATAATGAGGGCAAATACATAATATTATTTTCTAAAGGCACGTCCTTGCTATATAAATCAAACCCTAATGATTCATGTGATCTAGCAATGAGGATATAACAGTGCAGATAATTGCGATTGATTTTTTCTGTTAAAATATAAGTTTTCTGATCTGTGCCTAGGCTTTTATAGATACGAGAGCTGACGTCTTTGGCCTAACTGCTATTGAAACACCGGACATATACTTAGAAAGACACTTAACTAATATTTCAATTAGGTAGGATTCAAGAGAACCACTGCCACCAATCTAGATTAGGGAAATTGTAATGACTCAGCACGAGATCTGCTTATTAGACATATAAACCTTTTACCATACACACTAAAATCCTATAATATTTAAATAAAGGATCTTGCCAGTCCTTACAATATTAACAAACGCCATTGATATTAATAAAAGAATGTGCTACCTCGTATTTGATTCGATAAATTTTCGAAAAACAGCAGAGTTTTGAAACGAAACATTCCACAAAATGATTTCACAGATCTGAAAGCAAACAACGCATAACTTACAAACGTAGCACGCAGAATAGAAAGCGAGATATAATTAGAAAAATTGTGGGATCCTTCTATCGACACAGAATATAACTCACTGCTGATCCAATTCTCCATCTATATAAGAGACAAGTTCGGCCAAGGATAGAGTACAGTTGCACAATCTGGACAGGAGCTGATAGAAAAGAATTATCCTGCCTTGATAGAGTTCAAAATAGACTTCATACCCACATAAAAGATGCGCTTTTTTCTCCCCTGAAACCTCTATCTCACAGAAGAGATGTAGCGAGTTTGTCTTTGCTTTATACTTATTTTCATGGCAAGTGCTCGACTGAGGTTCAATCTATTGCCCCTCTCGCGAGAATTTCACAAGAAACACTTGTCCAGCTGAAAACACTATCAATAATTCACCCCCACGCTTTATCTGTGCCTAAACCTAAACATAGATTCCATGAACAAAGCTTTTTTTTAACTGCACGCCTGTTGAACTGTCTTCCGTGTTCCTGCTTTCCAGCTGACTACAATATGCTTGTCTTCATGTCCAGTGTAAACAAGTTCTTGATAAGCCGTTCCGCTTATTTACAAATTTACTGAATTTCCATTACTGGCAATTACTATATTTTCCAATTGATTACTGTACACTCTTTAATCATTACCCTCGAGTGTACCCTGCGCCTTGATAAGTGGTGATACCTATGTAAAAAAAAAAAAATATTGTTTTTACTTCTATTTCTTTTCACACAACACGTGTTGTTCATATATTCCTGAAGCTACTTGGCAAGATTTTCCACCGCAACATGGACTACACAACTTTCGTAAAAATGTAATTAAAATGACATACATAAAGATATTATATCAAATGACTTAGATGAATACTCTGATTTTACTTGCAGGTCTATGGATTATCAAACAGTAGAGGATACTTTGCCATGTTTCGTATATAAAGCGAAGATCAAATTTTAACGTTTGTGGCTCAAAAAACGTCAAGCGGGCATTGTCTGCATAGAGAAACTCGTTCTGATGAAATAAAAAACCGAATCAGAAATAGCTTAAGTGCTACCAGTGTTGCAATTTCAAGACTATAATTCAATAACTCCAGCGTTATTTCTTCCGCCCGTCACACCAATAATTTCCTGGGTTGGGTTGACACTATTGTCCGAACTTCCAACTTCCCAACTTCAGTATACGTAACCCACCTTCTCTCAACTGCAAACGAACTTTTGCAAATTAAATTTATTTTTTCGAAATCCAACTTCAAAATGAACACCCCTCTAAAAATGAACCGTCATTTATCTCCAACCAGGAGCATCTCATTTGCAGATCGGGTGGTCACATTGCAGGCATATAAAGAGATGAGGCGGCCATTTTTGTTTCTTTCTTCTTTATTCATTTCATTCCACGACCGACCCGTTGAATTATACACACGTGCTAGTAAGGTAAGTCACACGTTTCCCTAGAAAGACGAAGGAACATCGTTCACTATAGCATGAAAGAAAGTAGTGAGAAAGACAGGATATTCCACTGTTTGGAAGCAAAGCAAATATTATTAGCGATTCTTGTAATATTATTTATACAAGAGGAGTGAATTTGTTAAAGCATGTACATATAGAAGGCATGTCATTTTGATAAATAGAACAACCAGCTGACGAACACATATGTTATTAAATAAATATAACACACATTCAAGAAAGGACCCTTACCCCATAAACAGGAATTACAAATGGAGAGCAGATATATAGGTGAATCATTATATTTAACGAGACTATTTTGTAAGTTACATTAAATTCGATTTTAATCCGTCAAACTTTTTAATTTCACAAATACTTTTCTCAAAGAACATACTGCTGATTTTATATGACCGACTTTTCTGCGTATGCAATGTAAAAACATCTAAAATGCACCTGAGATATGAGGCTGTATAAAGATGTAATTTTTGGTTTATATCTAAACATTTCCTTCTTTAATCGAATTGTTTTTTTTTAATTTTAATTTGCCATACTTATCGAACTTAGACACTTATAGACACATACAGACAACGTGTCTTTTTACATATAAATAGAGATATGATATAATAATATATGTATGTGCACACACACACACATACACACACGCCAGAGGAGTTTGACCCTGTCAGCTGCGGCATAGATGCCCACCGGCGTGTGCAGTATGTTCCGTCAAGTCATGGATCAAATGGCATGATTGATGGAGACGGCTCCCGTCAAGTATGGTAAAGGCAACCTCTCAAGGAAAAGGAAAACCCTGATATAAAACCTGCGGCGACTGCTGCTTCAACTGATCTTGACTTGCTCTTTTTGGTTCAATGTACCAGTTGTTTAGAGAGTGGGATTGACTCAGTGCAACGTCTTTCCTCACTATAAACACCTTCAAGCACAGGCATTACTTGATATGCAATGGCGTACATATTTTGTAATCCGTGTGTATCTCGATAACAAAAAGGTTGGCTTTAGCCTAAAATGGCAAATGTGCATTCAATGAGGATTGATGAAAATATTGACGTCAATGGCAATAAGGGTTCTGGAACTTCCAGGGTCTGGCCTGGTAGGTGTTCGGGGCACCACAGCTTGGACCCGGTCATTAGTGAATGTGCAGGACTAAAGACAGTTCATAGGAGTGATAGTCTGGCACGTGCTGCTAGTTTCTCTCATGTTTGTGTCATTTGAGCCAGAGCTATAATATGTAATGGGAATACTCAATAACGTGTGGCTGCCATAATTTATATATATATATATATATATATATATATATATATATATATATATATATATATACACTGACACACACCTATATATATATATATATATATATATATATATATATATATATACTCTTCAGAATAGTTTTTATTTAACAAGCAGTTGTTATGGAAACGTGAGATTGTAGGTTTACAAAAATATTACTGGCAGTAATATTCTATAAGTTATCCCATCTAAACAGGAATTGCTCGATATGCAAGGTAGAGCAAATAAATTAAATTGTAATTCAATGAATTTAAAAGCATTCTTTGTCTTGCTTAAAATAATAAAAATTCTTTGATATGAAACTCAATCACTTCATTTCATTTCAATGAGAGATTTTTTAAAAAATTCATTGAATTAGAAGTTATATATATATATATATATATATATATATATATATATATATATATATATATACAGATGCATGTGTTCATAGGTTTTTGTGTGTATATATGTATGTCTGATGGTGTGGTGTGCCAACCCGTTAAACAGACTACGTATTCGATAGTTCAAATGCTCGAACTCGTAAATATTTCTATCCCCCCCGATCTTCACGAAATTACGAACTAAACCTATTTATTCATTCCACGTGGTAAGCAGGCTCTCGTCTTATAATCTATGTCTGTTTTTAATTGTAAATTAATTTTCAATGTTATTTTGAGGGTGGCCATGACTGAGAATTTTACCTTCAACACCCAAGAGATTGCAATTTACAACTGAACTATACCTGATAATTTAGCTACTATGTAACCGGTCCGCAATAATTAAATAGATTTCCGCTCAACATGTCATGTAGATTTCCGGATTCGACAGACAGATTCGCGAGTGCGGGAAAATTATTCCCAATGTCAAAGAGGCACATTTAGGAAAGTGGGAATTTATATCGACAAAAAACTTTGTAAAATAATCACCCAAAATGTGAATAGTTGTCATGGAATAATACGAATTTTTATCCTTATCTTAAAAATTCTTCCTCCCTAAATCATGATATTTCACCATAATAATTCACTGTGTAAACTTGATCGGAACGATGGCGAAGCGACAATGATTCTATGACATAAAGCCTTGCTGTTTTCTATTAAATATAATGGCAATACATAATATTAATGCTAGTGCATATATAAAGAGAAGCCTGATCATACCCACCAACTGACCAAAACGCAACGGGTAATAACGGATTAATAATAGCATGACAACTTATTTTATCTTACGTCACCATAATCGCGGACAGTTATAGTTATTTATGTACAAAATGGCCGACGATTCGACTATTGCTCTTCTGTTTTTATTCTGCTTCGCCGGCCGATTTTTTTACTTCGTTTATATTTTTAGCTATATATTTCGTTCTTTGTTCAGGAATTCGTTTCCTTCAAAATTAATCGGGATGTGTTTCTATGTTGCGGTAATAAAAGTAACAACAATCAGAGATTTTCGTATAATGTGTGAAAATGTATAAACACCTCTTGATATCGCGTTTATATACCATTAAATTGTGCATTGGTGATGTGTCAAACCGACGAATTATATATATATATATATATATATATATATATATATATATTCATATCGAAGATTTCAGATCCGAAAGATTTGCGTCGTTTTCATTAAAAAATTTTACTACAAAAGAAAGGAGAGAAAACTACGAAAGTTTCTTGGTATTTAAAAAACAAAATCATACAAGTTTGCGAGGTTTGTAGGTTTTCCGGTATTATGATAATCATTTTTGTATTTAAAATTGTCGACGATAATTACATTTCAGGTATGAGAACGTTATGCCTCTCGACAGCCAGTCAAACCACGCATCTGCGCACGTAGTACTATTTGTTATTCATTTACAGATTACCTGAAAACCTAAAAATGTCACATTAAGGTGGAAAGCGATTAGAAACAACCGATTTATTTTTTTATCCTTAAACATGACCTTTTTAATTATATAGAAATTACGGTTTGAAGAGTTTAGCTTCCAAATATTTGTGTATTTCTATAGTTATGCCGCAAAAACTTCCAGAAGTTTATTAGAACAAAATAAACCGAACTTAATTTTTTGCAAGCAATTCTTTCCCTGCTACATTTTTCTATTAATAAACGAAAACCGATCGTAATAAGACGCGGTTATTTTGAAGCTGATCCCTTCAATATTTAAATGCACATGAAATGTATCGGTTTCTATCTTTACCAGTATACACAAGCAGAGGCATTAATAATGGCGTGTACAATACATTAATGAATATATATATATATATATATATATATATATATATTGTGTTCCCCATTTTATTTTTCGTTTGTAAAAATCTGACTTTTTTGGCCTATTTCTCAATAATTTGGCTTCACATATTTAATAGAGAATACAAACCGAATTAATTTAAAACACAAGTACTTCTAAGATTGCAAAATATTTGTTTAAAAATATGGTTGACCTGAACAATGCTGGCCTTACCTCTTCCTTGTTAATATCCACTTAGTCTCAAATTATCTCAGTGAACACTTTCAGGCTTATATTTTGAATTATAAAGTTCTACTACAGTAAACGCTCAGTTATTTGCCACTCTCGTTGTTTACACTGACACTAGCAGTTGCATTATGTCTTTTAAAGTTTTCGCACATTTCATCATAGATTACACGCTTTAATTTCATATTAAGAAAATAACCTTGGAAATATTGTGTTCACTTCACCCACAGAAAATGGAAACATTTAACGGAAAAAAGAGGCATTATATCTGACGTTACAAAATAAGTGTGTTCCCGCTGTATTAGAATGTTATCATGAAAATTTGGTCCCTGACTATTACCGTCACAAAGTTTTACCTATTTTTAAACTGAAAATTGAGACTCTACCCGATGATAGGAAAAGATTAAAGGCAAGGGGAACTATTGCTCAGGTGCGCAGCAGTGTATGTTGGTTGTTTCACTGTTAACACGTAAGGTGAAAGCAAAGAAGAATTGCAGTACATACTAAAATCCCCATATTTAGAATGGGTTTATAGTTACTACTGTCGTTACTTCAGCATGATACATTAATTTTGTTCTCAGGGCTTTAGTTCCAGCTATTTTACTAGACAAACAGTGGCTCCTACTAACAACAGTAGTGTAATTATATTTTATATTTTTTTTTTACAGGTAGAGTGGTGGGCATAATTCGACCGGGCAAGATTAGTACACAAGTCCTGCTAATTACATATAAAAACAGCTTTATGATACCGAACGTTATTTTTTTTATTTATGCGTGTGAGTTTATCTCTGGTTTGTGTCAATAATTGTACATTACCGTTAATGTAAAGGAATCATAAATCTATACAAGATATATTGTGTAAAAACTTATTGAAGAGAAGACATATTCTACTTGATTTTCATTCGAAAATTATACTAAAAATTATTTTTTTTAGCATTTGTATATTCCTCTTTTACCGTTTTATCTGTTTGGTTACATACGTTTCGGATGTTGGACCATGTTTACGATCCAACATCCTCGTGAGACATTACATAAATTGTTGTTAGTATTTGGAATATAGATAGATTTCTTTGAGTCGTTCTGTTTACTATAATTGATTACTTTTGAAAAAAAATACAGTTACTGAATTATAAGTGGTTGGCCATACTTATAGGTAAATGTGCACTGAACCAATACCATAATACTTATTATAGTTAAATTCATATTTTGATATATCTTCATTTTTTTTATATCATTCATTTCTGTATTACGTTTAAGTTATTTAAACCCCAATCTTCTCATGTTAAATAATAATTTCGAAATAATAACGTTAAAATTTACGCGTCCAAATTGTTCTTTTGTTTGTTTGGGGTTTTTTTTCGCATTTAAATTAACCAAATAAACACTGGTTCATACTGCCTGTCTTTTAACATCGTTCATTTCTGTATTACGTTTAATTCATTTTTAGCCCCACTCTTCCCAGGTTTAATAATAATTTCGAAATAATAAGGTTTATATTTCAGTGCGAAGATCATGCGCGCATGCTCAACCGGATATCGTAAACTGGAAAATGGGTGACATATATCGTTACAAGGTAATCTGAGTTTTATAAGTATATATATATATATATATATATATATATATATATATATATATATATATATATATATATATATATATATATATATATAATAAAAAGGAACTCTGCCTTTTGGATTATTTTTAACCATTTGGAATTTACCCATTGGATTGAAATTATAAATTCGACCGTTTTGGATATTACCATTTTTGGATTTTTACCCTTCACCGGACTATCCATTCATGTGAAATCTTTTTATTATTTTTCTTTTGCTTCCTGTTCCCCTTACCTTACCCTTTTTTTTTAACCAAGTAAGATCTTTGACTTACTTGTAGTTTCATTAAATACGTTTATATGCAAAATCCGATCCTGCATTTTGCTAATTCCTGCCCTCTGATGAGAAGGAGAGTATTTCTTCGAAACTCCGCGGATTAAGGACTATCCGCTTATCTTGTGTTTCCTTTTTTAAAATTAAATGTTTTAACTCTTTTTCAATATGTCTTTTAACATGTTTTATTAATCATTTGTTCATATATTTATATATATATATATATATATATATATATATATATATATATATATATATATATATATATATAAGTCTGAACGTCTGTGTGTGTGTGCGTCTGGTCACAAATAGGCTATGGGTGACTATTTAAAAAAACAGATTTCATATAATGATAGAAGGTTTATTGAGGATCAGGAATGAATATGTTTGATCTGGTAGAACGGTGGTTCATAAAAAATTGTGGTGTCTGCGTTCGCGCCTGCCCCTTAAATTATGGAAATAAAAAACAATAACGAAAAACGTGTACAAGTGTTTTGTATATAGATGTCCATAAGAATACTTTGATTAGTATGTTTCAACTTAAATAAGGATGGTATAAGAAAATTGTGGGGTATGCGTTTACACCTGTACTCCATGCAAATGTGGCACAAACTTTACCAAATACTTTTCATATCTATCTGCGTAAGTATACTTTGATAATTATGTTTCAGTTTAAAGAAATATGGTATAATAAAATTATTCGGTGTTTGTTCGCACCTGACCCCTATAGTATATAAATATTTCACAAAGTTTAAGAAGGTTTTTTTTTAAGAGGTCACGGTGAGTTGAATCATATTGTGTCGAATTAATTCACCTCATAAATTCACGTTCTTATTAAAGTGAAAGTCCCCCCCCCAAGTCTGAACTTTAGACAATTCTCGACACAAATTTTGCATAACTCTGCTTTTTTTTTTCCTTTTCCACTTGCATGTGGCACTCTTTAGAAAATAGATAAATAGATAAATAATAAAAATAAGAAGGTTGTTATCGTATCAAAAGAAGGAAAAACTTCTGCCCACGTGATTACGTGTCTTTTTAAAACATTTACATAACCTTTTTATTTATATATCGGTTCAAGCTTTGTTTTGTCAGTGTAGTAGAAGGAATTCAGTTGATTACAACCCTTTCTGTGTGTTCTTTACATTACAATAGTACAACCAATACTACACTGTTCAATACTGTAAAACTGAAACAAAGTTGTTCTGCTTGGAAAGGGTGCCATTTTCTTCTTATTCATATTTATATCGATTCTTTGCTTTAAGAAACTAAAGTAATTACGTGTTTACTTTTTTAATATCCCATTTTCTGTTTCGCATTATTTTACTAAAGTAAGTAAAGCTTCATTATTTTTCAAAACTGTTTTGTTTCTTTGTTTTTTCGATAAATTGCCGATATTATTTTGTAAGGGTGTTAGCAGAAAAGCTATCAAACGAATACCCGAAAAAATAAATATACAAGAAATAAATGTTACCATAGTTAATAAAAGTTCAGTTCATGTTTTTTTTTGTTTTGAAATAGGTTTTAATGCTCTTTACTTGAAATAATTTCAGTGAACAAAAATTAAAACGAATTTTGAGGCGATAACTACTTAAATGAATTTTCATATAAACTACATATGCCATAATCGAATATTTGTCAAGAACAAAATAAGGAAAAACATTAAAAATGTTTATAAATATTCCTTACGTTGGCGGAACTCTCTTAAAGTATTAACACAGAATACTCAGGTATCCCTCCTACAAATTGAAAACGGGGATCTCCATTTAAAAGTCGCTGCCATTTTGAGTTTTTTTTTAAACCGGTTCGTGAATAAAAAAAAAAAAAAAACATTTTTTTCACAAACTACTTAAGAATAAAAACCAATGAACTTTTCTATCATAAAAGTAACTTTTATGTACTATGGTGACATTTATTTCTTGTAGATTTATATTATTATTATTATTATTATTACTATTATTATTATTATTATTATTATTATTATTATTATTATTATTATTATTATTATCATATAACATTTTCTCTTTGTAAGGAAACATCATTTTGTTGGTCACTCTTGGCTACGAATGAAAACAAAGGTGGTGTAAAAAATATATTTTCGCGAAAATTATCTTTACTTTCATCATAGTGTGCTTAAGGTATTTTTTTAGTATCAAAACCTATCTCTTTACAACCCCTTCATTTGTTTTACATGGAGTTCACCACTTATCAAGGCCCAATGGCCACTCAGGGATAAGTGTTATTGTGTGTACAGTAATCAAAGGGATAGTGTAGCAATAGTATTGGAGAATTGGTAAGGTGTCATTGCTTAGGGGGGCAGTTCATCAGGATTTTTTTTGTGTTGGACTTGAAGACATGCAGGTTGAAGTTGGGAGGGAAACAGGCAAGCGGAACAGAGTTCCACAGGCGAGCAGTTCTAAGAAAGAAGTTGTGTTTATGGTATCTACGTTTTGATTTAGGCACATATAAGGAGTGGGGAAAATTATTGACGGTGGTTTCAGCTAGTCGGGTGTTTTTTGAGAAAGATTGTCGAGGGGGGGCAAGAGAATGGAGCTCAGACGAACATTTGCCATGGAAATAACGATAGAACAATGGCAGGCTCGCTACGTCTCTTCTGTGGGAGAGAGATTGCAGGGTAGAGAAAAGGGCATCCCCCACTAAGCCACGGAATCTATTTTGCACTCCGTCAAGGCAGGATAGGCTGTTTTTTGCGGCCCCCGTCCAGATGTGGCAGCAGTACTCCATCTTTGGACCTACTTGACTCTTATGTAGATAGAGAATTGCATCAGTAGTGAGATATCTTCTGGGGCGGTAGAAGGATCCCACCCTTTTCCCAGCGACCTTGGCCACAGACTTGATGTATATGTTCCATTTAAGATCAGGTGTAAAGGTCAAACCCAGGAGTTATCAAATCTTGGGGCCTCCCTTAGACGAGAGCCATCCATTGCAATTGATGCCAGATGTGGTTCAGAGCGTTTATGATGTAGAGATAGGAGCTTGGTTTTAGATGCATTAAAGTTAACCAGCCACGAATTCCCCACTGTACCACGCGCTCAAGATCAGAGGAGAGATAATCAGAGAGAACACCATCATTTACGGCCTTTGATGTGTTGCCATAGATGGTCGTGTCATCAGCATAGATGTCAACGAAAGATTTTAGTATGTGTTTTGGGAGATCATTGATGTAGATCAGAAAGAGAGCTGGGCCCAAAGCTAATAAAAATGATTTGTATTTCTTGGCCTTTTGGCTAAGATCACAATGTAGTATCTGTTTTTCAGGTGCTACATTTAAATTTCTTCTCTCTCAGTGGAAGAGAAATACTTTACGAATAAGACAATTTTTTTCTCCACGTTAAAAAACGACCCCGGTGTCTAATCTGTCCCCTGGGGAAGCATTTTGAATAGGCACTATGCTTAATGTAACAAAGTTTTAATATTAAAAAAGTAACTGGAAAAAATTATTTCTGATTTAATTACAAAATCCCCTGGAAATGTCACTTCTGATTAATTATAAAATGCCATGGAAAATATCCATTCTAATTATATTTTTTGTTTACTTGCCTCCCCACAAGAGAGGAATTGGACATGAAATCGGTTATACATTTAGGGGGAAACCAGCTCCCCAAATGGGTTACTCTGGTCAATAACAAAAATAAAAATTGTATCAGTAATGAAGGATTTCTTCTTCATTAACCAATACCCCAAAAAAGAGGGATTTATGTCACTGGAATGCGGAAACTGATACTACACTGAAGAATTCATGTTGAAGCAATGGTTGCCTAATCCCTAACCGTGGTTATGTTTTTATGTATTGCTTTCGAAAAGCTACTGAAACAGTTTATGATTTAAACATTACTTCAAGTATATTTTGAGCAGTAGGTTACGGGATATGAAGTCAGTCACGGAAATTACTCTAACCGTTTACGATTTAAACATTACTTTATTTCATGTATATTTGTAACAGTGGGATGGGGGATATTAAATCAGTCCCGACAGTGAGTGAAACCATTTACGTATTACACATTACTTTATTTAATGTATATTTTAACATTGGGGTTGGAAATAGGAAATCGGTTCCTGAAATGGCTGCAACCATTTACGTTTTGGACAACTTTATTTAATGGATATTTTCAACACTAGGATGGGATATGAGAAGTCGGTCCCGAAAATGGTTTAAAAAGTTTACGATTTATACCTAACTTTATTTTATGTATATTTTCTACAGTGTGTTGGGGATTATAAGTCAGTTCCAGAAATGGCTGAAACAGTTTACTATTTACATATTACATTATTTCATGTATATTTTTACCAGTGGGTCGGGGATATAAAGAGAGTCCCGGAAATGGCTGAAACAGTTTACGATTAAAACATTACTTTATCTAATGTATATTTTCAACAGTGGGGTGGCGGATATGAAGTCAGTCTCGGGATTGAATGAGTTGTGCAAATATATACTATCGGAAAGCGTCGCCCAGTATTGAATGAGATAGGTGGAAAACATATAGATGAAAAATGATAAAATGTGATTTCATGCATTAGTGTGTTTGTAATAACATAATAAGCCCAGACAATATTTCCAAGTTATTATTTTATTAAGGAGGGGGCGATAATGTGGGTATAAATTATGAAAAATGATTGTCGAAATTAGTAACATACCCAATAATTATGAAAAATTATGAAATGGAGTTTAATTGATTAGTGTTTGTAAGGAAATAATCGTCTCAGCAAATGTATCAAAGTTATTATTTTAGTAAGTTTGGGCGACAAAGTTAGTTTAAATTATAAAAATATATTGTCGAAATTAGTAACGTATCCAAGAATTACGAAAAATGATAAAATGTGAGTTGATTGATGTGTGTGTTTGTAATGAAATAATCAGCCTAGATAACATATCAAAGTTACTATTTTAGTCAGGTGTGCGATATGGTGAGTTTAAATGATGAAAAATTGTCCAAATTAGTATCATATCCAAGAATTATTAAAAATGATGAATTGGGAGTTAATTGATAGTTGTTTGTTTATAAAATAATCAGCCAATACAATATATCAAACTTAATATTTTAGTAAAGGGAGGGGCGATAATGTGTGGTGAAATTATGAAAAATTATTGTCGAACATAGTAACATATTTAATAATTATAATAAATGATAAAATGTGAGTTAATTGGCCGGTGTGTTTGTAATGAAATAATCAGTCCAGGAAATATATCAAATTTATTATTTTAGTAAGGGGGCGATACAGTTTTAATAAACAAAGTAGAATAATATGGCTGTGTCTTCATTCATGCTGAACAGAACGCTCACAGCATGACCAGCAACAATATATTATATATGAAAAATGCTGCTGTGGAATTTCCACAGGTCCCGCTAGTAATAATAAATACACGAGCTGCAATAATCAATATATTTTATTTAAGCTTATATTACGACCGGACAAATCCGGGCGAACTGCTAGTAGTTGTGGGACGATTCCAATATGTTCCCCCGATTCCGAGAAAATTATCGATTCAGACTCTGATTCTTCATAAACTCTTAATATTTAACTATGAAGTAGCTATTTTTCCCACTTATCCTAAAAACACGTTAAATGTGCAGATATTTTCTCATGCATATAAAATACACTTATAAGCGATGATCTATAGATTTTAGATTTACTATTAGTTAAAAAAATCAATAAATATTTGTTATGTATCATTACTACCAACATTGGCAAAGTTTGCTTTTAGCAGAATTAAATTTAAACACAAATTAAAATAATCCTTTATTGCCATAGGAAAGTAGGCCCTAATTTTCTCGATTCTGATACTGGTTTTCATACCCCTAAACGTTGCCATTTTTCTGATTCCTGAATCCGATTCCGATTAATCGTCCCAACACTTATATATATATATATATATATATATATATATATATTAGTCCTCGCGCGAAAGAACAGGACACAAAATGTTTTAAATAATAATAATAATAATAGTAATAATAATAATAATAATTATAATAATTATAATAATAATAGTACTACTACTACTACTAAAAAAATTATTATTAATAATAATAATAATAATAATAATAATATTAATAACAAGGACTGTCGCTGGCGAGGGCTACTATTGACGGTATCCTGTTTGGGAATTTTCATCTCAATTTTTTTCGTTATGCACTGAATATTTGTAAAAGTACTCATGTACGAAATATGTTCCTTTTAAAATTTTCAAGATTTTCTATTCTGAAAGAAGTTTAAAAAAATGTAATCTAAAATTATCTTAAAGTTTTTGTAAAAAAATTAAGATATTCTAATTATTCAGACCTGTATTACAAAGAGGAGGTGCAAAAATGAGTAGTGGTGTGAAGAGAAATACAAACTGAAACAGAGAGTATATTCTGACCTGTAATACTAAAAAGAGGGGGTGCAAACATGAGTTATAGTGTGAGAGGACGTACAACCTGAAACAGAGAGAATATTCAGACCTGTTATAATACAAAGAGGGGGTTGGAAAAGTGAGTGGTGGTGTGAGGAGAAATAAAAACTGAAATAGAGTGGAGGAGAGTTTGAAAATAGAATCTTAAAAAGATAAGATACAAGTTAGAAAAGAATTTCATCTAAGGCGTGAAAGTTGTTAAACAAAATGTTTTTGCTCTAGGCTTTAAAAGTAAAGGTACAAGATTCAACTTGAACTTTTAATAATCTTCAAAGTTCACTTTTATAAATTTTACAAAGTAAGGTATATAAATTTAATTTAAATTAAATCAAAAAAATACCTTGGATTTATTTTATGTAATAAACAGTTTGTTGGAATTTAAAAACATTATCTTCATCTAGCAATTAATGATATAGATATAACATTTTCAAAGGTTTTTTTAAGTGCAACATATAATAAATCCAAGGTAGTTCTTTTGGTTCTAATTTAAATTAAATGTTTATACCTTACGTTGTAAAATTTATAAAAGTGCACTTTGAAGATACATTAATTTCAAAGTGAATCTTGTATCTTTATTTTTAAAGCCTATAGTAAAAACATTTTGTTTAACAATTTTCATGTCTCGATTGAAATGCTTTTCCTACTTGTATACATATATATATATACATATGTATATATATATGTGTATATATATATATAATTACGATGAAGGTTAGTATGTATGTGTCTCTACACAAATAGGTTCCTATATATGGTTAACTATTTTTAAAAATATGACAATACCCACTTATAGAGAAGATAGCAGGGATCAAAACTGGGTATGCTACATTTTAACAGTTGTTGTTTATAAAGATCGTGGGGTTTGCATACATGCATGCGCCCCAAAGTATTGAAATAAAACAAAAATTTGTAAGGGTTTCTGATATAGTTGCACATAAATAGTTAGAGAAGTATATTTCAAATTAAACTGGAAAAGTGCAATAAAATCGTGTTGTCTGCATTCGCGTCTGGTCTCTATAGAATTGACATACGCCCCAAAATTTAAGAAATACTTTTGATATTTATGCACGTAATTATACATTGATAATTATGTTTCCGTTTAGAAAAATGGTGTATAGTAAAATTATGGGGTCTGTGTTTGCACCTGGGATTCATAGAATGGAGATATATCACAAAGTTTAACACGGTTGTTTAATATAAAACTACATAAAGTCATTTTGTGATAAGGGTGTTACAGTTTGAACAGTGTAGTAAAATAATAGTATGGGGTCTATTGGGTTTTCTATACAATGGGTATATTTTTTCGAAAATGTAGTTTAAGAAAAATGAGTTGCTTTTGAGTAATGTCGAAACCATTTAAGGTGACCGAAATACTATTTAACCGATATTTAAATTCATGATTAAAATAGAACAAATGAAATTATTTGATAATATTTTCTCTCTGTGTGCTCTTGCTCCCTTAAAATATCAAAATTTCTCTAAGGCGTTTAGTTTAACTCTTCAATATTTCTATCATAAGTAACCTTAATTGGTTTCGATATAAGTCCCAAACAAATTATGTTACCTCACAATATTTTGGAAAAAAATAAAGACCATTTATTATTTAGATGTCGCTCTATGTAATATTATAAAATAAATGAGAGGATTAAATCATGACGGATATACAGTATGCCAAACAAAAAACACTGCATTGATTTAATGGAGTATAACTGCATATTGTAAGAGGCAAAAGCTACATCAATTGAAATGGAGTTGTTCTATAACCGACGAAGAAAAGGCATATACTAAATTATTAATTATTCATTCAAAAATTGTATTAATTTTTTTTCCATGATAGATACTCCACGTTGAATGACTTATTTACAAATGAAACATATTTTGTTTACAAATATTTTTAATGATTTCTTCACAATTCTAAACGCAAATAAATAGAATTTCTTTACTTTTAGCACATATATAGTTTGATTGATCGAATCAAATCATATATTAACTACAGCAATTATTTATTCACAATTAAAACACATTTTTTACAAACATTTTTAATGCTTTCCTAAAAATTTCAAACGTATAGAAATGGAATTACTTTACTTTTCACAGATATGTTTATAGTTTACTTGATCGAATCAAAACGGATTTTTTAAGTACAATTAATTTTAAAATATGGTAAGAGAGTGTTATAGATCTTCCATCATCTCACTTGATCCACAATCAGTTTGAAAAACCAAGAAACATGTTTCACTGACGGATTTTTATGCCAGAATTTCCTGATCAGCGATAATTCTTTCGATCATCTCAACAGAAGTTACAATTTCTTCAATCAGTTTGCAGTTGATAAGTTTGCACAAGTTAAAGCAGAAAGACTTTTATAAAGAAAACCTCATTCAAACAATCATCGAGTAGATTGTATAAATAACAATATAGGTCAGATATGCATAATACATTTTAGCTGCCCCAGGAAGTTTACCGTATATACATGAAAATACTCAAGAAATTATGGACAACCAGACCTTTTTATCACAGTCACTTAAAATCCAATGTTGACAAAAAATACAAGATGAACTTCTTCCTGGACAAACATACATCACTCAACAAAGTCAAATTGCTAAAGGATAATAAAAGTGATGAATCTGATAAACAAACAAGGAATCTTTGGCCTCACTTGAAAAATCAACTCCAACCAAATTCATTCCATTATATCATCTGAGTTACCAGACATACAAACCGACCCAATGTTATTTGAAAAAGTAAATAGTCACATGGTGCGTTAACCTTATGCTAATATCTATAGACGTGAACCTCGTATGGTTGATGAACACTGTACAAAAATATATCTTCAAAACTTTTCTCCTGAAAGTCAGTTTCGTAAGGATAGTTACCAGCCTTATAGTAGATGATCGCCTGAAGACGGTAGCATTAAAACTATGGGTGGAAGCCAGGAAGTTGATAATAGGTTAATAGTGCCTTACTCTCCTCTATTTTCAAATACACGCTATGAATGTGGAAAATTTCAATTTTGTGAAATCTTGCAAATATATAAACAAGGGACTTAGTGCAGCCATGTTTTCCTTACGAAAAACCTTAGTGACCAACTTACTCGATAAGGACCTGGTTGATATATGTGCAATAATAAATCATTTGGTCGTATTTGTTTTTTTTTTTTCATATTCATGAAAGGCATCCTCAAATCCAACAGCGCAAATGTCAGACGGTTTGTTTCACAAACGGAATGCTAACCAAGTTGGCTAAATCCAAATGATACGACTCTTACGGCATTTTTTTTAATAGTGCGAACAAAATGATTTAGCAAAATACTATTATTTATAATCAGCTTCCATCTTATAACAAGATATGCAGAGGGGGAAACGAGGAGCTACGGGTTAAGGTCATCCACGTGTAGAATTTGACACGACGCTTGTAAAAGTTTACTTTTTGCACCTACGTCAGCATCGGATTTCCTATTTTGAAACGCCTTCATCTTGAAATAAGAGAACCGACTTCCTTTCAATTAAAAAAAAACTATTGATAGAAAACAAATTGGCAAATATTATATTGTTTTACATGAGTTTACAGTCTCTTTGCAATTGAGTAATTGAGTGATAAAAAACGACCCTAGTGTCTAACTCTGTCCCGTGGTGAGGCATTGTAAATAGGAACATACCAGAGCGTTTATCTTAAAAAAATGTCATTAATATTTACATAGTACGCGATCTTTAAATAAAAATTCCTTAAGAGATTAAAATCAACGTGGTTTTCCATGCATGGATTTAAAAGTACAGGCATAAAAATCAATTCAATATATACCGTCAAATAAAGAAGGGGGTTATAAAGTCGCATTTCCCTAAAAAAGATAAATAATGAAAACTAAATAAGTTTACTATTTAAAATAGATTTACGACCATAGAATAATTGTAGATAAAAACAATGTTTTGTTTATTAAAGATTAAAATAATTAAAAAAAAAAAAACATAAATTGTGGAAATATATATTATTGACGTTGATTCTTTGCAATGAAATTTGCAAAAATAATCATCTGAATATCCTTGCAGTAATTCAAGCACACTCTTATCTAATTTAAATAAAACTATAATATATTACTCAGATTACTACATCAGATTTCTTAAAAAAAATTATGAACGATTAAATAAAATAAATTGGGATCAAATAAGTCTACATTTTTACATTCGCAATATGTAAAGAGATACTTAAAAATAATATGACGACTTAACGAAAACAACTTCGTGTCTACACTTCATTTTATTTTCCAAAAATATATATATATATTTTTTGACTTGTGAAAACAATTTGGTACGAAATGTTTTCGTTTCATCTGAATTACTTCTATGTCAAAAGTCGTGACATCGGCAAAAATACGTTCCTTAAAAAAAATCACAGGAACAAGAATCACGCTGAGAGAAATAACAGTTCAATCTCTTCTGTCTCAGCAGACACACCATAGTTGAAGTAGCGGTTTTCCTGGCAACACTTATTGGTGTCGATTAAAAAAAAGCATTACATTTCCATTGTTCTCTATAACACAACCACGTTACATATATATATATATATATATATATATATATATATATATATATATATATATATATATATATGCGTGTGTGTGTGTGTGGGTGTGTTTGTTTATATACATACATATATACCTATATATCTATATCTATATATCTACCTATTTGTCTATATTTTTTGTGTGTGTGTGTGTTTGTGTATATACATACATATATGTCTATATATCTATATCTATATCTACCTATATGTTTATATATATGCATATACATATATACATATATATATATATATATATATATATATATATATAAATATATTAATTTTATATATTGCGGACAATTATCCTCATCTTTTATTAGTTGTTTCACGACGTTTCGGCCAACTATTCATCTGGTCTTCGTAAGGTGGTAACCGCGACTGATAGGAACTCGGAATCTCCTAACTGCATTCACTGCAATAAGTGCCTTCAGTAGTTGTTGTCGTCTCACTACTGAAGGTAGCAATTTCACTGAATGCAGACAGGAGATTCCGAGTACCTATCCGCCGCGGTTTCCTTATGCAGACCAGACGAATAGTTGGCCGAAACATTTTTTTTACACAGTGATCACCACTTATCAAGGCCCGGAAGCCACTCAGGGATAAGGGTGAACCAACTAATAAATGATGAGGATACTTGTCCACAATATATAAAATTAATGAATAATACTCATCTCAATGAATTCGATTTTAAAATAATATGTATATATATTTATATATATATATATATATATATTTGTATGTGTTTGCGTATATACATATAAATACATGGATATATATATATATATATGTATATATAGCCATGAATATATATATATATATATATATATATATATACATACATAAATTCAAGCTTCATGTGTTAAAAATATGGATTAATAAATACGAGATTGTTAGATAGTGCTCGATACCAAGAGCAAAATATTTTTTCTTATTTTTTCAAGGATAACAGTTACATATGGTTGCTATCTATTTGAGTCCATGAGCATTCGTCAGGAAACCCTGAACTATTCGACGCTATAGAAAAAAAGAGGTCTCGTTTTCTGAAACAGATGTCTTTTTGTCGCAACCATATATAACTGTTTGCCCTTGAAAAAATAAGAATATATATATATATATATATATATATATATATTATAGCATAATCACATCCACAGTCGTATTCACGCAGACCATGAATGTTTAAAAAATACCAGTATCAAAGGGGTAATTATTTGAGACTACTAAGGATCTATGTATTCCTAACGGATGTAGACATTTCCAAGTTTGTATCTAGGGGATCAGAAACCACTGATAATGTGCACAAAAATTCTTTCTGATGACCTGCATCTATGTGAAAGAAAACTAGAGGTAAGCAATTGTTTTAAAAATGTCCGGATGGTACTACACAATATCTTCAGTAACCAACATATATATTAATATTTTGGACAACTTAGTTACCTGAATCTCAGATGTCGGTGTTCAAATAAAAATCATCGATCATTTTCCTTCATGCAGTTTTATATATAGAAAGGGTTTTGACTAGTGAAACAAATAACCCATACGGCAAGGATAGTGAGCAATATGCTTTTATTTTTGCTATTCGCATGAAGTCATAGTTTTTATTTTTAAATCTCTACTACATATCATGTGCTATATTATAGTTGATATATACTTTAATATATAATAATAAATGTGATATCTGCATGAATTAATGTATAATAATTAATCGTATTTAACGACCGGAACACGCTGGTCAGCCATTACTATATTGGGTACAATTAAATTTTCATTAGAAAATTTACTCTCTAATAATATATTCGAAAATATTCATGAAATAAAATATCATTGTAAACCGTAGTGCACGCCTGACCAACATCGGAATTTTCGTTAGTATACACACCCAACTCTCCCTCTCTCTCTCTCTCTCTCTATATATATATATATATATATATATATATATATATATATATATATATACATATACACATACATGTGTGTGTATATTTGTGCATATGTATGTATGTGTGTTTGTGTGTGCGTCCATATGTACGTGTATGTGAGTCAGTTTGCGTCCAAATAAAGGGTCATATAAAAGGACGCAAACAATAATGTTCTTTCCATAAACATTTTCTGTAATATATATATATATATATATATATATATATATATATATATATATATATATATATATATATATCAGGTGGAATCCTTTTATAGAAATCCTTCTATAAAAATAAAGCTCTCTAGTCAAGGGAATTTTGACAGTAGCCTACAAAATCAAAATCGGCTGAACAAATACAAATACGACAATGCATTCTACTAAAGGAAAAACGTGTTGCCTACCCTTATAGTTTTTGTTTTTCTTTCCTCTTACACGCATATAAAATTGGATAGAAAAGTAACAATTGTATGATAGAACGAAAAAAAATCCTGTTGACACACACATATACACCTGTGATCATCGCATATAATTCAAAATTTAAAAACATATTTTTTAATACTAGAGACCCTGATGTGCAAAGCTGCAACATGTAAGCACATGTGTAGCCAATAATGTTTGACAAAATAAAGAAAATTATGCAATCCAACGATATGAGAAAGTATATTTAATGGGGATATAATAAATAATTATGTTATCATTTACAAACACACACGCATATATATATATATATATATATATGTATATATGTATATTTACATATATATACATATATATATATTTGCATATATATACATACATATATATACATATATATATATATATATGCATACATATATATATTTACATATATACATATATACATATATACGTGTGTATATATATACGTATATATATATATATATATATATATATTACAATCCTTGAAACTGTTTGTTTAAGAGATATATGAATATATTGTATTATTAATTTATAAATAAATATATGAAACTTGACATTTTTTATTTGATATAATAGAGCGTTATAAATATATATATATATATATATATATATATATATATATATATAATGCTGCCTATCTTGTGTTGAGTATATTGATTGGGAAGTGATATACAAACTGTCATTAGCATATTAAACGACGCTCTTTGTGTAAACAAGTCAAGCGGAGGCATTTGAATGATGTCAAAACAACGCCAATTCATTAACCGCAGAGCAACCGTCGTATAGCGTAATGGTTAGCACCTTACACGCTCATTTGGTTCCGATCCTGGCTTGAGGTAGTTTCCTGCCTCTCCGCGCTGATGAGCTGTGCAACAGCGAAACAGTACTGCATGTGGATGACTATATATATATATATATATATATATATATATATTAAATAATGTGATTTATAATTTAAAATTTTTAAAAATTTTTGAAAATTTAAAAATCAAAATTTAATTAAATTAAAAATCAGTTTCATAGGAAGGAACAACAACAAAGTCAATTATCTGTACGATCGTTTCGGAAATCCGTGCTTTTTATTTGTGGTATACATGAAGTCACGAAGAACAATTATACATAGTTTTTCTGGTAAGCACGGTCTCCTCATCAGCAAATTTAGGAGGATTTCTATTGAATTGAAAAGACACCAAAAATAAACCTAGCATTAAAAGTAAGGCAGATGAATCTGAAAAATTGAAGTAAAAGGTTTAGATTTAAAATTTATAAGAAAATTAATAAGAAAATTGGTATAAGCTAGAGATAGAAATGAGTAGAAAAAATTTATATTTTTTTGAATTTACATAATAAATTTGATTTAAAAATATATAGATATATAATTTCCTTTTGGTTTTTGTTTTTTTGAAATCAGGAACTGTATTTAAAGAAGTCATTTAGATGTTTGCTATAGCTTTTTATTTTATTGAATGATGAATTTTAAAAGGGCGACGCTCGTGCAGTAAATTGTTTCCGTTAGCGTATTTTAATTTAAAGACATTACAGTTAATATCTATAAAGAGAGAGTATTTATTTTGCAAGTTATTAAGGGGAGATAATTGTCATGGCTTTATTTATTATTTGATTTACGAGTCTAAGGGCGGTAATTGGTTTAACTTAATTTATTTTTAAAAAAAATCTATATTTACTAATGAGTAATTTTTAATGATTTAAGGTGGTTTATATTTATTAAATTTAAACCAACTTTTATGATTACATGATAGAAGCTCATGTCTTGAATTTACTAGTTTGGTTGTGCTTTTTATATCTTCATATTTTAAAATTTTTAGGGTTTCTTTTGTACATAATGTACAAAATTTATCTCCTGGTTTATATGATTTGCAAGTCTCAATTATTTGCCATTTTAAGTTGAAAGAAATATTGCTATTTTTTAGTTGCCAAATATAGTTGGATAGAGTAGTTTGGTTTGATAGAGAGTTATTTTTAAAAGAATGTTTGTGCGTTGAAATTCTATGTTTTATTGGGCCAGATGTGGAACCAATATATATTACCTCTTGATTATTATGATTATTTTCCGTTAGGTCTATTGTTGGATTATAATGTGGTGGGTTGGTTAATAATTGATCGGTAGATTGATTTAAGTTGGTGTTATTATTTAATCTGGTAGTTGAGTTATGGCTGTTGATAGGTTCTTCTATATTTGGAGTTTTTGATACTGTGCAGCTATAGATAACATTTTTAATTTTACATGAGCCTTGTAGGGGACATTTATTTTTTCTTCTACAGGTACAGTCCGATGTATTTTGTATAGATGCATTTTGTAGTTTATTAATTTTATTATTATTAGAGCTAATTATTTTCTGATGAAGGTTAGGCATAGTAGAGTAAGAGACTTTAATTGTGTTCTTATTGAAAATCTTATTATATCTATGGGGGGCTTTAAAGTTCTTATCTAATATTTTAAAAAATTCTCTAGCTATGTTTGTTTCTAGGTTTTTGGAATACGGGGGGTTGAACCATAGGATCTCCTTGTGTCTATTCTTACGTTTGCGGGTTTTAGTTTGTTGTTTATTTATATTATTATCTAATATTTGTAGTTTGGTTTTATCTTTTTTTGTCTCCTGGTTATTTTTCATTAATCAGTTAATATATATATATATACATACATATATATATATATTTATATGAAATAAAATGGAGGTGGAAGGCTTCCACCTCCATTTTATTTCATATCGTCGGATTTAATCCAGCTCAACAATCATATATTTATATATATATATGTATATATATATATATTAACTGATTATAAAAATATACAAATAACTATTAAGCAACACATATCCTTATTATTGCATCCAACATTATTTTACTTTATTTTAACTCTTTTTTTATATTTTCAGTTTCTTTTACATATTCGTATATGTTTAGTTTAAGACTGCCTTAATCAGGTCAGCCAATAACCATGGAGTAATGGATACAGTACTTTGTAAAATTCAGTTGTATTTTACTCTCTTTTTTTTAGGTTTAATATTTAATCATCAATGTGAGCGACGATCAAAATAAATTTGATTGATAGAAAAAAAAAACAAAAACAAATTCTACCTCAACAGTTGTAATAAATTTTACTCTTCGAGATTCCCAGATTCGACAGAAAGTTTCACGTGTACGACAAGATACAAACGTATAACGTTGGTTATTACATTGATCGAAACGCTGTGTAAATAATATTTAATACTAGACTACTCCTGACCCGATGTGTCAGTGTGTTATATTAGCTATGGAATTTATGTATGAGTGTGACACGTGTGACGTAAAGAAAATAGTTTTTTGGCATAGCAGAAACGTTTCTATGAAATTATATTAAAATGAAAAAAACTTAGATTTCTATGAGTCGTTATGTTTATTATAATTGATTATTTTTCAAAAAAATACAGTTACTGCATAATAAGTGGTTGGTCATACTTATAGGTAAATGTGCACTGAACAGATACCATAATACTTATAGTTAAATTCAAAATTTGATATATCTGGGTTTTTTTTACATCGTTCATTTCTGTATTACGCTTAAGTTCTTTTAAACCCCACTCTTCCCATGTTAAATAATAATTTCGAAATAATAACGTTAATATCTATGAGTCCCAATTGTTCTTTTGTTTTTTGTCCTGTTTAAATTATCCAAATAAACACTTGTTAATACTGTCTGCCTTTTCTACATCGTTCATTTCTGAATTATGTTTAAGTTATTTTAAACCGCACTCTTCCCATGTTAAATAATAATTACGAAATAATAACGTTAATATTTAAGTGCCCTGGTCATGCGCGCATGCGCAACCGGATGTCGTACACCGGAAAGTGGATTGCATACATCGTTACAAGATCATTTGAGTTTTATAATTATATAGATTAGAACAGCAGTCTGAATAATCAAAATAATATGAATTATGAATGCTCATAAAAAAATCGAAACGTAAATGTTTATATTTTCACTATAACACATTCTGCCACATTGATAGAAGCGATAGTAAAACCACAATTATTCCACTATGAAGTTCTCCGCATCCGAACTGTGAAACACATCTGTTCAATTGACTTCTGACTGTAATCAAACCTTAAATAGATACTCCAGGTAAATATATGCGATTGCCATAAAAAATATATTGTAATTAAGACATATTCTGAGAATATAGACACATCATAAAAATATATATATGTATTGGAATGTTACAGAATTTTTACATTAGTTTATCGTCCTAGAAAGTGTATATTTGCAATGTTGGGCTTAGCTGTTTCGGAACCTATAAGGAAGGGATTCACGTACACGCAATATAATATTGGAGATACAGTTAGAGATTGCATTGGTAGATTTATGTTGTTTTTAGACGTGTTGCCCTACTAAGGTAAGTCAGTCTCGTCTACACTAAATATTATCAGACGTGTTCACTAATCATAGCTTTGGGCCAAAACCGAGTAGAAGAACTAATTCATTATTTACCGACTGAACTGTGATTTGTGATTTCTGCTCACCCGGGCGGAGATATATGGCGCAAAATCGGATTTAATGTGGGTCAGCAGTAGCATCCATTGGTGGAGAGAAGAAAGGAAGGAAGAAAGATTCAGAGAACGATTCAGAGGGTAGTGCTCGAAAAACTCTGAAAGCGTTATGAGAATTTATTTTTTGCGGATATTTCTTTTTCTTTATTCTCTTAATATTTTGTTCATAGTCTTAAATTCCTGAGATTATTAGAGACGGCTTTATTTCATTTTTCCAAATAAACACAGCGAACACAATTAATATTTTATGAGATATTTCTTTCCGGTATCAAATTAGATTTTCTGTTTATATTTGTTTAATTATTTTGTAACATCTTAAACATGTTTAGTTTTTGTTCTATTTTATTTTTTTTGTTTAATTCTATGTTAGTTTTTTTTTTCTGTCTTTTATATCAGTGTTATAATTCTTCTGTATTCTGTGTACTGAGATTGCGTCGCTATATGTGAGTGAAGAACGCACTGATATTATTAAAAAAACAGGCGTGATAATAAAAATCGGATGCTAGGAATCTAGTATTCGTCTAGATTTCTGAGTTCGACAGACAGATTTCCGAGTTGGCCAAAGTATACCTAAAGAAAGAAAAAACTTACATCGAGCGAAACCCCACGAAGAGAAAACACTAAAGATAAGAATCAAAATAATACAAACAATCTTCATTCAGAAACGTTATATGAAATAAGTCTCAATTATGTCAATGACGTAATATTTTCTACAATACATATAGGAAAATATTAAAACATATGTAATGTAAGAAAAGCAAAAATTAATATATATGTGTAGGTATATATATATATATATATATATATATATATACATATAGTAAGTGATATATATATAGTAAGTGATTAATATATACATATATATATATATATATATATATATATATATATACCTACACATATATATTAATTTTTGCTTTTCTTACATTACATATTTTTTAATATTTTCCTATATGCATTGTAGAAAATATTACGTCATTGACATAATTATGTATATATATATATATATATATATATATATATATATATATATATATATATATATATATATATATATATATATGACTATTAAGGCTAAACAGAATATTCCGCGGTTTATCCTCGTGAGAATTCGAGATATATATATATATATATATATATATATATATATATATATATATATATATATATATATATATATATACATATATATATAGTAATGCATATATATATAGTAATGCATATATATATATATATATACATATATATATATAGTATGCATAAGCCTGACGAATCCTATATAATTGGATGAAACGCAGAATATTCAGTGTAGCTTAATCGCCATATATATTGTATAAATTACTAACTAGCTCTACCTACGTATTGAACACTTTTGAAGTAAATACTTAAAGTTTACGCATAAATCTATACTTTCGGATATTAAATGTATGCGAATAAATGAAGTAGTTATATATATATATATATATATATATATATATATATATATATAGTATATTATTAAAATATATATGGCAATTAAGCAACAAATATTATTCCGCATCACATAGCATAAGGCTGACGAATTTTCAGGAGAATGTAAGTTGAACTTTACAATCTAAATTTCTTGTTCAGCTGAATACTCCTAAAATCAATATACAAAGTCCTTATTCCGCGTAGTTTAAAAGAATTATATTCTTAATACTCCTATCATCAGAGGGCATGAAAAATCTGCAAATTAATGCAAAATAATATTTACATATATGCGTGAATATATATATATATATATATATATATACATATACATATATATATATATATATAACCGTTGTAAATCTGCTTGGTTACATATGTTTCAACTGTTGACGATACGACAGTTTCATCAGACTTTTCAGATAAAAAGACTTATTGTAAAGAGGAAGTAATTGAAAAGTACAAGTTAAAATCAGCAGTTGCCATGAGTAAAATCATGAAAAAAATGACAGATAGCACAGGTACAAAAGGAAGAATGTCAAAGTACAAAAGCAGAGGCAGAGAAGAACGGAAAAATGGGGAAATAAGAGAGACAAGAAAGAGAAACAGAAGATTAATAAGTTATAAAGAGAGAAGAAAGGAAGTACAGAAAGAGGTAAGACGTTTAATAGAGGAGCATCGTGTAATATAGTCCGGCAGTTAATATGAAGATGGGCATATCAAATGTTTTTATTATAATAATAATAATAATAATAATAATAATAATAATAATAATGATAATAATAATAATAATAATAATAATAATAATAATAATAAGTATGAAACTAAGAAATTAATAAAAATAAAAGTAAAAAAGTATATTTTAATAATATATATTAAAAATATATTTCCCGTCTTCAAGACTGTCGGAAAAAGAGATACACAACGAGAAAGAAAAAGAGAGGGGAAAAAGAGAAGAGGTTACAATTGAAGACATTTTGGCAAAGATCAAAGTCTAGTATCTGTTCTTAGATGCTGCACTTCCATTTCTTGTTCTCTTTCGGTGGAGGAGCAGTCCTCCACGACTGAGACAATTTTTTTTTGTACCTTTTCTCCACGTTTAAAAACGACCCTGGTGTCTAACTCTGTCCCGTGGGGAGGCATTGTAAATAGGTACAATTGAAGACATGTCAGGAGGAACAATATAGCTGGTCAGCAGACGTTGTGGGGAGAGTGGAAATTTTATTGGGGACAAATTTACGCGGTGTTAAAGATTAATTCACGTCCTATTAGTAAATAAAGACAGGCATATAAAATGAAAAAAATGGTAAAGTAGGATAGGTAGTTTACAATACGATATAACCACACACACACACACACACACACACACACACACACACACACATATATATATATATATATATTATTTTAAAATATGATTATCCACTGACATGTATTTCGTTGTCTACGACTCACCAGAGAGGCTGTATCTAGCGAGATTCGAAATTTCGAATCTCGCTAGATACAGCCTCTCTGGTGAGTCGTAGACGACGAAACACGTGTCAGTGGATAATTACATTTTAAAAATAATATATCTATATATATATATATATATATATATATATATATATACCGCTCCCCATATGGGGGTACCAAATTGGTTAAAAGGGAAAATTATTCCCAACTCGCATTTAGGTAAAAATGCATTTTCGTAAATAATTGAATTCATTCAAAACATATCGCTAAAACCAAAAGAAAACAACATATATATATATATATATATATATATATGTAACACTGAAATTACATAATTGTCGATGCAATAATTTATTTCAACCTCATGGTATTTTCAAGCGTCTTAACTAAACAATTACATTTTTGATACTGTAATTGTCTAGTTTAGATGCTTGAAAATACCATAAGGTTGAAATAAATTATTGCATCGACAATTATGTAATTTCCGTGTTATATTTTTATGTTATTGCTCTGTTTACCAGATTGAGCTCTCATATCCGGATTTCCTCCTGGAATTATTCCATTATATATCATCATATATATATATATATATATATATATATATATATATATATATATATAACCTGGTGGTCACCACTTATCAAGACCCAGAAGTCACTCAGGGATAAGGGTTATTGCGTGTACAGTAATCAATGGGATAGTATCGTAGTAATAGTTAGTATTGGGGATTTGATAAAGTGTCATTACTTAAGGGGGCGGTTCATTAGGAATTTGTTTGTGTTTGACTTGAAGATATCTAGGTTGAAGTCGAGTGCGGGAACAGGCAAGTGGCAGAGAGTTCCACAGACGTGCAGTTCTAAGAAACAAGCTTTGTTCATGGAATCTACGTTTTGATTTAGGCACGGATAAAGAGTGGACGAATTATTGACAGTGGTTTCAGCTAGTCGGGTGTTTTTCGTGAAAGATTGGCGAGGGAGGACCAGAGCATGGAGCTCAGACGAGCACTTGCCATGGAAATAACGCTGAAACAGAGACAGCTCGCAAGGTCTCTTCTGTAGGAGAGGGGTTGCAGGGAAGAGAAAAGGGGCATCACTTACCAAGCTACAATGTCTATTTTGTACTCTGTCAAGGCAGGATAGCAGCTCCTGCCCAAATGTGGCAGCAGTACTCAATCCTTGGACGTACTTGGCTTTTATATAGATATCGGAATTAAATAAGTAACTACAACTTACTAACAAAATAAATAAACAATAAACAATTAAATATGGAAATGTTACTAAGATAATGACTCAACGTATATATAAGTAAATAAGTAAGTAAATCGATATATGAATGAATACCTAACTAAATAAATCGATACATAAATAAATAAATAAATAAATAAAGATGTAAAATATGAAATAAAATGATGTATACAAATATAAAATATAAAGTATGAAAATATAAAACAAAAAAGGTTATTAAAGAATAAAATAAATTTAAAAAAATTAAAATTACAATAAATGAATAAATAAATTGGTTAATTCAGTAGTATTAATCAACCTGCTAGTATATATATGTATATATATATATATATATATATATATATATATATATGTATATATACATGCATATATATACATACATATATATATACATACATATATATACATATATATATATTAATTACAATAATATATATTCATATATATATATATATATTAATAACAAGCATACTTGATCATTATGAAAAATATAACATTATAAAATGAATGCTAATAAATAAATGATATTGTAATAGAAATATAATCAAACATAGCTAAGCACATATAATTTTAAATTATATAACATTTTAATACGTAAAGAAAGATAATACATGCTAAAGGAGAACAAAAGTAAAGGTTTACTTGATAAACGCTCCGCCCAAATAAAGCAACAAGTATTACAAAAAAACAATGATTAAATGAGAAATAATGTTGACACTTCCTAATTGTGTGTATTATATTTATACTAGAATAATTTAAGAAAATGAAAAGTAACGATACAAATACATAAAACGAGCAGTATTACTTTATAAAGTCAATAACGGTTACTGAACAAAGGGGAAAGGAGGGCATGTAATTTTGACGCTTTCCGGTTGTGTGTATGTGCCAGTGTATTGATTCATTTAGATATATGGATTAACTTAACTCTAATCTCAATACACACACACACACACACATATATATATATATATACATATATATATATATATATATATATATATATATATATATATATATATATATATATATACTCATGGGCAAATTTATGTTAAGACGTGTAACCGCGTTATATTTTTAAGTTTTGAATTCATGTGCCCTCCGGAAAAGTTGATAAGGGATATAACTAGAGAGCTAACTGTTTAAAGCTTTGCAAGTTTGGAGTTCATGTTTATGTTGCCATCAGGAAACCACTACTTTAAAGTAGTTTCGTTATTTTATCAAATGTCCCTCTGTTTCTCTCTCTCGCTCGCTCTCTCATTATATATATATATATATATATATATACATATATATATATATAGAGAGAGAGAGATAGAGATAGATAAATAGATAGAAAGATAGATAGATATACAATTGCTTTATATATTACTGTTTCTTAAGTACAAAAATTAAACTAATACATTAGAATGAGAGACTAAACAGTAAACCATAACAAATTTGATTAACATCCATTCAGTTCATAATATGTGTCAATTATTCTGAGAGACGGACTTATGAAGTAAGAGATGTTAGACAACGCGAAAACAGTTACAAGCACACACATTGGAAAGTGTCATCTTTCGCCTTAAGACCTATCACAATTGTCCTAACGCATCTGACTGGAACGGTAAACAATGAGCAGCTACGTGTGGTCAACTAGCCTAATAGAAAGGTCGCAGTATCTGGAGCAGCCCATTATATTTATTAACGATTGAAAAGACAATCAAGGGCACGATGTCTGATTGTTGTCGTTGTTATTGTACGTCCTATCAAAAGCCGCTGATGGCAATACACATATAATTATTTGAACATGATATAAAAATACTAAGGGAAATGGAAATCATATAATTATTACATTAACATATTTATATATTTATGTATATGTTATACATAAACACGCATATATGTATATAAATATATATATATATATGTATATATACACATTTAAATATATATACATGCATATATATATATATATATATATATATATATATATATATATATATATATATATATATGTATACCTCAAACCTCTGGCTGTTATGACTGCAATACTAAAACTTGCTGCTATTGTTTCCAATGATCTGAAATAACAGCAAAGTTGGGGGCTTGATTCCAAATATTTCTCATATGTTATATCTCTCCTCTTTGTGAAATGGGGTACGATTGTAAATATCTCCAGTACCAATTAATGGTTATCCACTGTCAAATTTACTTCATGTATTAAAACCAAAGAGGGGATAGATAACATGTGAGAAATATTTGGAATCAAGTCTCACCTTGCTGTTATTAAGGAGAATTTGAACCCATGGCAGAAATTTTAAATCTCTCCTCCACAATGGCCAGAAGTTTTGTCGGAATATGAGACATTTTTTCCCGATTTGCATAGAAACCCTGTGTTCTCGAATCGATCACGTTATTGAAGGCCGATTCCGCATAAGTGTGATTTTTGTGGTGGGCGGTGAATATGACGCGTGAGGCAGACTCCCGTAGCTCAATTCGTTCAGCTTTTGGATAGGCAGTTGCTCACCATGCGGGCGAGTGTTGTTATGGACGAGAATTGGGACATTAATACTGAATAACTTCGGGCACATACGTTGGAGGGTTTGGTGTATTTCGTCTATTTGTCGGTAGTAATTCGCGGTAATTGTTTTTTCCGGATTTAAGAAGCTGGTTGTCGTATAGGATGTACTTCTCATCCGCTCACAAAATGCGTAGTTTTTGTTGCGCAGAAATAGCGTATAAGACACCTAAAAACGACGATTTTTTTTATTATCGTTCAACCCATCTGCAACCATTTATCCAATTTTGCCTCCCTTGTTTGTTTTAAATGGCGAACGATTGGTAAGTGGTCGACCCCGATTTCAACACCAACTTCTCGTGTGGTTTTTAAATATTGGCTTTAATTAATGCTTATAAATGTTCGTTATCAACCGCAGTCGGTCGGCCGCGACCGTTTTCACCCTTGAGACTCCGTCATATTTCGAAAACCACCTTTGTTCCACACGCTCGTTAGTGGTTCCTGGGCCAAATACATCACTGACCTCACGAGCTGTCTCGACAGCTTTCCATTCTAGTTTGAACTGGAATAAAAACTCATTCGGATTTGAATATTGTCCATGCTGTCGAAAAGCAATGCAAAATATAGATAGATCGAAAACGCGCTTCAAAATAAAATACATCATGGCTACATATATCAATGAATTAATACAGAAATAATATATAAAAGTAACGTATGTGAGAAAGCGATATTATTTTTGCGCCAAACAAATATTTATGAAGGTTGCCAAATTGAATATTCAAATGTTCATATCTTTACCTCTATGAAAAGCGGCTACATGAATATTTGCAGGATATGTTTAGCATTATAATACTATTTCATGTTAATATATTATGAAAATTGGTATAAAAGAATATACAGTTTTAAAACCAATAAAATATCGCCAAATTTGCCTTAATTTGTATATATAAGATTTTGGTAGTCTTGCTTAGTTTTGCTGCATTTTGATGAAGTTTTTTTTTTCTTCGTCGATTCTCCTGTCGCTTTACAACGACACTAATATATATATATATATATATATATATATATATATATATATATATATATATATATATATATATATATATGTATGTATGTATGTATGTATATATATATATATATATATATATATATATATTCTTCAGAATAGTTTTTATTTAAAAATCAGTTGTTATGGAAACGTTTTAGCTTATTTAGCATTGGACTAATACCGTGAGCATCATAAAGTAAAGATAAAACGGTCCTCTAATAATCTTTGAATTGGTTTCACAATTAGCTCATAAACATTAGTATATTCTAAACCTTATGTCAATCCTCCTTTTTAAGGAAAACTATAGATACGCATAAAATTAATAATAATTAGCGCCTCCTGGGCAGTATATATAACTTGAGTATACTGAACAAATACGATTTAACTTGACAAAGGGATTTGAGATGCAACTAAAATAAATCTTGAAAAAAACGAATTATTCCATTTGCGTATTTGGCCCATCCTTTTATTTTTATTTTATTTTTATTCTTATCTTCCTCTTCTTCTTGTTCCCTCTTTCCTTCCCGAACCATGTCTCTATATCCAGTACAAGACCTGAGCTCAATTAAGTAACCGGTCAAACGTTATGATTCTTTGAATTCTATGTAATGAGATATCTATTCTGCTTTGCATATATATATATATATATATATATATATATATATATATATATATATATATATATATATATTTATATACATATGTATATGTTTATATGTGTATGTGTATATATATATATGTATATATCTGTATATATATACATATATGTATATGTATATATATGTTGTGTGGGTATGTATGTATGTATATGTATACATGTATATTGTGTGTATGTATGTGTTTGTATATATGTGTTCATGTGTATATAGGGATGGATATGAACATGTGTTTCACCACACTTCCTACCATTCACCACTACCTCTTCTCCCTACAATAAACACCTCGCCCCACTAAAAATAATATAGACTTCTAATTAAAAGGATTCCACCAGACTTTGAATTATTATCGCTGGACCCACAAACAAATTTATACAAGCACTTGCCCGATTCGGATATCTACACAGCTATGCGGATTACCCAATATATAACTTGGACCTTATTACCAAACGGATGTAAAGAATGCATAACATGGATTTTACCAAGCAAGCTGGATCTAAAAAAAAATCATATCCTTTTTCTGCTAATCCTCCTGCTACAGGACTTCTGATGAATTTATCATTTGACTGTGACTTTCCATGTCCCACTGACTTTAACAAATAGGGTGCATACATTTATAAGTATTTGCTAATATTTCCTCTCCTCTGATGAGATGGTAGGCATCGAAACCCTATAGGTTAAGCCGAGTAATTTTCTTAAGTATTCTTTGTCTTGCTTAGAATAATAAAAATACTTTGATATGAAACTCAACCACTTCATTTCATTTAAATGGAAGTTTGTTGAAATTCATTGAATCACAATTTAATATATATATATATATATAAATATATATAATAATTAGAATTTTTACCTCTGCTCTGCGACTTTCATATCTTGTTTCATTTAAAACATCAGCAACGAGAACGTATTAAGAACTCAATAATTTGTCAACACAACACTGGCGACGAGGGATTATTATGGAACCGTTTCTGAACGTTTATCTAGAATATTAAAAAGGGCGCTACAAAATATAAACAATTATATAAGACCCTTTATTTTAACAGAGTACTATTACTGTGAAACTACCAAACCTCAACTCCTAACAGAAAATAAAATCGAAAGCCAGAGACAACAAACAGAACGTTGAAATGACACCTATCTGAAGTGAAATTCTTTTTCTTTTAGTCTCAAAGTAGAAAATTCGTGATTTCCAATTAAACCGACATTGTTTAAACTTTCAAGCAGCACACAATACACTTTTCTCTCTGGAAAAAATATGACTTTATAAATTTGTCGAGAAATATTTACAGAAAAGTGTTTTTTTTTTGTTTTTTTTTAAACCTTGCGTGTTTCCTTACGTTACCAGTAACATATTTTAATTCACACTGCATGTAAGCCAATTTACAGTAGTGGACTTTAAATTTGGTATTCCCGAATTTATAAAAACGTGAGTCAGCTTGTGATTAATAAATATTAGAAAAATCGTGAAAGGGATTAACAGTTAAATATGATTAAAACTTTCATGAATTACAGCACTAGAAAAAAAATCGAAGTAAGACAACTGCAACGGAAGAAAAACAAAAAGGACACTGCTGCAGCATCATCAATAGAACAAAGAATGCTAGTAAAGGTTTAAACATGATTATTACAATCAACGTTGAATAGAGGTGCGATACTGAGAATAGAAATGTTTTTCATAAAATCTTAGTTAAAGTCTAATTGGCAATTATACTTATTCTCCTGAGGTAGATAAAATATTTGTTTCAGAATGTATGGAGATCGATATAAAACAGATTGCATAACATTTAGACTTTCGATATACTTCATACTATTTAGTTACGACCGATTGTAACATATAGCATTGTTACTCCCCTTCAAAATAAGTCAAAGATAAAATAAATATCTTACATCTATGAATGTTTGAGGTGAGGATTTTCTATTCGTACCATTAGAACACTACAATAAAAAGAATAGACACGTAAAAATACTGAATAAAACGGTCAAATTAAAATTAGATTATGCGACTAATTTGTCCATAATCAATTTGCCTATGTGAAAAATGACAAAAAAAACGAAGTTTAAACTAACCACGCTAAAAAGGGCACAATTTTAAGCTTAGTCAGTTATAGTAAATTTAAATTCGATGGAAAAATACAGTTTACGTTTCGTTAAAATGAACTCTGAAAATGTTTGCGTTCAAATATGCATCCGTTTGACTTTGGAGACGTAACACATTTTCCCCAGAATTTGGGAGAGTTAGAAAATTCTATTAAGTGAAAATGCACTTTGCAAATTAATGTCGAAATAAAACTATCTATCTAGAAATTAATTCGCCGAAACAATAATGCATACAGGACAACTGCGCAACCTTTAAAACGTTAACTTCATCGAGCCTAGGCTTTATTTAAAATATGCTTTAACCTATGAATTTCTGCTATTTATAAACTTCTATGAATTCTCTGATAATTTGTACTTTTTAAGTTGTGTGCTCAACAGCTAAGTATAACCTGTCTATGAATAATGTGTTGCTAACTAGTTTCCTTTGAAACTCCATGGGATAAGGCAATTTAAACTTTTCAAACATGATTGCTAGTCAAATAACAAATTGTTGTGAATTTAAATCTGCATACTTTAATTTCGAGTAACATACCGTTACAGGGGTTTCTCATATCAATTCTCTATCCCAGATATTGTGCTTTTATATTTTGTAAGTATTCCACCATATTTATAAGTATTACTAGTTATTCTGATATATATATATATATATATATATATATATATATATATATAAACTAGTTTTATCTGCAAAATTACACATGTTTCGGTTACTAAACCGTATAAACAACCCAGTAACTACATCGGACTTTACAATAAGTTCATCAGATTTTACTGATGAAGTTACTGGCTCGTTGATACGGTTCAGTAACCGAAACGTGTGTAGTTTAGCAGATAAACCGGTAATAAAAATATTTATTTGCTCTGCAATACTATTGAGCACTTTCCTCGGGTTTTTACTAATTACAATTTTTGTTATATATATATATATATATATATATATATATATATATATATTATATATATATATATATATATACATATATATATATTTATATATATATATATATAAGTGCGTGTTTGTCTGGGTGGGTTTGGGCGTGGGTGTGTATGTGCGTGTGCGTGTGTAAAAACTCTATTGCTGTCTGGTAAAATACACAGTGCATTCAGTAATTTAGTTGAATACTTTCGTTTGCATATGCTAGGGTTTGTAGTATGTAAGCCTTTTGCATTAAAAATTAGGGGTAGGCTATAGAAACAAAATTTTTCAAATAAATGCCAAATGTGGCTTATTACCTTCATTTATATGTGAATAGATGGGAACAAGTGATTTTTTTTTCAAAACGGGTCAAAATTGGAGGGTCGCTGGCCCCAAACGTGATTTGACCGCGTCGACGCGTGAAAATGGCCCAAATTTCGCCCCCGAACACACTTAATCACTTATTGAAAGCCACAGGGTGCATTTTTGACAATAAATGCATTTGTATCATTAAATCTACCATTCCCATTGGCTATCCCACAAGTATAGGGTTTTTTAGGGTATCTCAGAGTCCAAAATGGGTCAAAATTACCCCAAAATTAGCCAAAAATGGTCGGAAATCACGGATTTTCCAAAATGCACCTCCCATGGGCCCAAAGACACCTCTACATGGCAGAAACTGTTGGGAAATGCTGGAAGCAGGCACTCTCCTAACTTTTGCACTGTTAATGAGGGGTATAATGACCTTTAAAAGGGGCTAAATATGGCCTATTTAGCCTAAAGGAGTCAAAAAGTCCCTAAGCATCAACATAGGTTGTCAAAAAGGGGCTTAATTTGAGTTATAGATGGAAAATTACCAAATAAGGAAATGTTTTCTTTCTGTAACAATACAATGGCATCTTTAAATATACACGATTACATTGCATTGCATTAATTGTGAATTTGATTGAACTTTGCTTTCTTTTTCAGTTAGTAAAATGCAATGAACATGGCTGGTATAGCAGGGCAGATTGACGAATATTATAATTACGACGATTGGACTTATCTTCTGCTTGATTCTCTTCCAACTGAGGCTGAATGTGTTCAAGCTGTGCAACATCATGCTGCCAAATATAGTACCACGGCACAGAAAAATCATATTCACCGGTTCTCCTTGCGATTACTACAATTGTGGCAGAAAGCCTTTGGAAGTGATGTTCGTTATGTTACAATACCTGGAATAAAACATAAACTTGATCGATCGCTAAAAATTTACGACAAAGATGTCTACAAAGCAAAGGGTTCCAGACGTGTGAATATGATTAAATGGAAACGAGAGCACGATGTCCTTCTCAATATACTTTCAAAAGATGTGAATCCTGATGAATTTGATGTACATGAACGAAGGTTCTTTGTCGATCAAAAGTCTCTCTCTCGCAAATGGCTCATTGACACTTTCCACGTCGATATGGAACATGAACGGTTTCTGGCAGAGCAAGAACTGCACAATCGTTTGGATTTGGACGATGATCAATTTGAAGTGGAGGATATAAGTGACCAATTGCCAGAGCATAATACCTCAAACAATTTGAACTACTCATTAAACAGATCGGGTACAATCCGTAGCACTGTCCCATGTACCGAGATCGCCACTCAAAAAAATGTCACTTAAAATCTGCGAACTGGTGCACGGAATTTCCAGGAGTCAATCAAAATAGCTCTAGCAAATTCCTAGACGAAAACCAGTATTTGTGCTAGAGAATAATGATGTGATTGACGAGCTCTTTAATGCATTATATTGATATTTTACTGTTGAATTATTTTAAAGTTATGTGAAGTGAAGATGTGTCTTGAAATAACAAAATAATTCCTTTGCTAATTACTCATACCTTTTATCAAGTTATTCAATATATTGGTTACAAATCGAGAAATAGCGAATCGAGGGCAATTTTCATCAATTTTGGGGTAACTATGAGAACAATATGAACTCAGACTCTTCTTGGACAGCATTTTATTGACATTCAATGTTCAATTTACAATTAATTACTTTCTGAGATGTTGATGTAGTAAAGTTACGATGTTTCTAAAACATTGACGAATGAACTAATGATTCATATGTTATGTACCGTAAAGCGTAATTTTGTCATTTTTGGATTGTTTTGACCCTTTTTACATCACCCAAAGATCTCTACATACCCTAAATACAAATGGATAAGATAACAGGGTGGTTATTTCAGTCTTCCAACTGTAAAAAGCCATACATGTGTGTTTATAGGAGCCCGATGAGATATAATACCTGCATTTTCGGGATTATCCGTGATTTTCGTTCATTTTTGGCTAGTTTTTGGGTAAATTTGACACATTTTGGACCCTTAAGATACCTTGAAAAACCCTATATAGGTGGCATAGCCAGTGAGAATGTTAGATTTAATGATATAGAGCCATTTATGGTCAAAAATTGCACCCTGTGTGGCTTGGGAGGTGCATTTTGGAAAATCCGTGATTTCCGACCATTTTTGGCTAATTTTGGGGTAATTTTGACCCATTTTGGACTCTGAGATACCCTAAATAACCCTATACTTGTGGGATAGCCAATGGGAATGTTAGATTAAATGATACAAATGCATTTATAGTCAAAAAATGCACCTGTGGCTTTCAATAAATGATTAAGTGTGTTCGGGGGCGAAATTTGGGCCATTTTCACGCGTCGACGCGGTCAAATCACGTTTGGGGCCAGCGACCCTCCAATTTTGACCCGTTTTGGAAAAAAATCACTTGTTCCCATCTATTTACATATAAATGAAGGTAATACGCCACATTTGCCATTTATTTGAAAAATTTTCCTTCCATAGCCTACCCCTATTAAAATGTTTCACATCGAAATAACATTAACATTTCAAGATATTGCCATGTTTATTTTTCGAAATAATTCACAACGTTAAAACACCGGCTTATGGCACTAACTATATACGAGCTAAAATTAAATGTATTTTACATTCAAAGGGCAATCGAAAGAAATAATTTTCACTATTTCATACATATATCCGAGACTAATGTGTGTAGTCCTCGAAACATATTCTGTTATTTTTTATAACAATTTTCTAACAATGCTGAACACTTCATACTTTTGAATGGACTTTACTAAGCACAGATTCAACAATGAGTTCAAACAAGTGTAATTAAGTAGTTAGCAAAATCAGAGTTTTACTGGAAATGTGGCGCCATTCACAATAGTGATGTTTTCAAATGTTTATATTTCCAGATGTGGCCTATTGATGTCGTCGACAAATATGACTTTTGAACTGTGAAGCACACTTCAACTTTTTTTCATATCTTGCCAAAGAAGATAGAGAAGGAGACATTTTCTATAGTTGCATGCTATTCACGTAAACCAATAGTTATGACGAGTTTACTTTTTTAAAATATGCTCATTCTGACGACGGGTCTATCTGCAGTATTCTTGCGCCATTTTCCAAGGAAATTAGGTCATGTCTAACATTACGGACACTCCTGGTTTTCACCGTAAATGATTAATCTATACTTTGTTTTATACGCGGGGCAATGCATATTGCCACTGAAAGCAAAGCAGTAGCGCTGATAGTGGGCATATTTAAAGTACCTGTGGGAATGAGTTGTGCAATGCTGTTTGTTTGAAATACATTTGATTTTATCATGTTGCCACTATCAGAGCAGGAGAAGATTTGCATAAAATCAGTCGAATAAAAATATGAAATGTAGAAGAAAAGCGTCTGACATCTTGCGCCCTCCGAATTTAAGGGGTGTTGTTTGGTGACTATTGGAGTCGATAGATTTTTTTTGTGTGTATAAGTGTATTTTTCTTAGAGAATACATTTCTTGGAAGCACTAATGAAACAACCAGAAAATAATATATATATATATATATACATATATATATATATATATATATATATATATATATATATATATATATATATATATTTGTGAGAGAGAGAAGGATAGATACTATATATAGATAGATGATGGAGAGGTGTAAATAAAAACAGGCATATATGTACGTATATATATATATACGTACATATATGCCTGTTTTTATTACACCGCTCCATCATCTATCTATATATAGTATCTATCCTTCTCTCTCTCTCACTCTCTCTCTCACACACACACACGTAAGCCGTGGTGAAGGCAACCTTTCTAGGAGAAGTAAATCTCTGATTAAAAAAAAACATAAAGCGGAAGGCCATTACCCGCATTAAGCTGGTCTGCAGTTTACTTTTTTGCTGGCTATCTTTCTCTTGCTTGTTGCTGGATCTCAACATTTTGAACCGAGAGAGAGACTTAGCTGTCGTACAAAGCCAAGACTCTGTAACATCATATTTGGATAGATACTCCTTCAGGCATTTGGGCTCATGGATTTTTAATGCCTGAGGGAGTTGCACTCGTCTGACAAGACGTTGCAATCATCATATATATATATATGCACTTCAGAATAAAGTAGTGCAATAGATATACTCGTATGACAATCAAGTGATTATTGGTCTTAAAAAATAATATTGACTGGAATATTTCATAAAGATCATTCCCAGCTAAATAAAAATTGCTCAATATACAAGATAGAGCAAATAAATCAAAATTTAGTAATTTAAATGTTATGACGGGAAATGGTTAAATGTTACATCTAGAATTTTTAAATATGCAAGACACAGAATACATTTCAATAAGTATATCTGCTTAACATATAGGTTTTCGATGTTTACCCATCTCCTTAGAGGAGAAAATAATAGCAAATTTTATACCTAACTAGCAGTCCGCCCGGCTTTGCTCGGGCGGTATATACTGTTCATAACTTGATGCACCTATGTATATACTAAAAGGTGTGAATATGTATAATAATGCCTTTCTATATAATAGCCCTCGTTAACTACCATATGCAGAAGTTTGTAAAGACCGCGCACGTCATTTTTTTAAATTTGACCCCAATTTGTAACCCTTAGCATGTATTGTTTTTGGGTCAAATAGAAGTATTGAGTTAGATCCCTGGCCAAGTAATCTAAATCTACAATTTCAAGTAGTTTGACCCAAAATTGACGGAAGAGTTTGATAGAGTTCTCACAGATCACAGCGTTGAACATTGATCCCATTAACAGCAAACTCTCTGGCCGAAAACCGAGTAAAAAGATTTCCCAAATCTCCATATCCTTTATGCAAAATTTCGAGTCTGTAGACCGAAAATTTACAGAATTATTTGGAAGGAAAATGTACACAGACACACAGAAAGACAGACAGTTTCACTTTTATAGATATATAGATTTGCGAAATCAATAAACATAGGAAATCATATTGAAAAGTTGTTAAAGTTTATAACTCACAGAGTAAGGGAAATTATACGTTGGTTCAGAAGTTGTTAATGTTTATAACTCACAGAGTAAGGGAAATTATACGTTGGTTCAGAATGAAAAAGATATTGAACTTAATATCTAAATTGTATGGTGAATTCCAAAGTGAAAGTCTTAGGTAGCAGTGAGGTAAAGGGATCCAACCTGTATTTTGAAAATCACAGCCACGAAGTAATAATCCGAAGTAGGGATAATTCGCTGGTTATTTATTTTTTTGTTTAGCTGATGAATTCGGTAGATAAATTATCATATAAATCCGAAGAAGCTGTTTTAATAAACATATAAGTCTTCATATATATATATATATATATATATATATATATATATATATATATATAATATTTTTTATGATTATAATATAATAGTTAAAAATGCCACTCCAATTTAAATTAGATTTGTAAATAAATGTATATATATATATATATATATATATATATAATCCTATATATATATATATATATATATATATATATATATATAAATATATATATATATATATATATATTTATATAGGATTATATATTCCAAAAGTAGAAAGAATAATCGTAATGAGTGTTTAGTTATAATTATGGTGTACATGCGTTTCATTGAATATAAATATACATGTTTTTTATCGGAAAATTGTTTGAACAATTTTTTAAAGTAGATAAAAAAACGAGTTTAATTTTAATATATTTATTATTTTGCGTAATTCTTAATTGTATTTTCAGTATCTCAAAAACCGAGTATTAAACCAGCAACATCCACATAAGTTTTTACTTTAAGACCTAATTTTAGCAAGTCATTTATCACCTACCTCATCGGTGTATAAATACTTAAGATTTCTATCAAGTAATGAACGACAGAAAATGAACACATTACCCTCATAGATTGAATAAACTGTGCTGTACGAAACTTTGTGCACCTTCCCGAAACTAAAAAAAATGATTTTCGTGTTGTACAACATATACGGGAATAAGGTTAGATTTGCAAATAAATCTAGAGATGTGAACAGTAGTTTCAAGGATCCAAATAAAAATTTAAGCAACATTTTTCTCGTGTTTTTCTTTAGATGTATGTATGTGTGGACTATTTTAGAAGACTGTGCTTGTTATAAATTCTAAATACCTACAATAGTTCATGCTTTGTAAATAAGCGTGTTTTTTAAGGGAAATTGATTTATGTTCTTTTTTAATTTATTTTCTATTTTTTTCTAATTTGCAATTGTTTTTCATATTTTCCTTCAAATTTCATTCTCACTAGTATTGCAGTTCTTATTTTAACGTCTCTCCTTTTTATTACACGTTGACAAAAACTAATCTTACTAACACTGTGTTTGCTAAGTATTGATCTTATTAACTTATTGTTGTGGCAAGCCAGCGCATCTAATGAAGACACAGGCACTGACATGGCTTAAAACAAAGTATTTATATACGAAAAAAATGAAATATGCAGCGAAAAGCAGTCGTGGCACTTAATGCAAATGTATATAGGAGTATGACCATATGTAAATTCGGAACCTCGTAATTTATCTTTACAGTCATAAAAGTTCATAGCTTATGATTGGTTAGTTTCCAGAACAACCCATCTCAAGCGTTTTTTGTGCCATGAAAACGCTTATTAATATCTTTTACGTTTTGGGTCGATACACACTTAGTCGACACACACTGTTCTGGATTGAAATAAACAATCACAGAATAAATCCCATTTGTTGTTCCTTTAGGCTAATGGGTCTCTGGTTCTTATCTTTCAACATTCTAACCCGCTAATTTAAAATTCATAGGATGAATAAATACATAGACGAAACCGCTAAGCCTGCTGCAAACGGGCTCGGCTCAATGAACTATGCCAGTAAAATTCTCCGACCTTCAAGTATAGTATGAAGCCACCATAAATTCATGCATTATTTTCATATCTTGGTTTGAGCTCGATGCAATAATCTTCCATGTTATCATGACGCTACAAAAGAGAATACCTAATCTTACACGCCTCACACTCTACTAAGCTCTAATGCATGTCTAATCCCTTCGGTAGTGGTTCTCTCTTGCTCTGTTTTATAAATATTTTTCTTGGAATTTGCTCCGACAAATTTACTATACATATACGCCATCAACGTAAACATTCCTGAAAACAACAGATAAATTACTTCGTTATACTATAAAACGGGACCTACTAGTTTAATTTTATTATATATAATCGTACAGTCTTTATTTTCTAGGATTTCCATGAAATTTACAACAGCGATGGACGATCAAACTAATGTGTAATGCTTGTAAACCATAACATATTACAATAGATTAAATATCTTATGTATATAAATATTTGAAACGATAAACGGATTTTTAATTTTACCGATGAATTAAAATACTTTTCCTCAAAAGAAGTTATTTTCAGAGATACAATAATTAATATCTCGGAATTTAGTTGTATTTAATTAAGCAAAACAATAAACAGTACGATTGACCTGTTTACGTAAATTGTGTAACTAAGGAATATATAGATTATAAAACAAACGGTAAACACAAAGCATTTAGGAAGTAAACTTATGTAAGATCGTTTCGGCGATGTGTCGTAAATTTTGCTCTCAGGGGAGCGTATCGGGCGACATAACAAAATGTAAAACAAAGAAAAACCTTTGCAACCTATACAAAATGCCTGAAAATTAAGTTATGTAAAATATAACCGAGTGTCAATATTGTTTTCTTTAGACGAAATTCAGCATCTTACAGACTCAACATTTAAAGCGCAGATAGCCAGAAAATAGAAATTATAAGGTATGTGTTCTTTTCGTGTACTATGCAGACAATATGTTTCTGAACTATAATCATTTAAAATGGCGGGATCATTCTACCGCTGTAGAAGATATCTCACAAATGATGCAATTCTCTATCGATATAAAAGCCAGGTACGTCCGAGGATAGGGTACTGCTCCCACATATGGGCAGGAGCTGCGAAAAACAGCCTAACCTGCTTTGACAGAGTACAAAATAGACTTCGTGGTTTAGTGGGTGATGTCCTTTTCTCTTCCCTGCTACCTCTCTCCAACAGAAGAGACGGTGCGATCCTGTCTTTGTTTTCTCGTTATTTGCATGACAAGTGCTCGTCGGAGCTCCTATCTCTGGTTCCCCCTCGCTAATTTTTCACGATAAACACTCGTCTAGATTAAACCAATTCTCAATAATTTTCCCCACTCTTTATCTGTGTCTTAATAAAAATGTAGATTTCAGGAACAAAGCTTATTTCTTAGAAGTTAACGCCTGTGGAGCTCTATTCTGTTTACCTGACTACAACTTGGATGTTTCCAAGTCCAACATAAACATATTTCTGATGAACCACTTCCTTAAGTAAGACACTATTCAAATCTCCAATACTAACGATTATCACGATACTATCGTATTGATTACTGTACATGCAATAACCCTTACTCTCGAGTTGCTTCCGGGCCTTGATAAGTGGTGACCACTATGTAAACAAATGTACTAACACTGTCACACACGTAATTGCGTAGGAGCCAAAGAGAAATATGTATTTTTACATGCACTTTTAGTAACACGCTTAGTGCCTGCATATGCACCCGTTATGCAAATATTACTATTACACGTTAAATATACACGTAATGTATACGACCACGGTATACACAGACAGGACGATATTAGCAGACAATACACTCCGTAAAATCCAGAGTAGCTGATCATCGGCTTGGTTTCCAGAAGGTTTGGCAAATAACAAATAGGATCCTGAACAGAAGCGGGCGTTCTATCCCAACCATTATCAATGGACCAGAGGTCATCTCGTCAGCCTCAGACAAGGCCAAACTATTTGCCAAGAACTTTGCAGCTAATTATACCCTACTGATTACTGTACAGATAATAGTTTTTTTCCACAAGTGGCTTCCGGGACTTGATAAGTGATGACCTCCATGTAAAAAAAAAATCGATCAGGTACACGTTATGCACACGCGGAATATACATTACACGAACGCTTGTCACAGTTATATAAACAACCGCTATAAAACATATATGTTTATATGTATAAACACACGGCTATACAACAATTAAAGAAATAGCAGAATCACTAGAGGATGCCGTCCTATCTGTAGTGGAATGGAGACAAAAATGGATGGTCCCATTCAATGCTGCCAAGACTAAACTTGTTTCCTTCAATAATTACAAGAATCCTTCTCTACCACCAATTGCAATGGCCAAAGACTCTTTATCTTAAAGTACATCATTTAAACTCCTCGGCCTAACGTTCACAGGAAACATAAGTTGGATCAATTATATTGAGAACATTGACAGGACCGCTGCGAAGAATGTAGGTTCTCTCTACCGTGCTAAAAAGCCATTAATGTCCGAAAGTAACCTGCACCTCTATAAGACACCCATTCGCCCATGTATACTGCTATATCTGCTACTCGTCTCTCGCTGCTAGACAAGGTTCAAAAGAGAGTCGCCAACCGGATAGGTCCTGAAATGTCATATAATCTTCAACCTCTGTCCCATCGACGAAATGTAATATCCCTCTGCCTGCTCTACAAGTACTTTAACGATGAATGTTCCGACGAACTGCAAGCACTCGTGCCCCTCGACGTAAATACCCTCGACAAACCCGACAAGCAGCTAAATCCCACCCTTCACAATAGAGATCCCTAGATGTAAAAGAGTCTTCTGTCCCAGTAGTTTCTTCCCCAGAACAGCTAGACTCCGGAATTCCCTTCCGGGGTTCTGCTTCCCCAACTGTAATGACATGCAAAAGTTTAAGTGTAATGTTAACCGACATCTTGCTGCCCAACTCCCCGCTCAGTGCCCCTGTAGATTATTTATTATAATTAGTGAATGTATTATGCTCAAACATCTTGCTGCACAACCTCTCACTGCGAATGATTCGTTTACATTTTATTGCCCGGTAGTACTAAAGTCTGTGGAAATATATTTGGTTAGTAGGGACAAATAGTGAAAATATTAAGGGCAAATGTATTTGCATAATTCCATGAGATCTGTACAGTAAATAATAAGTTGGTGCGTAAAAAAATCGATATAGAATTCGTAAGCTGAGAAGGTTTCTAAAATAATTTTTAAAAGCACAGTCAAGCCTCATCAAGGGTCGTATTCATTATATGTATGCGCGCATACATATATGCGTGTGTCTTTGTGTGTATGAATAGGCATTTTGATGGTGAACATATCTCTATAGAAAACACTAATGTGTGGGTTGGTGTATGGTTGTGTGTACATTTTAAACTACTGCGCACAGAACAACAACATTAACAGAAAATAGGAAACATACACTAAGAATCGCTTATAACGAGGAAAAAAACTGTGTTTACTTGGACGGATAGCGTTTGCAGACTTACGTCGACAACTTGAAATGTAAGCTGTTCCTTTCAAGTTGCCGACGTATTTTTTTCATCTTTCTTCGCATGTTCAAATTCAATTTATTTCTTCGAGTCGTTGATTATTAAACCTTTTTTTTTTGTATCAGTTAGTTACACCGATAGAAGACGCGGATGGAGCGCTAAGTTTTTGTTTTCGATTCTAGCTCTCGGCAGTCAAGTCAATAAATTACATTTTCAATCTGATTGCATCCCAATATTCCTAGCTACTAACACTAGTTTTTAAAACAGCTGACTGTAATATAGATTACTAGATTGACCCCACGTTAAGGTTTATCTTTTAAATTCAGGTGAACATATCTCAACTCAAACAAGAAATTATTGATCAAAATGAGCAGTATCAGAATCAGCACATTTTTACCAACGCAAACCAAGTGCATTCAGGTATTTATTGATTAAGTCGTTTTAATGCGTTTTTAATATTGTTTCACTTTTTTAAGCATTTCTCACACAGAAAGTTGTCTACAGGCTTGGAAAGGAACCAGTCGGTACGTGAGAGGTCAAGAGGGTATATCAGTAGAGGCACAAGCCGTTCTTGTTGCGTAAAAGAAGGCAAGATGACACTTCATAACGGCTGTCTTTGGTTGTTTTTCAATTCGTGATGCACCCATTCATCAAGATTTTATAGTCTTTCAAATCTATCATAAGTTATTTGAAATCGTCGTATACGTTACGTCTAATTCAGAAACAAGTCGTCGAACAGTTGTGTGTGGATTGTCTCTGACTAAGTTACTTAATTAATCGCTGTCACAGTTTACGGTCGGTCGCTACGCTTCTCATATTCTAGACTCTCGTTGCCGCCACACATTTATTTAACCATCATTTTGATGTGCATTTACTAGTAGTTCCTTGGCCAAAAGTTTCGTTGATATCGCGAATTGTTTCAGAAACTTTCCCACTTTGCTTCAATTGAAATAAGAAAATTGTGCGAAGTAATTTTTTATCATCTAGTATTCAACGTCCTAGAAAAAAGAACACATGGTCTTTTAGAATGATTGTAATTTGAGTGATTAGATAGATAAAAAAAACAAGTGATTTGATAGATAAAACGTCTGTTTTATTATTTTTACAATGATATATAAACTAAAGGTATGCTAACTTATTTCAAAATGCATCATCTATATCTATACTATTAATAACATCCTAAATGTTTATTTATTTATGTAATTGTATATTTACCAATAAAACTTTCGAACGGAAGCACCGAATTTAGAAATTCTTTTTTTCTTGAAAGGTGTGAGTCCCTAAAATTATCCTTATCTATATATGGTTCGTTACAAACAACGGCGAGTCACACAACAAAACCCCGAAATAAGGGTCTGGAGGCCGTTGTGTGCACTGTCGAAAAATTACCAGTCCATGCCAACGAAATTTAGCACTGTCTGTATAGAGTCGTTGTAACATCTTTCGGCATACGGACAGGACTTGGAGCGCAATGGATAAAGAGTCCGTCTACGGATCAGAAGATTCTAGGTTCGGATCCACGCAAGTTCTTAATAATTTAAACCATCATTTTATTCAACGTTTAGTCAATATCTTAATCGTTTACTTATTAACTTTAGTTGGGGTATTTTTATTTTTTTAGTGATTTTGTTTTGTGCATATGGGAATTTCCCATACTTCGAGTTCACAGGGTAAGCGTTCATGGTAAGACGATGTTGAGCGTGCTTGATGTTGAGTGTACTTGATTTTGTGTTTGACTCGACGTTGTTTGTGCAAACGAATGGCATTGTTTCTCGGAAATCTGACATATGAAACAGTAATGTAGATTTTGAAATGTAAAAAATCTTATTTCTGAAAGACAAAATAAGCTAACAGGTTCCTTACTAGATATCTAATTATAATACACCCCACAAGACGGAGTTAGACACCAAGGTCGCTTTTTTAACGTGGGGAAAAATAATTTAAAAAATTGTCTCAGTCGTGAAGGATTGCAAGAACTTTCTCATCAACGCAATAGATATCGTTCACAAATGTTGCTCACCATGAGTTTAACTTGGCATATATATTCCGCATTTAGTTTTTTTCTGATTTACACCAATGCCTTTTTCTAACTAGAAATATTGCATTGATTTTCTCGAAAACCAAATTTCAGTTGAATAGTTTAGCGTCACTTATTACACAAATTATCGTTAATGCTTTGAACACCTTGGAAAATCTGATACGTTAGTCAACTACTCCACATCATGCGTAACATTTTTTCTTTCGTGGAGCCATGCCCATTCCATGTTTTCGGTAACATTATATGTAAAGTATTGAATATTTCATCAGCTTTATTCACATTCTCAAATGGATCACTTTTGTATTATTATATCTACAAATTTATATGGATAACCCATAATTATTGGATGGCAAAGTTGATTTTTTTACGCAGCGACTGCTGCTACAAAAACGCCATAATATCGCCAAATATGTACTATGTGCGTTCATATAGGACATTTACACATTCTTTTGTCATTTATTCCATGGATTCCAAACCGTTAATTTTCTACATGCATTTCTTTATATCTACAATATTTTTCGCATAATTTTCCCCTCTTTCCCTAATGGTTATATTCTATTATTATTTTCTTCTTTAATTTTTCACGGACTACTCCTGATCTCCGTAATCTGTGTTCATATATATATATATATATATATATATATATATATATATATATATATATATATATATATATATATATATATATATATACATTCGTCTGCCCGTTTCCTGCCTTCTAACCCATCTCTATATTTCCCAATGTTTATTATATAATTTGACTATACATTTGTTCATGTATTCTACCCTTATGTTTTAAAATTGTAAAGGGTCATTATTATTGTTTTTATTATTGCTATTGTTATTATTATTATTATTATTTACTAATTTTTTGTTTGTTATATTTCTATATTTATTATTATCATTATCAGCATCATTATAATTATCATTATTTACTTATTTTTGTGTTTGTTATATTTCTACATTTACTATTATTATTATTAGTAGTAGTAGTATTACTACTATTATTTCATTATTAGTATTATAATTGTTTACTAATGTTTTGTTTGTTATATCTCTATATTTATTATTATTAGTATTATATGTAGTAGTAGCATTTGTATTATTATTAGTAATAGTATTACTATTATTTTATTATTATTATTTACTAATTTTTTGTTTGTTTTATTTCTATATTTATTATTATTAATATTATTATTATTATTATTTATTTTTTATTATTATTATTTACTATTTTTGTTTGTTATGTTTCTATATTTATTATTATTATTATTATTATTATTATTATTATTATTATTATTAATATTGACATCATTTTTACCATTACTACTCCCACCATTATTATTACAAGGAACATTACTTTTAATATTAACTTTACTGTTAGGATTATTAGCAGTTGTAGTAGTAGTAGTAGCCGTAGCAGTATTACTGCTACTACTGTTATTCTTAAGGCTACAACTTTCATTATCATTATTATTATTATTATTATTATTATTATTATTAGTTGTATTATTATTATTATTATTATTATTATTATTATTATTATTATTATTATTATTGTTCTTATTCTCTGCTTTTATATTATATATTGCTTAATACTTTTAAAAACAATTTTATATCACTCGCATTTAGTCAATATAGTTTTCTGTTCTTTTATTTTATAAAATCTTTTTAGTATTTGTTACAATAACTTATTTTGATTTTTTCGAATTTAATTGCATACTGCATACCTATTTAACTCATTTTCCCTAAAATATTATGCCCCCCCCATCATCTTAGGATTATTTCAATTAGTGATAATCTGAGTTTTTCTTTATGTGCCTATTATGGCGGCAGAGGAAGAACTTCAAGGCGGCGCTCACACCGCCATATCAACAGTGAGTAAAACAATCGCATTTATATAACTTAAGTAAACGACATAATGGTATGTGAAAAAAGGAAAAAAAAACAGACGAAAAAATAGATATATAAAAAATTGTTTCCCTGATGAAAATTTTGTTATAAATCTAAATTTTTAAAAAGTCATCCTAAATGTTTTCATGTTACCTTGTTTAAACCTGTTTTTCTTGTTTTATTTATGTATTTGTCTCTATTTTCCTCTATTATTCGTCACCCCCATGCAACAAAGTAAACTAATGATAAAAACAAACAAAATGCCGTACATTAACGATAAAACAAAAATGCCGGAAACTAACGGTAAAAAATGCCGGAAGCTAACGATAAAAACAAAACAAAATGGCGGGAATTCTATTTCTCTATTAGAGTAGATAAAGTTAGGACTTCATAAATTTTTTTTTTTTAAAGTTAGAACTTTTTTAAGAATAAAAAAATGTAAATGAGATATTTTACACATCTGAACGTAACGACTTTAATTCTATAAATAGATAGGCTCTCGTCCAAGTTATCCGGAAATAGAAATCTTCTTACGCTCTAGAAAGACACGACGACATGACAGCTAGCATTTCGCAAAAAAACAGCGGACTGAACATTATGGCAAATACGTTAAGTATTTTTAAAACTCATCTTAAATGTTTTTTTTATATTACCTATTTAAAACCTGTTTTTTCTTATTTTATTTATGCATTTGTCTCTATTTTCCTGTCTTATTCGTCACCCCCCATGCTACAAAGTAAACTAACGAAAAAAAAAACAAAATGCAGGAAATTAACGATATAAAAAAAATGCTGGAAACTAACGATAAAAAAATGCCGAAAACTAACGATAAAAAACAAATCAAAATGCCGGGATTTATTTTTCTCTATTAGAGTATATAAAATACTTTATTTAAGTAACATACTTAATATACACTATTACTGAAAGCTTGCCTATATTGAAAATGCTTGCTTCCTTGCTAGCCTATACACCCTCTAATATAGTTAGCCGTATTTTCAATTACATTCGAAATATAATAGTGCCATTAGAAAAGAAAAAAAAAACTTACCTATGAAAACGAACCTCCTAAAGTAAAACCTTGAATAATTATCTAAAATCGAATGTAAATTAATATTAAGCCGACTTTACAAATTGATAAAAGTTAATTATTGGATTTTAATAAATTATAAGGTGAAACTCCAATGATTCAAACTCGATAGATATCGACACATTCCACCCATTAATATGAGAGGGGAGATTATCATCAAAAGTGTCCTAAATTCTTAACTTAGCACCGGACTTACTACTTAGATATAAATAAGTCACTTGTGCCCATTCCCCTCCTCCCTCTTTTTTTAATGAAAGTAGATAATACAGTGGATGTGTTATCGGCAGCTCCAGTAACCCTCGCTTCTCTTTTTGTCCCTCAGTCCTCATTCAATGAGTGATTTTTCTGACAAAGCGTGAGGAAAAAGCTACTTACAGGTCGGTAGTACTTGGTGACCAGTAGTCTGAGATGTCAGATATTTTTCTGTCTCTGTCTGTCCTTGTGGACATGTCACTAGTAAGGGTACTGGAGGTAAACTTTTTGTCTGGGCTGACATTATCCGCCTGATAGTCAAGGACCCGAACCTTGGATTAACCACTAAGGAGACTGTCCTATCAGCAGGCGCAAAGTACTGGGACTGCTGTATTGCCATTTGGTGAGTGGATCTGGACCATGCAGTAGTCTCTGGTGGAGCCTCTCGATGCCATACTAGTGGGCAATTGTTACGGCTTTAACTTTTCGTGTGCTACAAAAAAATTCGTGTCTTTTTATCTCTTACTTTCCCTCTCTGTACTGCTCTAACCAAGTATGCCGACCTATTCAACAAATCCCAAAACCTCAACATGAAATATCTCCAGAATAAAAACTCGAATAACCCTAGAACCCCATCTTCCCACGTAGACCCCTACTACCAGGTCTCCTTCTCCAACATCAGGGGTCTACGTTCCAACCTTCCAGAGGTTGAAACCCAATTACAGGAGGCGAACCGAACATATTATTTCTAAGTGAAACTGGAATAGGACCGACCACTTCCCTAGATGAGTTAATAATTAACAGATACTCTAACTTAACAGCTAAATCTCACCCCCAAAATCGCCATGGACATGGAATGTGTGCCTACATTAAAGATGGCTTCCCGTGTGGCAGGGATATCTCTAGAGAAGATCCTAATTTACCCTATATGTGCTTCAGGGTTGCACTTGCTAACTCCACTGCATTTATATTTGCCCTCTATCGGCCCCACAACAGCGAAGTTACTATTTTAAGAGCATATCTGAGAAAATAGAGCACATCCTGTCTGCCCATCCCTCGGCTAACATCCACATTTGTGGTGACTTCAAGGTCCATAACATGGAATGGCTGACCCATTCATACCATCTAAAAAATTCCAACAAAAATCTAACAGCCAGCCATGGTTCTCCCCAGAATGTGCTGCCGCTATCGCGCACAGAAATCACTTTTTCCATAGCTACCAACGTAATAGATGCACTGAGACTAAAGCTGCTTTCAGGAACGCCAACAACCACTGTAAAAGAGTAATAAAAATGCAAGACAGCTATATGCCTAGCCTGTTAAATCAAAAGTAGCTGATCAGCGTATTGGTTTCCTACCATGTTGGGCAAAAAATAAATAGGATCCTGAACAGAAGTGTGCATTCTATCCCAACATTTATCAATGGACCAGAGGTCATCTCGTCAGCGTCAGACAAGGCCAAACTATTTACATAGAACTTAGCAGCTAATTCCACCCTATGCGACGAAGGCCATCAATATTTCCTCCTATAACACAAAGCACCGCTAGGTAATATACAAATATCTGTGCGTGAGGTCGCCAAGCTAATCAAGAACCTTGATTCCAGTGAAGCAACTGGCCCTGACGGCATACCAATTATAGTGTTAAAAAAGCTTCAACCTGAATTTGCTCCCATACTTACAAAACTGTTTTAGCGTTTCCTTAAGGAGAAGTGCTTTCCAACACCCTGGAAAACCTCATCAGTATGCCCTGTATTTAAGAATTCAGTTGATAAGTGCTCTCCCTCTCAGTACATACCTATAAGTCTCCTGTGTGTCATGAGTACGTTGCTGGAATCCATACTAAATAGAGAAATAGTCAACCACCTTAGCAGAAATAACCTCCTTAGTGATACGCAATATGATTTCCGTTCTGCAAGATCTACCGCAGATGTGCTAACAGTTATATCTCATAGGATTAGCGAAACTCTTGACAAAGGCTTCCTTTCTAGGGCAATTGCTCTTGACATATCAAAGGTCTTCGACAAGGTATGGCATAAGGGTTTACTTCACAAGATTTCCAGCTACGGTAAAACTGGAATTGTTTTCTCAATCATTAAATCATTTCTCTCCGATAGGCTCATAAGAGTAGTGGTAGATGGACAAAAATAGGAGGCCTGCAATATAAATGCTGGAGTCCCTCAGGGGTCAATCCTGGGCCCAACTCTCTTCCTTATCTACATCAATGACCTCCCTACACACATACTTAAATCATTCGTTGCCATCTATGCTGATGACACGACTACCTACGGCAACACATCAAAGGCTGTAAATGACAAAGTTCTCTGTGATTCTCTCTCCTCTGATCTCGAGTGCGTGGTTCAGTGGGGGAAGACGTGGCTGGTTACCTTTAATGCATCCAAAACCAAACTCCTATCTTTAAATCATCAACGCTCTGATCCCCATCTGGCATCAATTGGGATTGATGGCTCTCGTCTCGGTGAGGCCCCGTGTTTTGACAAGCTTCTAGGTTAGACCTTTACTCCTGATCGGAAATGGAACATGTACATCAAGTCAAGGTCGCTGGAAAGATGGTGCGATCCTTCTACCGCTCTAGAAGATATCTCACTACTGATGCAATTCTCTATCTATATAAAAGCCAAGTACGTCCAAGGATGGAATACTGTTGCCATATCTGGGAAGAAACTGCTAATCAAAGCCTATCCTGCCTGGACAGAGTACAAAATAGACTTCGTGGCAAAGTTGGGGATGCCCTTTTCTCTAACCTACAACCTCTCTCCCACAGAAGAGACGTTGCGACCCTATCCTTGTTTTATCGTTATTTCCATGGCAGGTGCTCGTCTGAACTCCAGTCTCTGTTTCCCCCTCGTCAATCTTTGACGAAAAAAACCTCGTCTAACTGAATCCACTGTGAAAAAATTCCGCCACTCTATATCTGTACCGAAATCAAAACGTGGATTCCATGAACAAAGCTTATTTCTTAGAACTGCACGCCTGTTGAACTCTGTTGCGTCTGCCTGCTTCCCACAGCACTACAACTTGGATGTCTTCAAGTCCAACGTAAACAAATTCCTAATGAACCGCGCCCTTAAGTAAGCACTTCATCAAATCTCCACACTAATGTAATGTGCTTGCAATAATCCTTATCCCTGAGTTGCTTCTGGGCCTTGATAAGTGGTGATCACTGTGTAAAAAAAATATCGAATGTAATCTTAATAAATAAACATTTTTATTAAATTTTAAAAAAATCTGCACTTTCTTACTCTTTAGAACCGCTAAATTTGGAATATATATATATATATATATGCATGTTATGGTTGTTTGTTAAATACTAAATTTTAGAGAGGTTCTTCCCTCGTTGCACTGATGAGATGTGATACATTGAAACAGTACTGTATGGGGAGTATTACAAATATATTTTAAGACTCCCTCTTTGGGCAGAGCATTGTCGTAAATAATCTCACGTGCTACTTAATTAGCTACAAAAGCAAGGCTCGCTATTTGTAAACAAAGACAAACAGCTTGAACACGGTAAAAGCGGTGGACAAAGGTTTGTTTAAAATGGAGATTTGTTGAAGCTATTTACGGTCGCCGTTTTTGTGGGTCAGTGTGTAGAACTGCCGACTATAAACGCGACGATCCTAGGTTCAATCCTCGGTTTGAGGGAGGTGCTAATCTAACCGGACTGATTAGCTATTATACAAGCAAACAGTACTGTGTGTGGATGGCTATATATATATATATATATATATATATATATATATATATATATATATATATATATATACATATTATATAAAAATGTAGTGGCTAAAGTTAAAGATCAAAATATAAACACCCATAATCGAATTAAGAATTTATTATTTGAGCATAGGAATATATAGAGGGGAGTTGTGTGTATATGTGTATATATATTTATATATGTATATATATAATTATATATATGTATATATATATATATATATATATATATATATATATATAGCGTGTCCGGAGGCGATGAAAATAATCCAATAAAATGCTCAATCCTGAGCTTAAAGTCGGCTTGAACCTCAACCCAAAATGCTGAATAGTGTGGTAATCATCTGGTGAAATCAGCTGGCTGCTGGGAAACCCTTAGTGTGACAGCGTGTGTTAGTGTTGAACCACAAGTCTACTGAGAACCAGTATTGGCTTCAAGGCATTTTTCTCTCACCAGTCCTCTCCGCCTCGAATTGAACCCGCTGGACAACTTCGATCAGTCAAACGTCGAAAACATGGCCAACGTAAGTTCAGACAACACCGACGCCAGCCTGATCGCCGCCATCATCTGTGCATTCGTTGAAATCCCGCCGGTGCTTGTGAAAAAGGCATGCTCCCAGTTCTGGACTGAACCAAGCCGGTTATTTAGGCTGAAGGTTGTTATATTGAATATGTATCAGCTCCACTATTAATCAACTTACTTGAATTGATTTTTTAAATAAAATTTTAAAATAATGTTGTAGTGTTGTTTTCTTTAGGGCGACATTTTACGGTGCGCACTATATATATATATATATATATATATATATATATATATATATATATATATATATATATATATATATATACATATATATATTACTAATTGTCAGCAATAATTACTAAGATTTATTGTTTAGTAGTTAACAAGTGGGTTGAATTATGGCTTCTACTCGAAATTCTGTGCAGATTTGTCAAGTCGATGGAAAGATTTTCGGGATCGAGAAGATCAAGCTGAAGGACCACTGAGTGTATATCAACCTATAGTTTCTTAAATTTGCAGTCAATGCAAGAACTTTCTATTGCACAACAACATACGTAAAACTTAATGAGTTGAAAAATTGTTCCCTTTTACTAAAATACCACACATTAAAATGTAGTACTTACCAACACAACAAACACCCTCGTGTTTGTGCCTTGTATAGGCATGCGCGACAACAAAACTTGGGTTTTTATAAGCGGAAGTCTCGAGGTTGTCAGGAATCTACAGGCGCATGCGCAAGAGAAGGGATTGAGATAGTGGTATAAAAGCAGGTCGAGTGAGAAGGTTGTTGTTGTTGTTGTCATTGGACGTTACAGTGACGCGTGCGTTAGCAGGTGATTAAGAGGCGGTTTATTTTTGTGTGTCAAGTATCGCACCTCGGTGAAGGTCATATAAATCGTTCACCTCGGTGAAGGTGAAGTTCATAAGCTATTTCGGCGATTTCATTTTGTCTCTTTTCCTGGACAACTATGGCTGGGGCAAAGTTTGATTTAAAACTGATACCCGAATTCGACGGATCCACTTCTGTTGTCGACTAGGTCGAAAGGGTTGAGCTGACCTGCAACCTCTGTGAAGTAAAGGAGGTGCATGCCGTGGTTTCCCTTGGATTGGCTGGAGGCGCCTTAAGTGTATATCAGCAACTGAGTGCTGTGGAGAAGGCTGATATTACCTGCATAAAAAAGCTTTATACAAGGCATTTGCCATGGATCCCTGTACGGCCTACGAAACATTTGCCACAAGGAAGCTCATGCCAGGAGAAACCGTGGACGTCTTCTTCGCGGAGCTGAAGAAACTTGCAGTTCTATTGTGCAACGGAGTGTCAGAGCAAACACTGGCGTATGCGTGTGTGGCCGGCCTTCCCACCCATGTTAAGCAACTGTTGAGGGCTTCCACCAGCGTATCTGTAACGCCCATTGAACATTTGTTAGAACGCGCTCGAGCCATTATAATAGATGAGGAGGACCTGAGTAAACCGGTTGTAATTATGCCGCAGGCAGTCAAGACTAATGCTTAAAAGAGTCCCAGTTTGAGACCCACGACCAATGGGAGATGTTTCTGCTGTGGCCAGCGAGGCCCTATCGCAAGAAATAGTACTAACAAGGGGCGGGGGCGCCCGCGCTGTTTCCAATGTGGTAGCTATGGACATTTATCCCAAAATTGTGCGGGAAATGCATCAGGGGGCAGGACGTCAGCGCCGCCCTGTTCCCAGGACAAGATTTAATTGAGGCGCAACCGACAATAAATGTGTACGTGGACCAAGTGCTTTGTTCAGCTCTTCTCGACTCCGGGTGCTCACACACCATCATGAGTGCCAAGTTGTGTCGAAACTGGACAAAGCAGAACATCAAAGTAACCACAATAGGTGGCAATACGCAAGCTTGCTGTGGAGCCGGAACTGTCAAAGTCCACACATACTCTGGTGTGGCCGCAAACATGATTGTGCTGGTGATGTGAGGGGATTTGCTGGGATTCGATGTACTGTTGGGATATGATGCTATTAAGGCACTGGGGGAGTGGTTATCGGAAGAGATGGGACTGTGCGATTTTTGGAACCCCCAGTGTGTGCTGCAGTTCACATTGATCGGCCTGATTTTAAGGTGGCCTACGACCCTCACCAAAAAGCATGGACTGCATCGTGGAAGTGGACAGAAGGTAGGGCGCCAACCGAACTCAAGAATAGCATTGCAGAGTACTCGATACCCTACGAGGCCCGTAATGAATACGAGAAGGAACTTGAGGCATGGATCCAGGATGGATGGCTGATCCCCTACCCCAACAAGCTGGGACCACCCAAGGGTCTGATTCCCTTAATGGCGGTAGTCCAGCATAACAAATCAAAAGTTAGTCCGGTGCTGGACTATCGTGAACTCAATAGATACATTGAGACGTACACTGCCGATGCTGACGTGTGCGCCAGCAAGCTGAGAGAATGGCGCCAGAAGGGCTCCAATGTGTCTATAGTAGACTTGCGGAAGGCTTATTTGCAGGTGCGAGTGGATGAGACATTGTGGCCGTTCCAAACAGTGTGGTTCCGGGGTCAGAGATACTGCCTTACTCGGCTTGGGTTTGGGCTGAATGTGGCACCGCAAATCATGAAGACCATCGTAAATGCAGTGTTGTCCCAGGAAAAGACCACTGAGGACGCAACATCGGCCTATATTGATGATGTGTATGTCAATGAAGACGTACAATCTGCGTCGCACGTCAGAGAAAAGTTAGCTCAATTCGGGTTGGAGTGCAAGGATTCCGAACGTCTGAGGAATGGAGCACGGGTATTAGGATTGGACGTTTGCGGGAAAGACGGTACCTTACGATGGAGGCGTGGCAGTGAGATTCCAACCATCCCTGATGTTATTACGCGGCGGACTATTTTTTCCTTGTGTGGGAAACTTATTGGTCACATACCAGCGTGCGGCTGGCTCCGAGCAGCTGCGGGCGTTATCAAATGCAGGGCTAGTTTAGTAACTACAGGTTGTGATGATGTATCTGATGATGCTCTTCTAACTCTGATGACGACAGAAATCCTAGAGAGAGTTAACAAGGAGGATCCTGCCCGTGGAGAATGGTGTGTCGATGGGGACACTGGTAATGTGTGGGTTGACGCTAGTTCTTTGGCATTGGGAGTGTTATTGGAGCAACGTGGAAATGTAATTGAAGACGCATGCTGGCTGTGACCCGTGAATGATGCTCAACACATCAACCTGGCGGAACTGGATGCTGTTGTGAAGGATTTAAATCTGGCACTGCAATGGCAGTCGAAGAAGTTACACTTGTACACGGATTCTCTTTGTGTCTACCACTGGGTGTCCGACACTCTCTCGGGACGAACAAGAGTCCGTACTAAGGCAGCCAGTGAGATGTTAATCCGGCGGAGGCTAAACACCCTGAAGAGTCTGGTATCAGAATATGACCTGTCGGTGAGTGTAACGCTCGTGGCATCACACCGTAATCGTGCAGACCATCTAACCCGTGTGCCTCACAAATGGTATGAAGCTGTGGAGTTCACTGCTCGATCTTGCGCAGTTGGCGCGATTAGCTCATGCCAAATACAAAGAATTCATGTGCAGAGTGGACATCCAGGTATCAAAAGAACTTTGTATTTTGCGAGGCATGTGGACCCGGCAGTGACAAGGGCGGATGTCAGGCAGACTATCAAGCACTGTGAGGCATGCCAGTCTATCGATCCTGCACCTGAGCAATGGCAGAAGGGGCGATTGGAAGTTGAACATGTGTGGCAACGATTAGCGATGGATATTACTCATTACAGTGGTAAGCCCGTTCTAACCCTTATCGACTGTGGACCCACTCGTTTTGCGGTGTGGCGGCAAATGATCAGGCAGGACTCAGCGAATGTTTTCCGCCAACTGTCATCTATCTTTTCGGAGCGAGGTGCGCCGGAAGAGATATTGACGGACAACGATGCTGCTTTTTGTAGCCACCAAGTTCGGCAGTTGTTGAATGAGTTGGGTGTCCGACTACGACTGCGATGTGCTCATGTGCCATCAGGGAATGCCATTGCTGAGAGGAGCCATCGCAGCACCAAGAGAATTGTTGCCAGAAAGCAATGCATCATTACGGAGGCCACGTATTGGTATAACATCACACCAAAGGATGGGAAGACACTAACAACAGCACCGGCCAATGCCATACACAAATACCGTGTTAGGATAAAGGGCATTGACACTGTCCAACCAATCGACGAGGAGAGTCATAACAAATACAAGGTAGGGGATCCAGTTTCGATTAGACCCCCTGGAAACCGGTGCACCACCAAGTTAAAGCGAGGACGAATATCTGGAGTGGTCAGTCAGCAGTCGGTCCTTGTTGATGGAACCCCACGCCATGTGCGCGATCTTCGCCCGGCTAGCGAAGTACATCCCACAACTACAGAGAGCAATGAATCATCAGATGATGAGCTGCTAATGAGTGAGGTCACCGAGCAAGAGAGTGGTAGTTGTAGTTCGTCTGATCAGGCAGGATCAGAACCAGAACCAGAACCACGCCCAGAATCAGAACCAGAACCTGAATCCGAGAGTGTAAATACAACCCTTCGCAGAAGCCAACGAACTAAGAGGCCACCCCCGGAGTGCACTCTATGTGATCATCAGATCAGGGGGGAGTGTAGTACTTACCAACACAACAAACGCCCTCGTGTTTGTGCCTTGTATAGCCATTCGCGACAACAAAACTTGGGTTTTTATAAGCGGAAGTCTCGAGGTTGTCAGGAATCTACAGTCGCATGCGCAAGAGAAGGGATTGAGATAGTGGTATAAAGGCAGGTCGAGTGAGAGGGTTGTTGTTGTTGTTGTTGTTGTTGTTGTTGTCATTGGGCGTTACAGTGACGCGTGCGTTAGCAGGTGATTAAGAGGCGGTTTATTTTTGTGTGTCAAGTCGCGCACCTCGGTGAAGGTCATATAAATCGTTCACCTCGGTGAAGGTGAAGGTCATACATACAACATACAACGTAAAACTTAATGAGTTGAAAAATTGTACCCTTTTACTAAACCACCAACATTAAAAAACATATTCCTACATAGCATTCCTATTTTCCTTAATATGCGCAGTTAAATGGCTCGTAAACAGCAAAACAAAATAAAATAAATACGATAAGCAAAAGTTCACCTAGAATTTTTCACTGTAAACTTTCTCTCTCAACTTCCAGCACGTGTTCTCCCCACTGCCTCTGCTAACAGTCATTTTATTAGAAAACTGATCTTATTCCATTTGCATACGTGTTCAGTGGAAGATGCGATCTTATGAGATTCTATAAGACTACAACTTATAACTCCATTGCTGCCATCTTTAATTTCTCTCTCTCTCTCTCTCTCTCTCAGATCCTAACCGCACAATACACACACAGGGAAGCCTTTTTCTTTGATTATTACATTCAACTCTACACCCCCCTGGTCTCTAGACCACACATGTGGCATGGTGAACGTGGTCCTTTGTTACGGCACTCCTACGAAAGGTGATTGGCTGGACTAATTCATCTTAACTGGAGCTCTCAGCAGAGGCGTCGGAACCATTGGAATCAGCGTTAGGGCCTACAATCATACCATCAGGCTGGACTTCTTCATCTTCATCGGAGCTCTCAGAAGGGCTGCTGGAACTATCGGCATCAGCGTTGGGGGTCGCAGTAGAACCATCACGGGGAATAGGTCTGATCTACAGGCCATCGTTGGATGATTCACCATTACTGCTACACGCCAACTGGTCCGTATTCAGGGCAGGTCGGGTATCCTTCATATGTCATGGGGTATCATAGACTAGCACGGCTTGCTCACTGATGATTTCAGTGATTCGCCTTCTTTGAAAGCTGTTGGTGCATCGATTATTGGGAGGCTTCACCCAGACAGTGTCCCCTAACTCATACGCCCCTTATGTTTCCTGCCGATCGTTTAGACGGGCGTCAATGTCCTTGATGCGCACTCGATAGCTGCGATCCTCTACACGCTTTGATTGCACCGCTCTGATGTGCTGTTGTCACTCGGTACATATGCACATCTGTGTCTGAGCTGGATCCCTTACTTGTTTACGAAACGTCTGACCTCCCCACTGCAGATGCCGTGCCATTGTCTGTGAGGATCTCTTCAGGCGACCCGCTTTCATAAAATATGGACTTCAATTCACGGATGACACTGGAGGAATCAGGTCTTATTAATGGACACCAGATTGCGAAACTTTTCGGTCCACAATCGATCCGGGTGAGGAAGTGCTGGCCAAGGAGTTTGAAAGATGTACTCTCAGATAAAGAGTCGTTGGCCATTGCTATAGGTGGTAGAGAATGTTTCTTGTATTTATTGAATGAAACTAATTTAGTCTTGGGGGCATTGAACGTGACCATCCATTTTTTCCCCATTCCACTACAGGTTGGAGGTCGTACTCTCGTGTTTCTGCCTTTCCTTAGATATGTATTCGTTTGTTTTCCTGTCGTGCCTGTTATAGAGTGTGGTGTTATCAGCATACATACCAATCTCAGAGGCAATTTTGTCGGAGAGGTCATTTATAAATATCAGAAACACACATAGATAGACACATGGGGCCCTCCCGCATTTATATCATATTGTTTAGATGTACGACCGTGGGGGACAACCTGGATTTTTCTATTATCTAAGAATGATTTTCTTATGTTAAGTATTCTACCAGTGATACCGTATGATCTAATTTTCCTGAAGAGACTGTCATGGCATACCCTGGCAACAGCCTTATATATATCTAGAGTTACCGCTTTTCCTTCCCCCGATTCGAAAACAGCAGAAAATAACATGCCCGTCTCACTCCGGGGGGTCAACTGAGGTGGTGTATCTTCCGGATTTCATCCGTCACCTCAATAGAGGCGGCACATAATGGTACTGGCTCAGCTTTATTCTTCATGGTATCATACCATCTCTGTGGCACACGAGTGAGTCTATCAGCAAGGTTGAAATTTGAAGTGGCCAGTACCGCATCCACAAACAGGTTTCACTCTGTTACCAGCTTTATTACGGTCTCCAGTCTCCGTCTGATCAGCATCTCGCCAGCTGCCTTAGTGCGCATCCTGGTCTGGCCTGTCAGTGAGTCTGATATCCAGTTATACACGCATAGTGAATCTGTGTGTATGTGTAATTTTCTGACTTTCCACTGGAGTGCCAGGTTGATACCTTTTATCATCGCATCTGGCTCTGCCAGGTTCATATGAGCAGCGTCATTCGCCGGTCACAACAAGCAGGCGCCCTCAATCGCGGCCCCATTCTTCTCCAACACCACACACATTGACATAGAGCTCGCATCCACCCACACGTTCAGTTTTTCTCCTTGCCCACGCCAGTCTCCTTTGCCGGGGTCATCCTGCTTTACCCTTGCGATGGTCTCCTTCACAATGCAAACCAACAGATCGTCGGCTGTTTCATCATCCCTTCCTTTTTATGATGCCTGTTGCCACACGAGTCCATCCACACACTGGTAGGTGCCCCACAAGTTTTCCATACAGGGAGAATACTGCTCGCCTCGTGAAGACATCGGGCACTTCAGGAACTGCAGTTCCCCGCCTCCGTTTCAAAGTTCCTCGATCCTGTCGAACGTTCAGGCCTAAGACACAGACGTCATTCTCGAAACGTTCTGAGTCCTTTAACGTCAAACCAAACTCAGCCAGTTTGGAACTTACACGTGTTGATGGCATAATGTCTTCGTTCACATATATGCCATCAAGGTACGCAAATGTCCTATCTTTTATTGTTTCTTCCTGTGACAACACAGCGTTTATGATGGTCTTTATTATTTGGCGTGCCACGTTCAGCCCGAAGCCTAGTCTGGTAAGGTAGTACCTCCTGCCAGCAAACACCACCATCTTAACTGGCCACATTGTTTCACTGAATCGGACCTGCAGTTATGCTTCTCTTATATCCAGCAGGGACACATTGAAACCCTGCTGGCGCCACTCTCGTAACTTGCTGTCACAAACGTCAGCATCTGCCGTGAACGCAATAACATACGCCTTCAGATCACGGTAGTCCATCACTGGCCTTACCTTTGGTTGTTGTGTTGAGCGACCGTCATCAACGGAAGCAGGTCTCTGGGAGGTCCAAGTTTCTCATAGGGAAGGGAATTTACCAGCCATCCTTCATCAAATCACGATGTTCCTCTTCGTATGCAGGCCTCATTTGGTCGGGCACATGGTCTTCTGTTACCTCATTTCGCAGTTGTGATGGTTCCTGGTTTTTCAACCACTTCCACGCGGCTGTTCAAGCTTTCTGCTGCTGGCAAAATTCGACAATAAAGTCTGCATGATAAATCTTCAAAGATGCACACACTGGAACCTTCTACTGAAACTATAGCTCCCCGTCTGCGTTATGTGAGCACCACCTAGGTCTTTGGTGGCATAATAACCTAGAAGCAGGTCAAAGCTCAGCGGTTTCTCGAGTACAACCAGCGCTTCGACGTTAGCAGAATTTACAGTTTTAGTGCGAATGATCACAGCGCCCACCCCTCAACATGTCCGCGTCGCGCCCCTGACGGTGGTTAATCTAGTAGTCTTCTTCTTCTTCCAATTGCGGCAGAGGTCCACACTCATTATGGGTCGAGAGCACCCAGAGTCGAGGAGTGCGGAACACAATGTCTCCTTGACATAGACCTGAATGTTCGGAAGCGCCTCGTCGAATTTCTGTTTGGGGAAGAGTCAACGCTGGAACCCTGTCCCCGATCCCGTGTCCTGAACAATCCCGGGCCATATGACCAGTCTTACTACATCGTTAGCAACGAATAAGTATCAGTCGCCGCCGGCAGATCCTCGCAATGTGGCCTTGGTCATTACGCCTATAACATATGACTTCACCACGCGGGGTGGGCCCCTGAGACGGTCTATCATCACTTGATGCGGGCTGTGCAGCAGCGACTACACATTCCCTCATCTCATAAGTATTCTCCATCACGGTCCTGCCCCGGTCTACCTAATCATTAAGGGGCAATTAAGCTATGCTTGAGCTAGCCCACAGGATTTGCTTTGCTCCGATTGGGAGCCCTGCCAAAAATTTGCATTCCAAGGCCCGCTTAGGCAGCCCACCAACACCATCGTCAACTTCGTCAGGTCGGCCAAATAAACGTCGACAGTTTTGCCGGAATGTAAGGTTCTTGCTTCAAATTGCTCCCAAGCAGTGGCGGGGTCGATAGTAAACGCCTTGTATAATGCCGACTTGATCCTTTCATAATCCTATTTTCCCTCAAGTCTAAGCTGTTTATATACCGCGAAAGCCCCGCCGGACAGACTTAGAGGAACCAAGTGTCCAATGCTGTTCACACTAGACAACAGACAATGCAGTTCCCCCTTCTCCACCCAGTCAAGTACCGGGGTCGAGTCGTCAAATTCTGGTATTGTTAAGGTCGAACTTGTCCCTCATTACGCTGAAATAGCTTGCAGTTAAATGTGTTGGTAAATAGCAAAACAAAATAAAATAAATACGATGAGCAACATTTCAGCTAGAATTCATCACTGTCAACTTTCTCTCTCAACTTCCAGCACCTGTTCTCCCCACTTCCTCTGCCAATGGGCATTTTATTAGGAAACTGATCCGATTTTATTTGCATGTGTTTGTAGTGGAAGATTAGATCTCGTGAGATTCCACGAGACTACACTTTATAAATCCATTGCTGTCATCTTTAATTTCTCTTTCTTTCTCAGACCCAATCCGAAGGTAAGTTGGATAACCGCACAATAGACACGCACACACACACACACACACACACACACACACACACACACACACGGGCGCTTTCTTCTTTTATTATTATATTCAACTCTACAAAACGTTTATCAGGTTGTTTGTTTTTGAAATTGCCTTCCAATTCTCTGATTTGTTTACAGTTTCAAACTTTATATAATAATAATAAAAATTTCATATGAAGAAACATGTTAACGAAAATTATCCTACTTATGATGACCAGTATAAACGCTCCCTATATATAAAATTTTACGTTTAAATAATAACGTCTCTATTTTGAGTTTAATGAAGCTGAAAAGTATTATTAATTTTTAATAACAAAATTGCTTCTGCTATCTAATTAATATATAATTAAATTAAATGCATGCATTTAGCTGAAAGTGTCGTCATGTTATGTTAATCTATTTTAACGCATTTCAATAGTGCTTATTATAAAATACAGGTTCTCATATTTGTAAGTTTCACTATATAATCGGAAGCTTCCCTCGATAAACAAATTAGATAATGACTAACATTTTTAATAATCAGTTTTGTTAGACTTTTTTTTATGATAGACATCTTAAAGATTCGAGATAATACTCTTCTAAACCTCACAGACATTTATTTTTTAACTTAGAAAGGATAAGAATAAAACTAATTATAATTCATTTTTTTTCCAGATAAAGCCGCAGAATAATTTTTAACCTCAGATATTCGGCCTATCTTCTAAACGCAGGACCTTGCCGTATCCTGCAATGTTGTACCATTGTGGTTATTATAAAAATACTTATATGGTATAAGTAAAACCGAACTAAGTGCACAACAAAAATATATCGATCGATATGACGAGCAACAAAATTAATTTACACGTTGTTCTGTTATTTTCACCGATCATGCATGATGTCTCCTTATTTTATTTTGACGATCTTTACAATACGTTTTCGTGTATTTTTCACCGATCTTTGCAATACACCCGTACTAAACAAAAACATCCGGGCACCCGACAAACCACAAAATACTACGTCTTAATTGGATAAGGTTTTATTATGCTGTTTTCAGCGATCTTTGCAATACAACCCATAATAGGATCAATGTAATTTATAATAGCCGTAGTCATTAGCACTGTCAATAACATTTCTGTCAAGTGCTTTTAAATAACTTGTATAATATATTATTTGTAATTGGAATTCTATTAGATGAGTATTATTTATTAATTTTATTTATTGCGGAAAATTATCCTCACCGTTTTTATTAGATGTTTCACGACGTTTCGGCCAACTATTCCTCTGGCCTTCGTCAGGTGCTAACCAGGACGGATAGAAACTCTGAACTTCCTGACTGCATTCACTGCAATTAGTGCCTTTGTCGACTCACAATGTTTTGACCAAGTAAGCCTCTGGTCCGCTTTGGGTAGGATTGAAACCGCTATCTTCAGACAATTCTCACCTGGAACCGTAGAGATTCAACATCTCTATCAACTGCGCCACAATATATACCATTCAGTACGGACCAGAACACCGGAGATCAGCTAATAAACATGAATTCATGAGACGAAAAGTTTCAACCTTGGCGCACAGTTGATAGATACTTTGAATACTGAAAATCTACACATAACATTGTATCTTCGTATATTAATGTATGTGATTTAATAAAGAAGCCATGTATATATATATATATATATATGTGTGTGTGTGTGTGTGTGTGTGTGTGTGTGTGTGTGTGTGTGTGTGGGTGTGTGTGTGCGTGGGTGTGTGTGTGCGTACACGCACGTCGAGTAATGAGATTTTGCCACATTTTTCCAATTGAATTTTTCAGTCTTTCGGTGCAAATCAATAAGTTGTTTTAGAGATTATCTTTTAAAAATAGAAAATTGGCCCTGCTTACGCTTGAAGTTAGTTATATTAGTTTTGTAAATATTTGTGAATATCTGGTTGCATTTAAGAAACTAATCAAGTAAATAGCTTTCATTATCGTTTCTTGGATCTAATATTGTAAGATTGCCGTCGGTAGAAGACTTGAAACGTGATTAATTTTCTTTATTTTCAGGAAAAAAAATTAACAGCATGTTTACTGCTAGATGAATACAAACGCTTTTGTAAACATTCTACGCTCTAACTATTGTAAATGTTTGATCAAGCAGATTGGCTTTTTTTAAAAATCGATTTTTTTTTCTGATTTACCTATGCATCTATGTTTGGTAGTCTGTCAGTCGTTGGTTTCTAGCTAATAAATATTTAGTATCATGTCAGTCGGTGGTCTGTCTATTTTTAAGCCAGACTTCTAAATATTTATAAATAATGTATATTATATGATTTTATAATATTATGTAACATTACGATTAAACAATACATACATCGATTGTTATGAAATTTCACAAAATTGTACTTCATGTGTCTGACAGTGATATTAGATAGGTTTTGTATCGGAATGTATTCGGTAAGTATCATTAACCGATAATCGAAATAATCCGCTACAATGAGGAACAGGCGATTTAGACAACAGTTTACGCCTTTCTCAGCCTATCATAACAAGTACATTGGAGAAGTTTTATTGTCTCAAAGTCAATAAGCTTAGGCATATAAATTAAACTGTAGTTTCTTTAATATGCCAGGGGCACGTTTGAAATAAGTGGTTCTGTTTAAAGCACGATTAAATAATAATATTTTAAATTTAGATATTAACCCTTAATATGATTAAGTCCAGAATGCACTGTAGACTACAATGGAATATAGATAGCAATGCCTTTTTAAATAATTCACTGCTGGAAGATACGTGAAGCTTCATTCCGGGTCATGAAGATTGGTCCCCAATTAGAGCAAGTAACCAATCAATTTGATTTAAAAATAGGCAATTTCACCAATTTCGACGACAAAAAAAAACATATGAGAGTGAAACATTCCTTTATCCTTATTCCATCTCCTGCAAAAATGGCTTTTCTACTTGTACGTATATATATATATATATATATATATATATATATATATATATATATATATATATATATATATATATACACACACAAACACACACATATATATATATATATATATATATATATATATATATATATATATATATATATATATATATATATGTGGAGTCTGTCTCAATTGCGGTGCGGCAACCTTCTTTGTGCCGGCAATAGGAAACATCCAACGCATTGTTTCTCTTTTGGGAACTTTGAATTTGTATATAGATTCTGTACCTCCAAACTTTTATTTAAATATCTTCAGAAGAGGTACACTCAACACCAAATTGACACTGTATTGTAATAATATTGTTCGATTAAGGAGTAGAATTAGATCTACCAAATTTTCCATAGCTTTTTTTGCGTTCTTGTCTGGAACAAGATGTGACCCTACTTTATATCAGTAAACGCATTGCTGCATCTAGGGTGAAACCAAGTTTATCTATGGAACGTGTGTTTATACGAGACAATATTAATAAGTTGACGGCGAAGCTAGAGGTGTATATTAGTAATCGTCATTACCTCTGGTCCATAGTGAAGGGGTTCCTATCCATTTTTGACTTTTCCGTTGTTGCAAGTATTTATCTATCGGCGATCAATTTGCTAGGCAACATGCTTACAAAGACCATAATAAAAAAAACTTAGTCCTCTGGTTCGCAGAAAATATGGGTGTGAACCCATTAATGGAAGCACATGTTTTCAATTTTTCGTAAACTGTTCTTACAGAAATTGAAAATAGAGTACTGTCCAGGGGTTTAGATTTTTTATCCCCCCAGCGAGTATAAAAAAAAGAGAGAACACTTTCTGCCTTTGAAGTTTTGTTCTCCCAACTTAGACATAATGGTCAAATTTCCCCGGAAAAAAATTCTGAGATGAAATCTAGTTTAATTGCCTTAGCTCACCGATACAGTAACACCTGTCAATTATAGCGACTCTGTCTGGAACATAACGCAATTTAAAACTATGGAAGCGTTAAAGCTCAATACTGATATTTATATGTGCAAACCAGACAAAGGTGCAGGAGTGATGATTTTGGACAAATTGGACTACGTTAAGAAAATTGCAGTTATTGTCAATGATGTTTCAAAATTCCGTAAACTCGGCCCCGTTCAGTTGACGGATATTACTTGCAAAAACGAGGCTAAAATGCAATGACGTCTACTTGCATTACTTAAAAAGATTGTTTTTGCAAGGACGTCTATGACAGGATCAGGCCCTCTGGGTCACAACGTCCCAGAATATATGACCTCCCCAAAATCCATAAGCAAGGTGTTCCACTGAGATCAATTTTATCAATGGTTGGTTCGGCACAACATTCTTTGGCTCAGTGGCTTGTGGAAATTCTGCAACCTGTGCGCGAATTATATACCACGCACTGCATCCCAGATTCTTTTCGGTTCGATGATTGTGTGCGTGGGTTGGATTGAAATGCAGAGACATTTTTATGTGCTCATTTGATGTCTCTAGTCTCTTTACCAACATACCATTGGATGAAATTATACGTATATGTACCGATGCGCTTTATGATAGTCGCCTGACTGCTCCACGGTTTTCTAAAGAGATTCTTATTGAACTCATTTTAATGTGCACAAAATCCGTGGAGTTTAGTTTTTGTGATATTGTGTACTGTCAGGTCGACGGGGTTTCAATGAGGAGTCCATTGGCCTCAACTTTTACGGATATTTTCGTCGGGTACCATGAATCCGTTCTGTTCAATTCTATAACAAAACTCACTGCATATTTCAGATATGTTGACGACACTTTTGCTATTTATCCACCGCAAGATGAAGCGTCGATATTTTTTGATGTTGAATTCTTTGCATGCGCCTCTTCAGTTCACCATGGAAAGTGAGAAGGACAATTCGCTTCCCTTCTTGGATGTTCTTGTCGAACTTTCTCACTATAATTTATAGAAAGCCGACATTTACTGGCCTATATGTGAACTGGTTGTCTTTTGTACCTAAATCACGTAAGGTTGGCTTAATTAACATTTTTGGTACATAGAACCCTCATGATTTGTTCGCCTAACAGATTAGACGCCGCACTCGATAAGATCAGGGAAATATTCATCAATAATGGTTATCCTGTTGACATTATTGATGACTGTATTTTCAAAAAGGTTGCGGATTTTAATCCCCTAAAATGTTTGGACCCTTGAAATGCCCGGTTTGTTTTAAATTAGCATGTATTGGAGAAAAGAGTAACAGACTTTCCAAACAGATTCGCAGAAGTATTTACGACTGCTTTTATTCTGTGTCCTTGCGTTTGGTATGTACTACGAGACCTGCTTTTCAGTTTTTCGCAAGGATAGTTTGCCTTACATCCAAAATAACAATATTGTATATCAATTCAAATGCCAGTGCGATGCTGGTTATGTTGGGCGAACATCCTTGCATCTTTTGACTCGTATAAACCAGCATGTTCCAGCGAAGATCAGACAAGGGGGTGGGGTCTGGTGGTCTCCCTCCTTCTGCAGCCTTGGATTCTGCTATTGGTAAGCATTTGGTTGACAACCCGTGCTGTGCCGATGGATATAAAATAGAATTGTCCGAGGTGCTACATAGAGCGGACTTCAGAAACCATTTAAATATTTTGGAGGCTGTCTCTGTGGCGGTGCGTCAACCTTCTTTATGCCGGCAAAAGGAAATATCAAACACATTGTTTCTCTTTGGGAAACTTTGAATCTTTTCTCCCGTGTTTCACCCCTCGTTGTGGCAATGTTTTAATCGTTTTTAAATGTTAATACATTTATTTTAGTGTCCCCGTACTTTTGGCGCATTCAATAAGTTCCCCATTAGAACTCTTTATTTTCGACATAATATTATCTTGTACGCTATCGATTTTAATTCATTGAGTTCAAAAACAGACTACAGAAAATGGGCTCTGATTTATGGAAGTATGATAGGTTATGAAAAGGAAGGGTTGTAAAGTGATAGCTTCGAATTTGGGGGTACGAAAACCAAAGCAAAATATAATGAAAGTAAAAATAAAATATATATACCCCATAATTTATTATACCATACCTGTTTACACTGAAACACTTATCATAATATTCTGTGGATCTATATTAAAAAATATTGTTAAACTTTGTGACATACTTCCATTTTATGGAGGTCAGGCGTGAACGAACACCGTATAATTTTATTATACTATATTTCTTCAAACTGAAACATAATTATCAAAGTATACTTTTGCAGATAGATATGAAAAGTCTTTATTAAATATGTGCCTATATCCATTATATGGAGGCCAGACGCGAACGCACACCGCACAATTTTATTATACCATCCCTATTTAAGTTAAACCATACTTATCAAAGTATTATAATGTGCATCTATATAAAAAACACTTGTAAACTTTTGATTAATTTTGTATTCTTTATTTCCGTTCTTTGTAGCCTGGCGCGTACGCAGACCCGGCAATTTTAATGAATCATCATTGTACCAGATCAGAGATACCCATTCCTGTGTCTTGATACATCTTCTACATTAATTGTGATCAGTTTTCTATAATAGTCAACCATATAGGAGGCTATTCGTGTCCAGACACACACACGGACGTTCAGCTTTATATATATGTATGTATATATATATGTATATATATATATATATATATATATATATATATATATATATATATAAAATGGGTTATATATATAAAATGGGTTAATAAATTCCAAGGACAGAAACATGTATATTTGAATAAGGGAGTATTCACCAACAATGTGTATTTTTTAACATTAATTTATTATTTCCTGTCTTGGTTTTTCATTGAGAATTATGTTTGGATCATTGTAATAATGTTTTTAAGTCATTGAATTCGTTTACGCGCGTTTCAGACGGTCTGTGATGCGTCCTCGTCAGATATTATTTTCAAATACACGGAATAATAAAATAATGTTAAAAAATACACATTGTTGGTGACTACCCCCTTATTTAAATATATATATATATATATATATATATATATATATATATATGTTTCACCTTATCAATCTGCCTATTCCATTTTTTCCAGGAACTTCTTTACAAATTTGGCTAACATTTTGTATGAACATTTTTATGAAAAACTTTCGGCGGCGTACTTTTATATCACTTTGATGTAAACTTGGTGATGTAAAAATTGTTTGAATGTTTATATATTTTGATGTAAATGTTGTGATGTAAAGATTGATTGAATATTTATATATTTTGATGTTTACTTGGTGATGTAAAGATTGATTGAATGTTTATATATTTTGATATTTACTTATTGATGTAAACATTGAGAGAATGTTTATGTTTTTATGTTAACTTGGTGATGTAAAGATTGATTGAATGTTTACATATTTTGATGTTAACTTGCTGATGGAAATATTGATATAATGGTTATATATTTTGATGTTTACTTTGTGATGTTAAGATTGATATAATGTTCATATAGTTTTATGTTAACTTGTTGATATAAAGATTGATATAATGTTTATATATTTTGATGTTTACTTCTTGATGTAAATGTTGATATAATGTTTATATATTTGATGTTAACTTCATGATGAAAAGATTAATATAATGTTTATATATTTGGATGCTAACTTGGTGATGTAAAGATTGACATAATGTTCATATATTTTGATGTGAACTTGGTGATGTAAAGACTGATATAATGTTTATATATTTGATGTTCACTTGGTGATGTAAAGATTGATACAATGTCCATATACTTTGATGCTAACTTGGTGATGTAAAATTGATATAATGTTTCTATATTTTGATGTTAACTTGGTAATGTGAAGATTGATATAGTGTTTATATATTTTGATGTTTACTTGGTGATGGGAAGATTGATATAATGTTTATATATTTTGATGTTTACTTCTTGATGTAAACGTTGATATAATGTTTATATATTTGATGTTAACTTCGTTATGAAAAGATTGATATAATGTGTATGTATTTTAAAGTTTACTTGGTGATGTAAAATTGATATAATGTTTCTATATTTTGATGTTAACATTATTATTTATCTTTTCTTTTATAAATCTTCCTTTTTCTGCATTAGATATTACGTTATTCAATGCCTATACCATCCACTAAAAGACACACATACACATACACATACACACACACATATATATATGCATATATATATATATATATATATATAATTAAACGTATATATATAGATATAATTAGCAACAATCATTGACCGGTTTTGCCCGATGGAAGTATCCGCTTCCTCGTAAAAAAGTAGCATAAAGGTATTTGGTGATAAAATGCATGTATGTTTGAATTTATAAAAAGCAATTACGGGAATGCGTAAATCAGGATGAATTAATAAACGCACGAAAATGGTCCCATGTAATAATAATTGAAAGTAAAAACCGAAGTTTTAGAGGTTAAGGATTCTCAGTGTGTATGACCTGTTTAGAGTGATCCAAATAAGTGGTAGCAGTCCTAGCTGTTTTCGTTGTCTTTATATCTGTTAACTATTCCACCAATAGTATTAAAGGAAATTCCATTTTTATGTCGTTTCTTTTTCCAACGAGTAAGGCAAAACAATTACATTTTTCACTTAACTACTTTGAGTATTATGATGTTAGAACGACATTTGGAATAGGCATCTCAAACTCTTTATGTAAAGAAGGGCTTAAGTGTAGACAATCGACTTTTTATTGGGGGAATATGAAAAATACCCCCCCCCCTAAATTCCAGCGTGATAATCGTTGTAAGCATACCCACCCGAAAATGTTACAAAGTTGTGGGTTGGGAGTGTCGATAAGAGAGAAGTAGATTTGTTTATTACGCATGCATACAAACCTGGCATTACAGTGCATAATACAGGTCTTTACTTCTCCATAAATGCTTATCTCCGCAAATTTGAATGGCATTTTCTTAATCGGTATAGTAAAATGCTTGTAAGAGTAGTAATTCTAAAGAAAATTGTGGAGGTGAACATAACCTACAAATTTACTCCCCACAAAAAAATGCGTGTGGGCAGTCTTAAGAATAGAAATTTAAACGGAATACTCCATCGAATTCAAATCAAATTTATTTTAAAACTGTTGCTCAGGTAATCGGTGTAATGATCGGTAATTGTGGCTAAAACCAGACCCTAAGTTGCAAATACATTTGCAGGTTTGTCAATTGAGGTATGGGAGCATAATATGGAAAATATCTAAACAGCTAATCTTGCAAAATTTGACCAAGATCATCGGGATATCCTGTCAATAATTGATCGGAAGACACCTGAAATTTTCGGATAGGTAGAACGTACTAATAGACGCAGGCTACATTTAAAAAAATCAAAACACAAAACAAAAAAAACAGCAAATCGTAAAAATAAAAATGCACATAATAAAAGTAACAAACACCTACCGTATACTGACTGAATATAAATGTTGTTTTACAATATTTTGTTTACAAATTTTTACAACATTTTTTAAAAGAAAAGATGAATGTATTGTTAGATGTAAGTACAGTTTTTATTTTTTTTTCAAGATTATCTTTTCATTAACATTTTCTTTCCTTTTTGCGCAACAGAAATGTTTGTTTTGTTTTAGAGAAACTAAAAAAATCGTAAGTTGTTAGGTGAACAAGCGAACTGGAGCGATAGGGAGGGAGGGAGGGAAGGAGGAAGAGTGAGAGAGGGGGAATGTAAAACTCGTAAACTGTTAGGTGAACGAACGAACGAGAGATAGAGAGAAAGAGAGAGAGAGAGAGAGAGAGAAAATATTCACCTTCGAAGTTAGGGAGAGAGCGAGAGAGAGATTGAGAGAGATAGAGAGAGAGGGAGAGAGAGACTTAGGTAGAATACATACAGCGAGAGAACCCAGTAGATCCCGAAGGTTTTAAGTATATATATCAATGAATTACGACAAGAGTAACATAACTAAATTCATTACTGAAAACAAAATCCAAATCGAGTGGACCAGTAATTTAACTCATAGGGAAAAATCGATAACATTGCGATGCTCTGTATGAATGGTTCATTAGCGTTTGTTTAGCAGGATAATACTAAAGAATATTGGAATCGCTATAACATTATTCTGGAAAATAGGAATGACCAGAGATCATCTAATCAGTTACTCTCTGAAAACTTTATTATTTTTTGTAACGAAGAAAATAGAAGATTATGTTATATAAATGATTTCATGATCCAGTTACGAGATGTGAAACCCCACATCCGTCCAAAGTGCAGAATTACTCCCGGTGATGACTTGTTATTCAAAGGAAAAATAGTAATTGGTTTCTCTGAAGGCGGTTGCGATTGTCATGCTGTTGCTCTTAGTATGTAATGTAGGATTATTTATATGTCTTAAATAGCCTTCTAAAGTTACATAATATAGTGGCTAATAGTTTAGGCATAATAAATGTGTATGTGCCATCTGTTGTTGGGAAGCTACGGTATTTTGGTGCAGAGGGGGGTTTCTGCAATCAAAATATATGGCGCATTCTCTCTCTCTCTCTCTCTCTCTCTCTCTCTCTCTCTCTCTCTATATATATATATATATATATATATATATATATATATATATATATATACGCCTGAAAGTATCCTGTACATCTATAAGGCCACCATTCGCTCATATAGGGAGTACTGTTGTCACATCTGGGCGGGCTGGTGCATCTGCTGCTTGTCTCTCGTTCCTGGACAGGGTTCAAAAGAGAGTCGCCAACCTGATAGGTCCTGGACTGTTATCTAGGCTTTATACATACATAATCTAAAGAAGCTTTGAATAAAAAATTAGAAAATAAAAATAAAGAATGCAGTTTGGATCCCGGAAGGAAAAAATATAAATTTTACCCTACCATAGACTTAACACCTACATAATCCGATTTCTAAAAAGTTTATAATGACCAAAGAGAATTCATTTATATAAGGATGAAAAAAGAAAGCATTAACTAAAATTATTAAATAGAAATAGACTTAGCACTTGCATAAGCCGATTTCGCAAAAGAATTTAACTACATAGGGATGAAACTCGTTCCATGTATTTTGTTTTTACTCTTGATTTGGGTGCAAATATTTGATGCCTAGACATCTGCACCTGATAACACTGTCCTCTCACAGCGTCTGGCAGGTCTGATGAGGCCTGTACACAGGGTATAGCCCTTGTAGCAAGTGAGAGATTTAGGGGATGAGTCAGGTCCAGAGATTCATGCCCAGCCTATTGGGCACATCAGTTAGAGATTCAAAAGCACTCCCTTAAGTCAGAGCCCCCAATTCAGATAATGCACAGCTAATCAAAGTTCTTATTATATAATAATAATCATCGCAAGAAAACTTCTCATATTGTTTAGAGGATATATTTAAAATAAGTTTTACACAATAAAATCTTTATTTTAAGCTTATACGTCCATGCATTAATGCCTGCAAGTTTTATTGGCGATGGAAAGCCTCCAGTCTTTATTGCCCATACAATACTTGTACTTTTTATTGGCTCCAGTAATGAAACAAATTAATAAAAACACACACTCTCTCTCTCTGTCTCTCTGTCTCCTGTCTCTCTCTCTCTCTCTCTCTCTCTCTCTCTCTCTCTATATATATATATATATATATATATATATATATATATATATACAAACATTGATATATTTGGCACATATAAAAACACGGGTATACATAATTTCTTAATACACATAATATTATGTGTGTATATATATACATATACATAAATTCAACAAACACACATACCACTAATATATATATATATATATATATATATATATATATATATATATATATATATATATATATATATATATATGAGCAAACAGTTAATAAAATATGTTAAACAACACTTTGGAATTAGTTACAAACATATTTAACCTGAAATGGAAACACTAGATAAATGGATAGTCCTTAATCCGCGGAGTTTCGAAGAAACACTCTCCTTCTCATCAGAGGGTAAGAATTAACAAAATGAGGGATCGGATTTTGCATGCAGAAGTATTTGATGAAACAACAAGTAAGTCCAAGATCATAAGTGAAAACAAAATAAGTTAAGCAGAGGGAATATGGTAAAGAAAAAGATGATTACACATGAATGGATAGTCTGGAGGAAGATAAAAAATCCAGTAACGGTAAAATCCAAATGTAAAACTTCAAGAAAGTTTAAAGTATTCCCATTTGTACAAGTAAAATCCAAGGAAATCCCGTAATTGGAAGAAGATGGTCCATAATAATAAAAAAGGAAGAAATCCATGGAATAATTCACAAACGTGTACGAGGAAAAAATAATATTAATAAAAGAAAAATAAGATGTGCTTTTCACTCTACTTCCGATACATAACTATAAATAAAAAAGATCTGGGAAGAAGAAAAAAATTATGAAGTTAAATATAAAATACATTATATATATATATATATATATATATATATATATATATATATATATAATAAATTGTATATATATATATACAATAAATTATATATATATATATATCTATATCTATAACTATATATATATATATCTATAAAAGTGAACGTGTCTGTCTGTCTGTCTGTGTGTCTGTCTGTCTGTGTACATTTCCCTACGCAATAACTCTGTCAATTTTTAGTCTATAGACTCGAAATTTGAAATAGCGGGTACTGAGATTTGGGAAACTCGATGTGACGGGTGTCAGCCAGAAATTTGGCTGTTAAGGGGTCAAATTTTAACGATTTGACCTTTAAGAACTCTACTAAACGCTTCCGACAATTTTGGGTCTAGACACTTGAAATTTTAGATATAGGTTCCTTGAACCTGGATCTAACTTAATAAAGTGATTTGAGCCTGAAACTATAAATTTTAAGGGGTCATTATAGGGGTCAAAGTTTTTAAAAATTAACCATTTTTTTGTTTTTTTGCTTTTTTTTGCACAGCATACACCTCCAAACACCCGAGCACCGCCGGGCACCCCTGCTAGTACATATATATATATATATATCTATATATATATATATATATATATATATATATATATATATATATATATATATATATATATATAAACAATGTTAAGTGCATATCAGAAGAAATTTAAAAAATGCTGATGAAATTGATGCTCATTTCATTTGTGATGTTCCTCAGACATTTCTCAGCAACAACCAGTGTGTGTTATATGCTCTGCTAAAGGAGATTACTTTAAACATTAAGTTGATGAATTTGGTGATAAACCTGTTATGTCCTCTATTCTTAATGTAATATTATTATTTTATCTATATGTTGATGTTTGGCTTTAGTATATAACACATTCAGCATTGCATGTTTTAAGCGTACTGTATATAATCGAAACTACATCGACCAGTTCTTGGGGTTTATTTCATCTGCCGTATACATTTATATGCAACTGTAAATAAAATATAAACATATTTATACGCATATTATTTTTTAAAAGTGTCGTTCACATTTATCTGTGAATACATCTTATTTCAACTCATTTTGGATTTGTCTATATGCCTTTATATTCATATACATCAGTACACTTTATATATATATATATATATATATATATATATATATACATACATACATATATATATATATAATTATAATAAATTCCACAGCCAAACAACGTCGCAGCTCACAAGAGCCATGACAGTCAAAGAACCGGAAGTCCAAGACTCGAGTTTCGCCCTCATTTGGGCTCATCAGTTAGACACATCCGAACTCAGGATTCGAAACCCGAGCCTCTTGCATGCAAGGCAAGCACTCTACCAACTGAACAAACGCCCTGCACACAAGAATTCCATTAACCAACATAGATCAAGCAAACCGCGTCGAAATCCGACTGTGAAATGAACCTACCTCGTATCAACAAGGGACGCGGTCATCCAACCAGCTAATAACCCCAAGCCGACGTCTCACAAGTAGGAGTTTCAACTCGAAAGGACGATGCCATCCAGCAATACTAACCAAGCGAGCAACTTATGATAGGATTTTCAGAATGTGAGAGAATGTATATAATAAATTCCACAGCCAAACAACGTCGCAGCTCACAAGAGCCATGACAGTCAAAGAACCGGAAGTCCAAGACTCGAGTTTCGCCCTCATTTGGGCTCATCAGTTAGACACATCCGAACTCAGGATTCGAAACCCGAGCCTCTTGCATGCAAGGCAAGCACTCTACCAACTGAACAAACGCCCTGCACACAAGAATTCCATTAACCAACACAGATCAAGCAAACCGCGCCGAAATCCGACTGTGAAATGAACCTACCTCGTATCAACAAGGGACGCGGTCATCCAACCAGCTAATAACCCCAAGCCGACGTCTCACAAGTAGGAGTTTCAACTCGAAAGGACGATGCCATCCAGCAATACTAACCAAGCGAGCAACTTATGATAGGATTTTCAGAATGTGAGAGAATGTATATAATAAATTCCACAGCCAAACAACGTCGCAGCTCACAAGAGCCATGACAGTCAAAGAACCGGAAGTCCAAGACTCGAGTTTCGCCCTCATTTGGGCTCATCAGTTAGACACATCCGAACTCAGGATTCGAAACCCGAGCCTCTTGCATGCAAGGCAAGCACTCTACCAACTGAACAAACGCCCTGCACACAAGAATTCCATTAACCAACACAGATCAAGCAAACCGCGCCGAAATCCGACTGTGAAATGAACCTACCTCGTATCAACAAGGGACGCGGTCATCCAACCAGCTAATAACCCCAAGCCGACGTCTCACAAGTAGGAGTTTCAACTCGAAAGGACGATGCCATCCAGCAATACTAACCAAGCGAGCAACTTATGATAGGATTTTCAGAATGTGAGAGAATGTATATAATAAATTCCACAGCCAAACAACGTCGCAGCTCACAAGAGCCATGACAGTCAAAGAACCGGAAGTCCAAGACTCGAGTTTCGCCCTCATTTGGGCTCATCAGTTAGACACATCCGAACTCAGGATTCGAAACCCGAGCCTCTTGCATGCAAGGCAAGCACTCTACCAACTGAACAAACGCCCTGCACACAAGAATTCCATTAACCAACACAGATCAAGCAAACCGCGCCGAAATCCGACTGTGAAATGAACCTACCTCGTATCAACAAGGGACGCGGTCATCCAACCAGCTAATAACCCCAAGCCGACGTCTCACAAGTAGGAGTTTCAACTCGAAAGGACGATGCCATCCAGCAATACTAACCAAGCGAGCAACTTATGATAGGATTTTCAGAATGTGAGAGAATGTATATAATAAATTCCACAGCCAAACAACGTCGCAGCTCACAAGAGCCATGACAGTCAAAGAACCGGAAGTCCAAGACTCGAGTTTCGCCCTCATTTGGGCTCATCAGTTAGACACATCCGAACTCAGGATTCGAAACCCGAGCCTCTTGCATGCAAGGCAAGCACTCTACCAACTGAACAAACGCCCTGCACACAAGAATTCCATTAACCAACACAGATCAAGCAAACCGCGCCGAAATCCGACTGTGAAATGAACCTACCTCGTATCAACAAGGGACGCGGTCATCCAACCAGCTAATAACCCCAAGCCGACGTCTCACAAGTAGGAGTTTCAACTCGAAAGGACGATGCCATCCAGCAATACTAACCAAGCGAGCAACTTATGATAGGATTTTCAGAATGTGAGAGAATGTATATAATAAATTCCACAGCCAAACAACGTCGCAGCTCACAAGAGCCATGACAGTCAAAGAACCGGAAGTCCAAGACTTGAGTTTCGCCCTGCGTCTTCGTTTCTTTTAAGTGATTAATATATTGATTTTATTTCAGTAGATTCAAATATGCTGATGGTATGTTTATAATTATATATATTTGAATCTACTGAAATAAAATCAATATATTAATCACTTAAAAGAAACGAAGACGCAGTGATAGAATATATATATATATATATATATATATATATATATATATATATATAAAAGCGAAAATGTGGGTTTGTATGTATGTATGTTTGTTTGTAATTTTTTCACCCTGAAACCATCACTTTTCTACAGGGGGGCGTCAGCAAAAACCCTCCTCTCCTGACGAATTCGTTTCTACGCATGCGTCATACGACGTCGTAACATGATTTAATTTAAATATTCAAAACAGCGACAAAATTTGGGCAATGTTGTCTTAGCTTAGTGGCTTAGAGTGCGGCCTCTTTATCTAAACGTTTTGGATTCGAATCGTTGTGTGAAATGTCTTTTACTTGTTTTGATTTTTTACATTTTGATATTTAAGCAGGGTTATTTATGACATTTTTCACGTTTTCTTTTGGAGGGTTTTTATTTTTCACGGGTTATTTAAGCTATTTTCACGTTTTTTTTTTGGGGGGGACGGCGTATTTATCAGAGTTTTTAAAGAAGTTTTAACGTTAGTTTTTCTGTTTTCTTTTTCGCATTTTTTGTTTTTGTATTCCGATTTTACATTTAACATCGTTCGCTTGCCTTACGTTACTTTTTTGTGTTTTTTATTCTTATATATATATATATATATATATATATAAAATATATAAAATATAATATAAATATAAAATGCGATATTTATTAATCAATACAATTTGTAAAAATGAGTGATCATAAACTATTTTTTATCGTAACAATAGTTATTTAATTGTTATAGATTAGATATTGTAACTTTATTCGAAGTTAATTTTCATCATAAAGTCTCTCTCTCTCTATATATATATATATATATATCTATCTATATACCTATAATTCCGTATTCATTTGGTGTGTAGTGATATTCATATTAAAAACACTATTTTTCTATTTATTTAAAAAGAAAATACAATTTTGTTATATATGAGTTATCGAATTGCATTCATTAGCAAAAGATCTAACTAATTTGCATATTCTTTTGAACATTCATTTTTAATTAATTGCCTATTAGTTTTTTCAGTTTTCTTATAGGGTGGTCACCTTTAGTTAACTATTATGGGTAATTATATTCATGCAGATATTCTACATGATTTATACTTGCGAAATATTTGCGTAAAAAGCTTACAATGAACACAAAATCGTTTCCATATATATTTATGTATACGTATATATTTTTGTTTCATCTATCCGTCTATCTATCTATATATCTATACAAGTGATCGTGTCTGTCTGTCTGTCTGTCTGTGTACATTTCCCTACGCAATAACTCTGTCAATTTTTAGTCTATTGACTCGAAATTTGAAATACCGGGTACTGAGATTTGGGATTTGTCAGCCAGAAATTTGGCTGTTAAGGGGTCAAATTTCAACGATTTGACCTTTAAGAACTCTACCAAACTCCTCAGACAATTTTTGGTCTAGACACTTGAAATTTTAGATATAGGTTCCTTGAACCTTGATCTAACTAAAGTGATTTGAGCCCGAAACTATAAATTTTAAGGGGTCATAATAGGGGTCAAATTAACAAAAAAAAATCCTCTTTTTTTTTTGGCTAAGCATACACCTCCAAACACCCGGGCAACGCCGGCTTAAATGCTAGTATATATATATATATATATATATATATATATATATATATATATATATATATATATATATATATATATATATGGTAAATTAGCGTTTGTTTAGCATACTTATATCATTATTTCGGGATAGATTATCTAATGTTATTCTTGGGGATACTTTATTATGTTTTGTAACGAAAAAATAGACATATTATGTTATGCAAATGCGTTTTTGATCTAGTTACGAGGGATGATACCCCATATGTGTCCCAACTGCAGAATTACTGCCGGTGATTAATGGGTGCAGTACAAGTACTTGTTACTTGGAGGGTAAAATAGTAACTACTTTCTCTACTGATTGTTGCGATTGTAATGATGTTGCTCGTTGGATGATGCTGGCAAGGCATTAGATAAAAGAAATACAGAATGCAAAACTGAACACAAGTGGTAAATTATATTATCCAAATCAGAGATCAATAATCAAAATGTCAACTAATACCTGGGACACTCGGTCTGGTGGTATGTCCGTGTAATATAATATTTCGAGAAAGATCTCTTCGTCAGATATTTACTTGACTTTGACAAACGTGTTGTTGTAAGCACTGTGTTTACGGGTACCACTGTGCAAATATAAATATACTGCGTATATGAAATATGAATATGTACACATGTATTTATAAGTTGTATAAATAAATTTCTCACCTGCTTCAGCTTGTGTCTTTCCGTTACTTCTGCATTGTACCGCCTTCTACAATTCCATTTATATATATATATATATATATATTTATATATATATATATACATATATATATATATATATATATATACATATATATATATATATATATATATATATATATATAGCGGGGAGATATTGACATTAACCAGGGGTGAATGATGATTAACGAACGTTTCACATCCCGGTATTTTTTATTCTTATTGTAATCGGTAAAGTCGCCATTTTTTAACTAAATCGATTGGGCACATTTTCTATTTGGCAACCTATCACAATGCTCGGGAGGAAGCTTTACATGATTTCTCGCAGGGAATTAATCAACAATAATGTGTAGTATATATTGCCTTGTAGAGAACCTACTCCTAATTTGTAAATGGATTTTTATATATGTCTATAATTAAATTGTAAAAACCACAAGTCAATTATCATGGTTCAATTGGCCTTTGGACAGACAAAATCATTTTGAACGCACTCTTCTTATATATTATATATTATATATACCTACTGTTGTGTTTATTTGTTGGGACTGTCGGCTTGTATTGTTATACAACTTCTTAAGGGCACTTGCAATTTTAGGCCATATAAGGCGTCACCTTTTGTCAAATGTGCCGGTTCCTTCTTACATCGGATCATTTCGATTATTTATTATAGATACTTACAGAAGATATTAAGATATAAACTATTATATAAGACTGCCAGGCAGATAAAGTATCTTCGTGTAAAATTTCATAAAAATCGGCCGAACCGTTATAAAGACTATAGGGAAGGAACCCACACATAGACCGACAAAATTTCTTTTATATAACATTATAGACATATGTGTGTCCACGCGCGTGTGCGTGCGAGAGAGAATAATTTCCCATTATAGTACGGGGTTTCGTGATTTTTAGAAATAATTCGCTTAATATGTTGTATTAAAAACTATTTTCGCTTTAGTAAAATACATTTCGAGTTTCCTTGTGATTGTATATAGTAGGGCCAGGGGCATGCATATATATATATATATATATATATATATATATATATATATATATATATAAATATATATATATATATGTTGTAATTTTTTTTTCTCTTTTCAATTACTTTGTGTTATGTTTTTATTAGTGGACCGACGTAGACGCCGTCTAGTGTCGGGCAAAATGGCAAACTGCTTCTTTCCATTTCGAAAGTGACTTGGCGCAGCGTCTCAAAGATTGTCAGTTTTGACAGTGGAATTTTTGCAAGAGGTTTATTGTCTTAGCAAAGATTTGAGATTAAGGACAGATTTGGCGAACTGCGGGAAAGCAAATGTCGAAAATACCAATAAACAAAAAATAAAGGTAAAAATAAATGGAATCAGTAAAGATGAAAAAAATAAACGTAAATATATGAAAGAAAAGCTTATAAATTAAACAGAAAATTGCAAAAGTAAAACTTTCGTATTTTACTTTAAAAACGAAAATGGAATATATGGATGCATACCAAGTTCTTGCCTCTCTCTCCCTTAATACACACACACACACACACACACACACACACATATATATATATATATATATATATATATATATATATATATATATATATACATAAGAAACAACTTTTTTTAGATCAATCATTTCACGGACAAAATCTATATACTTGTATTATCTTTAAATATATATAAAATGAATAATTTATAGATGGTAACGTGTTTCAGCAAAAGCTGTCTAATTATACCCTAATATGTATATATATATATATATATATATATATATATATATATATATATATATACACATATATGTATATATATATTTACATAAATATGCATATACATAATATATATATACATATATATACATATATATATATATATATACGTACATACATATATGTATATATATATAAAATATATGTATATATATATATATATATATATATATATATATATATATATATATATATATATATATACTAAACCTGTTATAGGAAATATAACTATCTGTGAAGTGTCGTTGCAAGTCGGTCTCTGGTCTATCTCTATTTTGCCGGCTCGAGTGAACTCTAATCTACGGTTCTACTTTGCCAAATATTCACAGAAAACGCCGAATTAGCTACACCAACTATATATTATTTCCCGCACTTTCTTATTTTATCTATATTCTGAAGGCAGATAATATATATAAATACATTATAAAATCACTTTACTTAATATATATATATATATATATATATATATATATATATATATATATATACATAAAGATGTAAAAACAAAGACACCATAGACAAATTTTAAAGCTTCATTATTCGAGTGTTGTTGCAATTATTTCGACACCTCATTCGGACAATCTCAAGCTTTACGTAATCCAAAAAAATTCCAAGAAAAAAAGGCGTCTCCTCGAACGATTAGACACGAACGCTCAATAACATATTGTATGTGTATGCATCAGGTTTTCTTCTAACCGTCTGATGAGATGATATTCTGTAATACCTTTGCATACTATACTGCTTTAGATTGCCCGGATGGTGTCGAAATAATTAAAACATTCTTTAAAGATATAGAACATGATTATCTTAAAATGTTTCTTTGTTGTCCTGGTTTGGAAATCTTCATATAAATACTCGTTTAGATCATCATGAAATTAATACTTGATTCATTTTAATTTGACTTAATTTTTATTGGAATATGTACATTGCCAATATTTTTATATATTTTAATATTTTATATATTTGGATGAAAAATATTTTAAACATGCATATACACATATAAAACACACACACACACATATATATGTGTGTGTATATTCATATATATATATATATATATATATTTATATATAATAACTAAAGGAAATGATATTTATATATGTATATATATATACATATATATATATTATTGTTATAATTTAGAATAAGTGTAGACAATATATCTATCTATCTATCTATCTATCTATCTATATATATATATATATATATATATATATATATATATATATATATATATATATACAGTGATGATCATATTTATTGGCACGGTAAAATAAAAGTTAAATTTTGTCTAATAAATTCTAAAAAAGGGATTAAATTAAAGAAAATAACAAAGTATATTATGTATTTTTAACTTGCCTTTCCGATGCAGCAATCGGATTTTAGAAAAAATAAATAACAAAGGAACAACAAACATAATTGCAAAACCCCTTGTTCAAAATTATTGGCCCGGCTTTGTTTTTCTTTTAGTATCAATATAATATCAATCAATTTCCGGTTTACGTGCTTTCTGAACTTTTTTATAGCCATATTATGCTTGTTTAACGCTAATTCAGTGAATAATATTTTTCAGATAATTTTTAGATAGCGATTTATTTAAACTATTATAAGTGACTAAATTATAATTTTCAATCGCCATGGTTAAAACTAAGGAACACAGCGAAGACGTCAGGAAGCTTGTTGTAGAATGCCATACCAATGGGGAGGGCTATGATAAGATTTCAAAGAAGCTAAACCTTCCCAAATCCACTGTTAGAGCCATAATAAACAAGTTCTTTCCCCAAGAGATGAACGGAAAATTGTTCGACAAGTAAAACAAAACCCAAGGATCTCTGTTGGGGAGATTGTTGATGAACAGAGCACCTCTGGAGTGAATGTATCTCGACATACAGTTGGTAGAGGTTTGAAGAGAGCTGGTTTAAAAGCATGTCGTCCGAGAAAGACTCCCTTATTGAAGCCTATGCACCTGAAAGCAAGGCTAGCCTTTGCAAAACGTCATATTGATATAGATGTTGCATTCTGGAAACGTGTTCTATGGACTGACGAAACGAAAATAGAGTGATTTGGCCATAATAAAGTGTCTTATATTTACAGAAAATCTGGCGAAGCTTTCCTGCCTAAGAACACCATACCCACAGTGAAGCACGGTGGAGGCAGTTTGATGTTTTGGGGATCCTTTGCTGCCTCTGGACCAGGGCGACTTGTTAAGGTCACAGGTAGCATAAAAAAAGGAAGGTTATGTTTAAATATTGGATGAAAACCTGAAAGACTCTGCTAAAAAGCTCTCACTTGGTCGTCGTTGGTGGTTCATGCAAGATAATGACCCAAAGCATTTCGCTAAACTGACTAAGAAATGGCTTGAGGACAATCATATTAATGTTTTGGAGTGGCCATCACAAAGCCCAGACCTTAATCCAATTGAAAATTTATGGAGAACATTAAAATTGAGGGTAATGCAAAGGAAGCCTAAGAATCTTATTCAATTGGAGGATTATTGTCAGGAAGAGTGGGCTAAAATTACTACTGAAGAGTGCAACAGCTTGGTTGTAAACTATGAAAAGCGACTGAGGAAGGTAATCAAGGCCAAAGGCTATACAATTGATTATTAAATAAATCGTGCCAATAATTTTGAACAAGGGTTTTTTGCAATTATGTTTGTTGTTCCTTTGTTATTTATTTTTTCTAAAATCCGATTGCTGCATCGGAAAGGGCAGTTAAAAATACATAATATACTTTGTTATTTTCTTTAATTTAATCCCTTTTTTAGAATTTATTAGACAAAATTTAACTTTTATTTTACCGTGCCAATAAATATGATCATCACTGTATATATAGTATATATATATATTATGTATGATTAGTACAGTTCTCTCTCTCTGTCTCTCCTCTCTCTCTATCTCATATATATATATATATATATATATATATGTATATATATACATATATATATATGTGTCTGTGTGTGTGTGTGTGTGTGTATATACTGTTACCATTATCGCTGGAAAAAATGGTTTAATAACTCTTCCGTTCCAGATGCAACCTTTTTTCAGTATAGAGGCTACGTACAACATAAAAAAAAATCGATTACTGGTGCCACATATTGGTAGCTTGGCGCGCCATATCAAGCCTTGATGAAGTCCAAAACTACGTTCGAAACATAGTAGGTGATAGTATTTTTTTCTGGCAACCTCTTTTGCACAGAAGTGTCGTTGCAAGTCGGTCTCTGGTCTATCTCTATTTTCCCGGCTCGAGTGAACTCTAATCTACAGTTCTACTTTGCCAAATATTCACAGAAAACACCCGATTAGCTACACCAACTATATATTATTTCCCGCACTTTCTTATTTTATCTATATTCTGAAGGCAGATACCGTGAAAAAATCAACTTTCCAAGAACTAACCCCCCGTGGAACACTGATCCTCTGGCTTGCTTCTCGGTTGAATACACTGATGTAAACTTTCTAATCGAATGTAAACAAGGTCCTGTTTAGTTCTCACCATGAAATAATTTAACAACACTAGCAGAAATACTAATAATAATCATAATAATCATAATAATAATAATAATAATAATACTAATAATAATAATAATAATAACCCAACCCCGGACAAGAACAACCATACTAGAAATAAACATACTAATAACGAACAAGATAAATGCAACTGTAGACACCGCACACTTTGCCCACTTCAAAATAAATGTCTAACCAAAAGCGTAGTTTACCAGGCCACAGTATTTGCGAATGAAAACCGGAATAACAAGAAATATAACGTAGGTATGATTTCCTTTTACTTCAAAACTCGATACTATGACAACAGAAGTACATTCAACAATAAAAAAAACACCGTATGAAAACAACGCTAGCGAATACATACTGGGAACTCAAGGAAAGCAGACATTCGCCGGTAGTCGAATGGAAAATAATAAGACAAGCTACCACGTGTAGGGACCTAAACGACCCATGTAGATTATTCCTTCATGAAAAAATTGCTATCCTGTACTTTAAAGAACCCAACATCTATTACACTGTAGAAGAGAAATGGCAAATAACTGTGCTCAAAAGAAAAACTTTACTCTAGGATAGGGATATAAAATAGTTTCAAAACTAACAGAAGAGAAAATAAACAAATAAATAAATTATATAAACATGAATATACATAAACGATCACACATATACGTATGCATATATATGTATATATATGTGCATATATATATGTGTAACATACATATATTTATATATAAACTGACATAAATAACACTAACCTAGATTTAAAAAAAGATCAATAAGCTAAATATCCAGACTTAATAGAGAACACACAAAGGAACAAGTCAACCAGAGATCAAATAGGCCTTTGTCCGATGAATGCATTCTGATTGGCTGATAGGAAATGCACGGTGGATACTAGTAAGCTGATTGGCTAAATAAAATTTCAATTGAAGAGGAGCATATAAAAACGACAAACAACCACAGAAATCGCGCATAAGCCTGAAGAATCCTAAAGTTCATGAAACGCGGAATATTGAGTGTAGCTTAATCGACATATACATTTTATAACTTACTATATATATATATATATATATATATATATATATATATATATATATGTATATATGTATATATATATATATATATATATATATATATATATATATATACTAGCAAAAGTACCCGTCGTTGAGTGAGTTCAAAAACAGCCTACAGAAAATGGACTCTGATTTATGAAAGTATGATAGGTTATGAAAAAGAAGGGTTGTAAAAAGATAGCTTCGAATTTGGGGGTATCAAAACCAAAGAAAAATATAGTGAAAGTAAAAGTAAAATAGATAAATCCCATAATTTATTATACCATACCTGTTCACACTGAAACACTTATCACAATATTTTTTGTGTCTATATTAAAAAACCTTGTTAAACTTTGTTACATATTTCCATTGTATGGAGGTCAGGTGCGAACGAACAGCCCATAATTTTATTATACCATATTTCTTCAAACTGAAACATAATAATCAAAGTATACTTACGCAGATAGATATCAAAAGTATTTATTAACGTGGTGCCTATTTCCATTCTATGGAGACCAGCCGCGAACGCAGACCACACACATTTATCATAACATCATTATTTAAGTTTAAACATACTTATCAAAGTATTATTATGTACATCCATATCAAAAACACTTGTAAACGTTTTTTTTTTTCATTTTTAAATTTTCTATTTCCATACTTTGTTGACCAGGCGCGAACGAAAACCCCACAATTTCTATGAGCAACCGTTCCGCCAGATGAAACATACCCATCCTGTGTCTCGTACATCTATCATTATATGTAATCTGTTTTTTAAAATAGTCAGCCATATAGGAGCCTATTCATAACTAGACACACACATTCAGCTTTATATATGTATATATATATATATATATATATATATATATATATATATATATATATATATATATATATATATGTATGTATATATATATATATATATATATATATATCTTCTGTACTCGGTATGACTTCTCATCGAAGATATCGTAAAAGATTATTAAAAGATAATATCTAGTGACATTCCCTAGCATCTTGTTGACAACAAATCCTCGCAATTTGCAAAAGCTGTGTACATCTTCTTTCTCACTGGCAACGACCGTTTGTCCCCACTGGAATTTTGGTAACAACAAGTTTCCTTAAAGTCCTACTACATATACACTCGTCTAGTCTACTGTTCTAGTATAGGTAGATTTCCTTCTCAGCATTTCAGTCTTTCTAGAGCTTCGCCCAAATTTTTGTTATATGATCAGAAATATAATAATAATTATTATTTTAGAGACAAGTATGGCTCAATGGACAGCAAACAGAGAGGAGATTGGACAGGTTGGTATTAAACAGAATATTTCAAGGAGATTTGTTATCGCCACTTCTTTTTGTAATGATAATAATGACACTGAGCATCCCTTGAAGAGAGAAAAACTGGGGTATAACTTTGGATCTGGTGATCTATTGTTTATGGATGATTTGAAAATATGCGGTAGAAATGAAAAGGAAATAGAGAGACTCGAAGAGCTCGTAGGGACATACTCGGAAGACATTGGGATGGAGTTTGGCATGAGTAAATGTGCGGTGCTGGTGAGGAAAAGAGGAGTAAAGGTTCATTCGAATGGAATAGTGCTGCCAAATGGAGAAATTATGAAGGAAATAGAAGATACATGATATAAGTATTTAAGAGTGCTGGAGGGTGTAAGCTTCATGAACAGAGAAATGAAATAAAAAGTCAGGTAGGAGTATCTTAGGAACGAGAAACTAATTGCAAAGACGAAACTGTATGGAGGAAATATAATGAAAGCAGTAAATTTATGGGCAGTCAGTGTTTTGAGATACAGTGCGGGAATTTTAGAATCGTCTGACAAGGATTTGAATGTCATGGATATCAAAACAAGAAAAGTTTTAGCCATGTTTGGTGTATTTCGCATCCGAAGTAGCGTAGCAAGGCTGTATCTAAAAAGGAAAGATGGTGGGAGAGGATTAAAAAGTGTAAAAGATTGTGTTAGAACCGAGGAGATGTCGTTGAAGGACCATGTGGTTAGAAGTGGAAAGTGGATGCTTAATATTGTGGCCAAGGAACTGGAGGTGTGTGAGACCAAGGCTGATTATGTGAAACGTACGGATGGAGAAAGGTCAGAGAAACTGGCTAGGAAGAAAATGCATGGAAGGTTCTTCCAGGATATAGCAGAAGTGGCTGATGCAAGATTATGGCGATGGCTTAGACCTGGGTATCTGGCTAAGAGTACTGAAGCTTTTCTTTGTGCAGCACAAGAGCAGCCATTAGGAACACGATTGTTCACAAAAGTGTTTCTAGGAGAGGAAATTGCTGCAGAATGCCGGATTTGTGGTAAGACCTCAGACTCAATTGCTCACCTTGCAGCAGGATGTAGTGGACTGGCCAGGAGAGAGTACCGCAAAAGACACAATCGCATGGGACTCCGGGTATGTAGGGAGGTGTGTAAGAGGGATGGAGTGAACTGTGCTGAAAAACGGTTTGAGGAGGTGCCTGATGAAGTGAGAACAAGTGGGGATTGCATGGTAGAGGTATGGTGGGACAAAAGTATCATAACGACCAAGCAATTTGAAAATAGTCGTCCGAATATTGTTGTCATTGACAACATCTAAAAAAACTGGCAGATTGTAGACTTCTCACTACCATGGGACAGAAATGTGACAGAGAAGGAGAATGAGGAGTGGATCAATTATTCTCCATTGGCCTTGGAGAAAAGGCGTATACACGGAGTTAAAACACAACTAATCCCGGTTGTAGTTGGTACACTAGGAGTAGTATTAAGTTGTCTGGAACGACAATTGAAAAAACTACAAATCCCCGATGTTTTAGGCCGCCTTCAAACTTCTGCAACTATAGGTACCACCAACATCCTTAGGAAAACCCTTGATCTTTTAAGCTCCTGGTTTGAAGCCGGGATTAAGGGAAATCCTCTGGAAATGAATCGCACTCCTTTCCAGAGAAACGTTCATTAGCGAAATCAGAATTATTATTATTAATGGCGCACAAGGAGCTTTCACAATGGTCATCAAAGATCTCTCTTCGGAAAAAGCTTGTGGTGTTCCCTTGAAGTTGAATGACAACAAGTCATCCCAGATCTCCAGTACTCTCTAACTATTTCGATAGTATTTGCAAATAAGTTTGCATTATCGTAACCGTTGCTTGCCATTGATTTCTCGTTAGCAGCGGTTATTATTCTTCACTGGAATTTGAGTAGCAATAATCCTCTGCAAGGTCCTAGTTTTCTTCGCACATATTCAGCGGAGGTTTGGTCAGTCGTGTATCCTCAGTCTTTCCTTTCTCGTTTACTGTACTTGGCTGTTTTGTCTCACGCCTTTTAGGGAGGGTAGGGATGTGGTAATGGGGGGTATAACTGCTAATATATTTATGCTTGTTCTTATTTTTTTATATCGTTATTATATTGGTTATAATTATTACTATTATAATTATCACTATTATTATGAAAGGAGCTGCGTTGGGAAGCTATATCTGTGCGGTTTGTTGCCGCCATTATCAACATCCTCATCATCTGTAATTTTCTTTTTATACATTTAATTTTGCTTATCTTTCTCTTTTTTTACTTAGACCTGCCCTTACTGTTTTTTTTTTGTTTAGTATTCGTAGTCTTTTTCTGTTTTATAAAATAATAATTATTATTTTTGTTATTTCTTCTTCTTCTTCTTCTTATTATTATTATTATTATTATTATTATTATTATTATTACTATTATTAATAGTAGTAGTAGTTGTTGTTGTTGTAATTGTAAAAAGATGGCGGAGAGGGTAGGGGTATAATGTTAAGCGGAGACGAGAAGGCAAACAACAAGAGTAGCTATAGTATATATAGCTTTGCTATCGGTAATATCTCTAATACATTTTTTTCTGAGATTTGTACTCGGATATTTTATTAATTTAGGAAAAAAAAAACAAACGCCGCAGGCTGTAAAACTCTCTTGAGAATAAAATGTTATTCCTTCGATTTCCAAGGCTATTCATTTAAAAAAAAAATCATGAAAGTCTACTAAATGGAAACGTTCTGCTATTTATCTACTCTAGCATCAAACGGAAAAAAGTGTATTTGAATTCATGGCAGGAAGATACAAAAGCGTTGGGCTTTGTTTGAATTCCATAAGAACATGGCAGTTCGAATTCATAAAGAAAACGGAACGCTATTTACTTAGCGAATAAACAGCGTTTATTGTTTCCTTTATTTTTTGGCATTTCTTTTGAAAAATAAAGCATTTCGATTTTCTTCCCTCTATTCGAAGAAATGAAGGTTATTTAGTTTAATATTTAACTAAGAAACACCATAGATTCTCTCTCTCTCTCTCTCTCTCTCTCTCTCTCTCTCTCTCTATGTTGCCTTCTCTCTATCGCTTTTCTCCGTGTCTACTCTCCTTTTGGTTATGTTCTCTACCTGTCGCTCTGTATCATTCTGTGTGCATATATATATATATATATATATATATATATATATATATATATATATATATATATTTATCTACCTATCTATCTATCAATCACTATATAGAAAACTAGCAAGGTCCGTTAACCGCCGTTGCCCGGTGGTGGCCTGCCCCTTCAAACCGGGTAAGAAATTAAATTCTATCCGGTGTTGTTGTTTTTCTTGTTGTAACCCGACTGCTAACCTCTTCATGTTAAGAACGGCTCTCATAATAGACACCCCATTTTTTGAGTTATGGCGTGATTGTCAAAACATTTGCCCGAAATGTAACTTTTAAAATCGTTGTCAGGATTCCCACGCGCAAATATTATGAACGAACACAAATATTTAGTGACTGAAGTGTGAATAACCCATGCGTACTAATCTGTCGGGCAGAGTACTAATGCAGGGTATGTTATTTATGTTGGCAAGATTGGAGTGTAGGTAGCAAACAAACACTATATAACTTAAAACGAAGTAAATTGATGTAGTCACATCTACGTTACCATGTAGTCATGTAACAGTTATGGAAAAAAACACTGTAAACAAAATGACTTCTTTAAATGATAACACAATTATGTATTTAAGACAATAGATACAGAATTTTGTTTATATTATAAACAATAAAAATAGAACAGTTTATAATTTAATGGATGGAGTACTGTTGCCACATCTGGGCGGGAGCTGATAGAAAAAAAAATTATACTGCCTTGATAGACTTCGTAGCCTCGTAGATGTCCTTTTCTATTCCCTGTAATCTTTATGTCTTTAACATACGCTCATTCAAATTTTATCATCGTTTGTCCTCGTATTTAAAATAGCTATGACCACAGTCGAAGCAGGTGAGGCAAAATATAGATCGGTTTGCTTATAGGAGTATGAAACAGCAAAAAAGTCAAACTACAATGGCCGATTAATTCAGAATAATCGAAAGTTAGTTTCAAAATATTGTTGGACAATTTCTAAGTGCAACGCTGTATTAAGGTGTAGAATATCATACCCCCCTTATAAATGCTACTAAAGAAACGAATCACTCAAATACTTAGCTGAATTACTCAGACGCAAGGATCTGGCTGAGAAAATTACTCATTTAAAGCTTGACCATGGCTTCAGCCAAGATCGCCGATGTCTGGTCATTAAGGAATCAAGGAGCAAGTAAATAAGTAAAAGGCTCGTAAAAAAGCTCCAATAGTCACTGCACGAAAAATGAAAGAACTGTGGAGAAGCTATGCAAGCATCTATTATGCGGAATCTAATTTGCGGTTGAGTTCTGTATTCTACGGAGTGTTTCCACCGAATAGAAGAGATAGAATTAACCCTGTGCTTTATCTAAAGGATAATCCCAGACTAGAGAAAATGGTATTTACAGGAAGCCACAACAGAGTACATGGAAAACTGGCCACAATTATCAGAAAGCGTATAACGCCCGAGGGAGTTTATTTATTTATTTATATATATATATATATATATATATATATATATATATATATATATATATATATATATATATATATATATATATATATATATATATACGTATTATTATTGCCGAAATACGTCATAATTAAAACCATAAAGTTTGTGAAAGCTAGACCTTAATTACGGCATATATGCGCGAAGGTCATGCTCAAGAAATTGTAAAAAAAATACTCTCTCTCTCTCTCTCTCTCTCTCTCTCTCTCTACCGTTATAAAAAAGTACACTTCGTATGTGAGGGGGTGCGTTTCATCCTACATAGCTTTCGAAACAGCTGAGCCTATCATTTGAAAATGTCACACAAAAGTATTGTATATGGTTTGCAGTGTCCTGCAATAGGTTTTGTATCGAAACGCATTCGATGTGTATCATGAATCTAAAAACTTCGATCCTAAACGTGTTTTTTTTATAAGCTTGCACCGGACGGGAGATAATAAAATCTTAGCAAATGAGTTATTCTTAAGAAAAGAAACCGAATTATTAATATATATATATACATATATATATATATATATATATTAATAATTCGGTTTCTTTTCTTAAGAATAACTCATTTGCTAAGATTTGCTAAGATTTGCAAGCCATATACATTACTTTTGTGTGAAATTTTCAAATGATAGGCTCAGCTGTTTCGAAAGCTATGTAGAATGAAACTCACCCCCTCACATATGAAGTGCACTTTTTTATAACGGTAGAGAGAGCGAGAGAGAGAGATAGATAGATAGATAGAGAGAGACAGAGAGAGAGAGGAAGAGAGATACTTTTTTTTACAATTTCTTGAACATGACCTTCGCGCATATATGGCGTAATTAAGGTCTAGCTTTCACAAACTTTATGGTTTTAATTATGACGTATTTCGGCAATAATACGTCGAATGTTTCCTCCCAAGTTTTCTATGATGTACGCTTTATCGGCTTATTGTCGTACTGTCCATGTGATCAAAGAAATAAAGCTAATGATCTTACATCGCATGAACCAGGTGATCACTAAACAGGGATTTTTTTTTACGTTTGAAAATCTAATGCGGAATTATTTCATCCTGTGCTGTGGAGAGTAGAACTCTGCTGTTGAAATGGCATGTCTTCAACTCCTATATGTTTGGAAAAGGTGCCTTCTATTTAACGCAGGAATAATTTTTTGTAGCGCTCAGCATTAATTATTAGGTCTAGACATCAATTTTTCAAGAAATTTGAACCAATAATGCTACAAGCCTATAAAACGCACAACACAGTGAACTGTTATGGATGTAATGAGGTTTGGGCAATTGCTTGTTTATTAGCATCCCTCTAAATTCAGGAATTCTGTTTATTGACATAGCTATTAAACTAAAAGTGTATTTCATAGTATACATTGGGAAGAAAATTAAGTATAAATCGCAATGTTACCTAATGCTATTACACCAAATATGTAGCGTGCACGATTATCATATGGCTTTAATTCCGGCACAAAATAAACCATGCAAACGCAAAACAATGATTTTAACGAAATTTTCCATAAAGTACATTATTAATTATGATTATTAACACTACACTATACAGTAGAAATTGGTTGTAGTGTGATCACGTGACGGCGTCTTATAAGATGGGTATGCTCATTTAATGTGAGTGTACCGCAAACACAGTGTCTAATTAATCGTTATGCTATTCAATCAGGAGCGCGATAAACTCGCCTAATGCACGATGTGTTGCGCTAACTGCCGATTCTTTTCAAAATAGTTGCACAATTTGCAAACGCTGGTCGGGTGTTAGTGTCCTCCTGGCGATTTACCGAAGAGTGTTTTACTCAAATAAACGCATAGTTGCAAAATTTGTAATTAAAGAATATAAATTTGTTAATTGAAAGTTCGTTTTCTCAAAAGAACACAAAACAAATCTGTATAAGTGTTCAGTAGTTAGTCTCAAACGACGGGATGGTAAGCCATAAAAGGCGTCATTTTGCTAAATGGTAGAAGATTTGGAGATCCTGATGCAGAAGGCTAAAAATAACTTGGAATGCTTTAACTTGATAGAATGCTTTGCAAGTAAATATAAGAGAAGACAGAGATGTATATGAAGATATTCAATGTTATAAAATCTAGGCTAAATAGAAGGAACCTGTTCTCTATCATCAATTTGTAAGCGATTGCTGTATTTCGATACAATTCAGCTTTTATAGGATGGGCACAGGACACATCAAAAGATGGATATAGACACACTGAAAATGTTCGTCAAGTATGAAGCACTTCACCTAAATGCTAATGTGCTCAGGCTGTATATCAAAAGTAAGGAATAATGGAGAGGGCTGATTTCGATTGAAAATGTGGCTGGGGATAGCTTAGACGTGTTCACGACTACTTGACTAAAAGCCACGAAGTGTCATAAGCAGCAATGGTTAAATAATAAGATATAGATAAAGATTATTTGGAAGATAAGCAAAAGTACCAGTGAAATATCGAAGCAGCAAAGTTGACTAAGTTGATAAGACCGAAACGTCATAGTCAGTTTGACCGGCATACTAAGGAACAATAATGTCAGGACACGTGGCATTTCTGTCTAAATGTGACTTGAAAAAAGGAAACAGAAAAGCTTATATTTGCTGCTCAGAGACAAGCACAAAATACAAATGCAATAAATATAAACATCTATGGAAATGACTGTTCTGATAAGTGCACGTTGTGTGGTATATTTCTTGAAATAGTGCAACACATTTTTAGTGCGCGTCTTTACTTGCTTAAAAGAGTAAAACCGTCGCCGGAACAAAGTGTGTACGAATCTGCACTTGACATTTTCTTCTAAAAGTTTAGACTCCAAGTAACAGACCAATAGAAACCAGCATCACCCAGAAGGGATGATGAAAACGAGGACGACGATAAGATTCTCTTAGATTTCCTTATTTAGTGTGACCGAGAGATAATTCACAGGAAAGTGAATATTGTAGTTCTATGCAAAAAGATCAACGAATGTAAAATTATTGATGTGGCTTGCCCAAACGACATCAACAGTCAAGAAGTAATATAACTACGGTACTATTTGAAACAGAGGGTGAAATAAGAAAAATCCCATTCATAGGTGCGCTTGGCTGAAATCGTAAGGAGCTTATGAAACAACTGAACTCATTGGGAATGAGATACAACATAACCGCCTGGCAGAAGTCTTGCTTGGCTCAGCACACGCCCTCCACCAGGTGTTTTCCATCTAATTGTCTCTTTGATCATCTTAACTAGCTTTGATGGAAGAGACCGCTTTTGAGGAAAAATCGGTGCAAAGCATCACAACATTGAAGTGAATCGAATAATAATAATACAGGTTCGTTAATATTTCGAGATTTTTTAGCAACTCTCATTGGGATCGGTAATTGCATCGGAACATTGACATTAGAACAGAATTGGCAAATGTATTTGAATCGGGAAACACTTTTGGATTCGTCACATAGCCACAATGCAGAACTGTGAAAAAGTGAAACAGACTTTCTCTGGATGACTATAAATTTTCCATATCTTTGGTTGAGCAATATAAATGAGGGAAATAAACTGTTGCTAGCTTCTAAAGTAGTGCTCTTGGTTTAAACAAATTAAGCTTAGGTTATTTGAACAGTGTTTACTCATTTTAATTTCGCATACAGTGAAATTGCGTAACGGTTTGCAGCGCTGACTGTCGCCTTACCGACTGAGTTCTAAATCCGGATTGAGGTAATTGCTAGTTTAATATCACTAAGGAGCTGCGATACAGCGAAAAATTATGTCTATGGATTATTACATATAATTTAATTTCTCGTTTTCAAACTCGGTGACTGGGACAGCTTTGAGATAATATAACTCTTACCCTCACAAGCAATATTTTGTGTGTGTGCCTGTAATAAATTATATATGTATTTTGTTATTTCCGACGAATTGACTTACAGCAGCTTCCACAAGAATAATGGTGTCTCTGAAACGACACACTCTCAATTAACTTTATCTAAAGACTGATTCTTGCACGAAGTGAAGGACTTAACGCAATGGCTGGGTCAGTAAACACGATCTATTAATCTTGAACAAATCTTTCCAAATCGAATTCAGATTTGTTTAGCTAAAAATAAATTATCTATTCAATGTGGAAATGTGGTCTATAACATGACTTGATAAGTAATTAAATGTACAATTCGATTACCTGCGAACGATAGGATCAGATGATTTTTTTTCGATGACTTTACCTTTATTGACTTCAGACACAGTGAATTGCTTCTAACACGGAATGTTCTAATAAAGATAAAGACACATATTACTGTACAACGTTGCTCTTCCTTGCAACATCTTTCCCACAGAAGAGAGGTTGCGAGCCTGTATCTGCTTTATCGTTATTTCCATGGCAAGTACTCGTCTGAACTTCAATCGATGATGTTCCCTCGCCGACCTAAAAATACGAAATACTGAGCTAGCATTGACCAGATGACATTTAATTCTGATTGACGAATTCATTTTGGATATTCAACAACGTTTAATTGATTTAGTGACACTGAGGGTACTATATTTAAACTGTCTCTACAACGGTTATGAAATTCTGGCATCCAAACGCACATCTTTATACGTAGAGTTGTATTATTACTCGCTATTGTTTGAACTGGAATCGAAATGCCCGTCCTTTGTATTTTTATTATCAAATCACAAATATATATATAAGCTGTATCTACTTTTAATTACTTTTACATGTAATCCTATGCATTCAATCACGGTTCATATCTAAATGTTAAGATAATTCTCTTTATTTGTAATTTGTATAATTCTGACTCTCCTCATCTTCTGATGAGAAGCATTAAACTTCGAAATGGCATAGTCTAAATACGTGTTTTGTAGTTTTCCCTTTTAGTTTTTATCCCTATTTTTATGATATAATACAATTATATATAATTTTTATTCCTTATCTTTCATTTAACATAATTTTTCCTCCTCTTATTGGTGTTCATTTTTTTATTATCCTGATGAGTTTTGTTTTGTTAAATATTTACTCTTTGATAACATAATTATATTATATATAGAAATATAATATTTATCTCAAATCTTAAAAGTTATTTCGATACCTACATAGACTAATGTTTTATACGTACGCAATCATCGGACGAGAAAACGTAAATTACTGATAATCGGGAGGTTCAAGCAAATTCAAAAGGTTACCCTTAATTTTGATGTTTCGAATCTTACTTTAAGTTCTCTCTAATTCTCTCTCCTCTGGTCTTTAGCAGGTGATGCAAGTGGGAGAGAGGTGGTTGGATAGTTTTAATGTATCTAAAATAAAGCTTCTATCTTTATATCATCAACGCTCTTATCCACGTTTGGCATCAATTGCAATAAATGTCTTTCATTTTAAATGCCGCTCCATGTTTTGATAAGCTTCTAGGTCTGACGTTTGTTCATAATCTGTTACAAGCCCCGTAGTAATTAATTATGATAATCAAGCCAGTATAGGCTTAGCACAGAACACGGTAATCAACCAACAATCTAAGCATATAAATATAAAATACCATTTCATAAAAAACGAGGTTAAAAAGGAATGCATTATTTTGAATTATATATCATCAGAACAAAAGATCGCTGATGTATTTACGAAACCCGCGACAAGAAGAAAGTTACATCGTTTTTTTTCTCCAAACTTGTGTGGGGATTCAACTGTATACTTTTTTTTCACGGACCTGTATGTATATAGATTTCTATATATCAAAAATAAAAAAGTCAGGCACAATACGTTAAACTGTATCCATTTTATTTGTGTTAACACTTTAACCTACTAATGCGTAAGTAATACTTTTGCTGGAAAAAAAAAAAACTCTTTGTAATTTTCCTTTTCGACAAAATACTTTTTTAAGGCGCGCAGGAATTACAATTGATTTTTTTGTGCACATTAGTTTTCTTTCTAATTTTTCAAAAATGTCCTATCTTTTTGCATTGTTTTCATTAACAAAAAAAAATCTTTAAACGGGTACATATTGCATGTATATTTATTTATATGTGTGCGTTTTTCTTTCCTTTTCTTTTTTATACAAAACTGCATAATCAAATTTAAGAAATGGCTTCTTTTTCACATAGCCACCTCTTTTTAAAGTTGAAATACCTTCCATTTCTTTTATTTCTCTTTTTTGTACACATCTTTGTTTTTGACATTTGAACACAATTAAAAACGGCGTCTTTTTACATGCTAAAATTCTAAGATCCTAATGATTTCTAATTTTTTGTTATGTAAAATTGAATATGAAAATATATATTCATTTTTGAGAAAAATGAGCACAAGGGACTCACGTATTATAAAAAATAGGGAGGATGTTGCAATATTTTGGACTTGTAATGGGGTATATATTTAATTGCTGTCCACATCAGCAATATGTGGCACAAGGCCGGAAAGTGCGAAAAACGCAAGCTCCCCTAAAGGAGGGACACTCCTGCAATTTAAAAAAAAATTGCCTGAGTAACGCCGTCGGCATTCCCCGGTCGGGGCGCCTCAGGCAGCAAGCAATAAACTTGCCCAACCGGAAAGCCCGGTGGACAGGCCTGGGAAGGTGGACCACTAGGTATTACCCAGGCGGCGTACCTCAGTCCAACATGTGCTGGGCCGGTTCCCGGTCCATCACCTATTGAGCTGAGTGTCAAGTGACGAATCCTTGACGTGTACTACCCTGTCTCCCCGCAGCCGAAGCCGCTAGGAGACCTTCCCCATCAGACGAAGTGGTGGGGGTATGATCCCACAAAGTCGGATTTTTCTATTTATAAACGATGCTGCTATGAACTGACGACTCGAATTAATTAACGTTCTGCTGCCAACGAATCAGAACCAAGAGGTGCTTCATAAATATTAAACCTTTTCTGGAGCAATTTCACATGTTTATCCCCCGTCTCGACACGGTAAGAATATTTGATCTCTGGAACTATCTACTGCAAACAAGTCACCTGTCAAAACTTGTTTAGAACAACGAACCATCGGAAACTGTTCTGTCTAATGCAAACCAGTCACCTCTCAAGACTTGTTTAAAACAATGAACCCCTCTGAAACTTTTATGAAACTAAAAATGGCTTTTTTTTTACACAGTGATCACCACTTATCAAGGCCCGGAAGCCACTCAGGGATAAGGGTTATTGCAAGTACATTACGTTAGTGTGGAGATTTGATTAAGTGTTTACTTAAGGGGGCGGTTCATTAGGAATTTGTTAACATTAGACTTGAAGACTTCCAAGTATTAGTCCGGAGGGAAGCAGGCAGACGGAACAGAGTTCAACAGGCGTGCAGTTCTAAGAAAGAAGCTTTGTTCATGAAATCCGCGTTTTGATTTAGGCACAGATATAGAGTGGGGGAAATTTTTCACAGTGGATTCAGCTAGACGGGTGTTTTTCGTTAAAGATTGGCGAGGGGGGACCAGGGATTGGAGTTCAGACGAAGTCATCTGTCTCCCACTACAGACCAATAAGTCTCCAGTGTGTCATGAGTAAGATGCTGGAATCCATATTAAATAGAAAAGTAGTCAACCACCTCAGCAGAAATAACCTTCTTGCAATATGGTTGCCGTTTCTGACAGACCTACAGCAGATGTGCGAACTGTTATATCTCATATGATTAGCGAATCTCTTGACAGACTTCCTCTCTAAGGCAATTGCTCTTGACATATCCAAGGGATTCGATGACGTTTGACAGAAGGGTCTACTTTACAAGATTTCCAGTTACGGTATAACTGGAAATCTTTTCTCGGTCATTAAATCATTTCACCCCGATAGGCTAATAAGAGTAGTGATTGATGGGCAGAAATCAGAGGCCCTTAATATTAATTCTGCATCCCCTCAGGGGTCTATCTTAAGCCCAACTCTCTCTCTCTGATATGCATCAATGATCTATCAAAACACATACTTAAATCATTCCTTGGCATCTATGCTGATGACACGACCATCTACGGCAACATATCAAAGGCCGTAAATGACAAAGCTCTCTCTGATTCTCTCTCCTCTGATCTTGAGTGCGTGGTACAGTGGGGGAAGACGTGGCTGGTTACCATGAATGCATCTAAAACCAAACTCCTATCCTTACATCATCAACGCTCTGATCCCCATCTGAGATCAATTGAAATGGATGGCTCTCGTCTAGTGGGAGATCCATGTTTAGATAAGCTTCTGGGCTTGACCTTTACTCCTTACCTGAAATGGAACACGTACATCAAGTCAGTTTCCAAGGTCGCTGGAAAAATGGTAGGATCCTTTTGCCGCTCCAGAAGATATCTCACCCCTGATGCAATCATCTATCTGTATAAAAGCTAAGTGCGTCCAAGGATGGAGTACTGCTGTCACATCTAAACAGCTGTAAAAACAGCCTACCCTGCCTTGACAGAGTACAAAATAGGCTTCTTGGCCTAGTGGGTGATGCCCTTTTCTCTTCCCTGCAACCTCTCTCCCACAGGAGATACGTTGTGAGCCTGTCTTTGTTTTATCGTTAATATCATTGTAAGTGCTCGTCTGAGCTCTAACCTCTGGTCCCCCTCTCCAATCTTTTACGATAAATATCCTCTAGTTGAAACTACTGTCAACAATTTTCCTCACTCCTTATCTGTGCACAAAATCAAAACGTAGATTCCATGAACAAAGCTTCTTTCTTAGAAGTGCACGCCTGTTGAACTCTGTTCGAGTTGTCTGTTTCCCACATAACTACAATCTGGATATCTACAAGTCCAATGTAAACAAATTCCTGATGAACCGCTCCTTAAGTAAGTTACTTTATCAAATCTCCAATACTAACGTACTGTACACACGATAACCCTTATCCCTGAGTGGCTCACGGGCCTTGATAAGTGGTGACTACCTTGTAAAAAAAGAAGAATTGATGGAGCATGTGCATGTTTATCGGGTTGACTAAACTAAAGATTCCTGAGCTCGTCAGATGATTTTAAGAAAAATAAACCTGAAGAAGGCCAATTGTTACATAGCCCGAAATGTGCTCAAAATAACACTCAAGGTGAGAACATAAGCTTGAATAATTCCAATAAATCGAGTAATAGTGTACGCAGCATAACCATAATGACGTGAAATAAAACAGTTAAGGAAAGATTTTCATTCATCCGGAATATTGGAAATTTCTTTATATTTGCTAGAAAAATTAAACACTTAAAAATAACTTGAAATAAAGTGCGAGAATTGCGTCGAAATAAGAAATTATGGTACCCGGCCTATTCCGGACTACTTTGCTGATATAAAGTCCAAACGTTTGTTTATTGTAATTCCTAAGAAGTTTGAAAGGTACAATCCATGTCGGTTCAGCAAAGCGTTCGATCCAAGTGATTAAAACGGCAAACATATGAGATCTCTCCAGAGAATTGGTTTAGCCTGGTCATTAAAGCAAGATTAATTCATTGTTAAGTATAGGGAAAGATATAAAGAACCGCTGATATCTTCTTAATGAGGCACTACATATCCCGTTTGCAATGCCTGCTAATAAATAACTGTACTTTATTATCAGAATTGAAAACGTCCGGCATCCAAGGAACTCTGGATTTGGAACGGTATTCAGAACTATGTGAAGATTGCGGTTCATATCTTAAACACTGGGATAAAATTACGCGAAAGCATGAGAATCTTTTCATCACATCGCCAACAAATATGAATGCTGACCGAAATGCATGCGATGCAGAATGACGGGCGATTTCGCATTGTTATTTCCAGGGGATAACACACACACACACACAAACACGCACACACACACACACACGCACACACACACACACGCATATATATATATATATATATATATATATATATATATATATAAGCGAGATAACACACTGATAGATATTACTTAAAGTAACACTTTCAAGAAGATCCTAGCCAAAACGGAAAAGCTCAATATTTAAGAATAGAACAACATATAAGTTTCGTGGTCCAATTTTAAATCGTGAAAAAAAAAACATATATTCGATTTAAGAATTTATTGTTTGGCAAAGGAAGATATAGAAGTGGTTATTTTTATTTCCTTAATCCATGGATTTTCAACTATGGCTCATATCATCAGAGGAAATGAAAAACAGTTAGCAAAATTTTCAGCTGCGAATGGACGCTATTTTGCTTTTCAGAACAAAAAAAAATATATTTTCAATAATTTTGCTGAAAAGCAAAATAGCGTCCATTCGCAGCTGAACATTGTTGAAAATCCATGGATTAAGGAAATTTTAAATAACCCCTACAATATATTCCTTTGTCAAACAATAAATTCTTAAATCGAATATATGTCTATATGTTGTTTTTTCAGAATTTAAAATTTCACCACGAAATTCATATATATATATATATATATATATATATATATATATATATATATATATATATACACGCAAATTCTACTGAAAGAAGCAAATCAACGTAACTGTTTGAAACATATACATCAAAAGTAAGAGCATGTTTAATAATTTTATCATTCATACTAAACTAACCGCAGTTATCTATGGCGTAACAGATATGTGTTAATAATAAACAATATTGGGCAACAGACTTCGGCAGTTGGATTTATGTCCTCAATGAAAATATATTGGTAACATATTAGAGACTTCTACTAGATCATGTCTTAATAAATGAATGCAAATAATCGCCATTTATTTTATACAAATTATTTTCTATATTTTGTGTAGGTGCGTGGGAAAGAGTAACATGTGCCAAACATAATGAGAATAAAAATAATGATAATTTAGCTAAGAAAGGTCTGGTTAAATATTCGTCTTGGCATGAAGTACTAATTGTTTTTCGTTACATTCAAGACAGACATTTTCAAGGCATTTGGGTATCTTTAGCGCTGACATGCTTGATTTAATTGCCTTACCTAATGTATCGTCTTCATGGAAACGCACTCTTTTATACTTTATATCTAGAATGTAGTCGTTTGCTCGTTGTGTCGTTGAGAAAAATTGCATTGTAAATTAGCTTTAATCTAGTGCTTTTTCTTTTTACAAAGGAGTCAACACTTACCAAGGGGCATAGGCCGCTCGAGAATAACTATCACAGAAGTGTGTTTACTCAATATATAATCGCAAATCGCGTTTAAAGCAAATAACAAAATGTCGATACTTTATTAGTGTATACTTTCTCCCGTTTTTGTCAATTAAATATCTATGCACGATTAATAATAACAATCCCAATTCAAAATCCTATATGTAATGGAGAGACACACAGATCAAATTGTTTGTCAGACCTGAGAATACTTGACTGCGTTACGTCCAGAGGGTCGATACATACAATGCTAGTGGATATCTTCTTTTACTGAAACTGAACGTATCTGTATCTTCTAAGTTTATCCGTTTCGGGCCGCTACGAAATTAACTACTTAAAACAGAAGACAACCAGAAATCGTTTGATACCGAACTATTTACTACAAATTTATGGATATAAAAATACTTAACAATTAAGTATGTCTATAATAAACTCTAATCTATAAACATCCTTTACTGAAGAAGGGAATCGAATGCCGAGTTTGTCTAACTTTCAGAAAGACATAGATTTAATCTCTCGCCGTTTCTCTACTCTTAATTAAATATTTTACCTGGGCAGAATCTGCTAGAAGCAACTTATCCTACTTTGAGAGAGTTCCAAATAGAATTCTTAACTTAGTGAGGAAATGCCCTTTTCTCTTCCTTGCAACCTCTTTCTCACAGAAGAGGCATTGCGTGCCTGTCTCTGCTTAATCGTTATTTTCATGGCAATGCCCGTCTGAGCTTAAATCTATGGTTTCCCCCTCATCAAACTTTCTCGAAAAACACTCGTCTTGCCAAATCCACTATCAATAATTTTCCACACTTTTTATATGTGTCTAAACCTAAAGGTAAATTCCATGCTCCTTGCTTAGAATTACACGCCAGTGGAACTCTCTTCCGTGTGTTTGCTTCTCAACTGACTAGAATTTTATTGTTTTCAAGTCCAACATAAACTATCCCCCAGGTAATCCAATTTACAAAATTTGTAACTTATGTATACCGATTAACTGTTATCCTCGAGTGGCCCCGGCTCTTGATAAGTGGTGAATCCTTTCTAAAATAAAATGTACTTCACGCATAGTGCACATCTACATTATTCTTTTGTAGATCGTCGTAAGGTTATCCGGAACAGAACGGAATGGCCTTTATTCTTAAATCAGTCAGGAAATGTAAGCATGTTTGAGATAGCGATTTCAAGTCAAATTTCTCACAGGTTATAAGATTTAATCGAGATACAGGAGGCGACCGATCGGACAAACATTTTTCGAATAAGTGCCTTCAACATTTTTTTGTTGTAAAATGTTATGATTGACACAATTATTTTTTTGTTGTAAAATGTTATGAGTGACACAATTATCTTACTATCGGGAAGACATAATACTGAAATGCAATTGTTATAGTATTTTGAAAGTACAAGCGCCAATATTTTCTTGCTAATATGAACAGGGGGCAGCCTAATGATTCTACCTATAAGTCTGGTGTCCGTCCGTAATGACTAAATATATATGGATTACGTAGTGGATATTATACTTAAAGCGAACTAGATTAAAAAATAAATAGAAAAATGCGAGCATGAGAATTAACTTGGTTAAGATTAAACATGGCAAATAAAGGGACTAGTTGGTAAAACTGGAAAAGAAAAAGAGAATACATTTTAGTAAAGAATATAATAAATTTATTTAAATATTGCAGCATAAACAATTGATTATATTATGTTAAATTTGATTTCCTTAAAAATTCTGTATTCTGCAATATTTTAAGTTATTTAATTATTATGGTCTTAACTAGAATATCTTGTTTTTTTTTTCTTTTTAAGTTTTAACAACTAGTCCTTTAACCTTTCTAAAATTAATTACGTCTCATGCTCGCATTATTCTATGTAATCTATGATTTTTCCAGGCTTTGCACTGAAATAATATTTTCTTTTTGTTTGCAAAATATTCTTTTTATTCTCTTGATTTATAGACATAATCAATAGTTATTTATTTTTTTATGAAATAATTTATAAAGGATATTATGAGGAAATATATATTTTTTAAATATTGGTTGTTAATTATATTTCTAAACCATGCACACTTATGTTTTCTATGAAGTTCGAGCAATTTCCTATAAAACTTAATAAACAATTATTGAAAGGTAAAATAAACAGTAACAACAGCAAACGCAATTCAAAGATATGAATAAATATACAAACACAATTTATTAAAAGTGAGATTTTTGAACAAATATTTAGAACAAACTAAAATATTAGTGTTGAAAAATCTATTTTCCTGATAAAACTTGTGGAATGTAAAAATGTGAGTCATTAAATAGTTTGTACATTTGAATAATTATTAAAAAAAAAACTGTCATCAATAAAACTTTTAAGGAATCAATTAAAAAAAAACAGATAGTAGAAAATAAATTATATTTGAACAAATCTTAAGGAAATTAATAAAAAACATTCCTTAGAATTCCTTTTATACTTTTGTAAAAAATACATTCTGCTGAAAAATAATTAAGATCCATTATATAACAATCTGTTTAACGGATTTCTTTTAAATGAAGAATTCCATCCCAGTTAAATTTTCTGCCGCCATAAAGATACACAGAGATAATGAACGGCTATATTGTGATCAATTATATATATATATATATATATATATATATATATATATATATATATATATATATATATATATATATATATACATTCGATTTTTATTCAGAACAATTCTTTGCGTAAAGATTCCAAATTATTTAATGAAAATAATGTTAAAAATTATATATGAAGTCGTCTACCTTCAATAAAATTCATCTCTTATCTTCCAATGTTATCTCTCTTTCTCTCATTCATTCTCTGTATTTCACTTTTTACCTGTCTATCTCTCCTGTGTTGATTTCTCTTTTCTCTCTTCTTCTCTGTTTCTCCTTACTTCCTCTTTTCTTCATGTAATGTTTTCTTCCAAATTTGAAATCATTACAATCAATTCATATTTTGGCGAAACAGTAAAATGAATTACGTAATTAAATAAATAAACAAAAAAGACGAGAGAAAATAGAGAGAAGTTAACCGTCAACATCGTAAGCCAAAGATGGCATACTAACTGAATTCTCGATTTGATTTATGAACGTATTAACGACGTGATAAATCTTGAATAAAAATCTTACCCTTTTCTTTTTACTGCTAGATACTGAAACTTAGGTATACGGCAATAAGTATCCCTTTATGTCTTTAGCGTTATAATCAGCGAAGAAAATAAACAAATCAGAATTTATGTTGTTAATACACCAAATAAAAATCGTAATGTCTCGGATTTTCTTTATATTTATTAAAAAATTATTCGCATTTAAAAGAATGATTATTACAATAAAATAAGATAATTCGTACAATATAAACAATGTACCTGGTTTATATTCATATATAAAAATCCCATGTTTTGACGATAAAATACATTGGAAACTGGGGATAAAACGCCAATCTGGAAATGCTTGCTATATTAACCAACAGCCAATCAGAAGAATTCGTTTCTATAAAACATCAATGTTGGAAATGTGGCTATGGTCATCAACAGCAAATCAGAAGTAACCGTCTTTCACGTTCCCAAAATATTCTGGGAACTTTTGGATGCCCGCAATTTAAAAAAAAAGAATGTTGGCTTTTAGACGAAAGTGAAAAGTTTTTTTTTTAATATGGCTGAGAAAGTGACCCATGACCTGTAAAAATCATTTGAAATTTAGTCGCAAAATGAGTAAGAGATCAGGCGTTGAAGCAGTTCGTAATGAGTTAAACGTATATATATATATATATATATATATATATATAGTTATATCTTTATATCTATAAAAACAGAGATGTGTGTGCCACAGACGATTTCTGATTGGTTAATCCAATAATCACATCTCCTAAAAAACAATCGTGTCTACGCTCTTACCTTTACCATAAAATATTATGGCTTTATTTATTGTCCATCTTGGAAGGGTTTAATTTTTTAATAACTTGTTATTTACAAATTAAAAAAATACGAAACTATTATACGAAACTAAACTACACGAAACGCGCACACACGCACACACACGCGTTCACTACCGTCACGTTGTTATGGCAACCAAACCCGCTGACTACATAAACAGTAAACACACACAGTAAATGTGATTTTCTTCTTTTTCTCATTTCACTCGTGGTCTTAAATTCATTTCGGGTTTGTATTACTGTACACATAGATTCGAATAAGTTGCCAAAAAACAAATATATAACAAATAAATGTTATCAAAGGCAAGATAAATTACTTTTCTACCAAACTGGATATATTTTTCGTGTTTTTATTCAATTTAACATGTTTATTCAGCTCGAAAAGCATACAGTCTTTACCGATGTATTGAAAAATTCAAGATGGCGGCCGATTCTCTCTTTAACACGGTAAGTTTGGAAAAAGGTGTAATAAATAAAAAACCGGTTAAAATACTGTTAAAAACTCGCTCAATATATGTTACCGTGACATAGGTTGACATATATTCGGCGCGTTTTTAATAGTATTTTGTATAGTTTTTTATTTATAACACCTTTTCCCAAACTTACGGTGTTAAAGAATGTGTGAGACGCCATCTTGAATTTTCCAACATCGGTAAACACTATATTCTTTTCGAGCTGAATAAACATGTTAAATTGAATAAAAACACGAAAAATATATCCAGTTTTTATCGGTTTTTTTCCTTCTCTGCAGAAGTACAAAAAAAAAACAAAAAAACGGAAGGTACTTTTACAGAATGTTAAACTATTCTTTCGAAGAAATTTAGCAAAAATACCTGTAAACCAGGAAATCGGTAAAATGTCATCATGGATGAATACTTGTCTATTATAATTTCTACCCTTGACAAAAACTTAGCCATAACAAAAGAGATTTATTGTTCAGATTGTTTTTGAGATTGATTTCTAAAAAGATATTTTATAAATAAAATCGACTTTAAAATTAAAGACTTAAATTACAATAATTGAATTTAAACATTCTTATTTCAATATTTGGCACATAACACCTGCAAAAATGATCACAATGTCAGGATTTCATTTTATTTCAGAATCGATGGCAAATTGTGTAGATTGATATCTCATTATATTAAATACTAATATTTAACATTAGTTTATCATTTAAGCCGATAAAAAGCCCTTTTTTTTTTCGAGTCATAAAAGGATTTGGAGTTTCCTAATCAACCTTTCGGGTGCAGTTGCACGCTCTCAAAATAACTAAAGTGTTGGATTTAAAAAAATTGGTTCATTAAAACTAAACAGGTTTAGTTTTAATAAAAATAAAAAATAAAAAAAAAATCGCTTTGGTAATTAGATATGTCGTATGGTTATCCCTAATCGCTGAATAAAACCGCTAACGAGTTGAATGATTACGACATAAAATTAAACTCGGGTTCCTGAAACGGAAACTTCGTTTGTTTTTGTTTTTTTCTTATCAATATATTTACATTGTTATTTTGTTTTCATTTTCAATCATTCGAACAGTTTTCTTTTTCAAGTAATCCAAGTTACAAAATTCCCACTGTTTACTATGCTAAAATCACAATGACTAATGTATACCTATTAACCCTTATCCTTGAGTGGCCTCTGGGCCTTGATAAGTGATGACACCCATGTAAAAAAAAATCACTCGAACAGTTTTCTTTTTATAATGTACAGTTTTAAAAGTTTAAAAACTATATAGTTTTTACTTCAGGAAATATAATGGGTCAGTTTTTACGATGTGCCCTGTTAAAATACTGTTAAAAACTCGCTCAGTATATGTTACCGTGACATAGGTTGACATATATTCGGCGGGTTTTTAATAGTATTTTGTATAGTTTTTTATTTATAACACCTTTTCCCAAACTTACGGTGTTAAAGAGGGTGTGAGACGCCATCTTGAATTTTCCAACACATCGGTAAACACTGTATGTTTTTCGAGCTGAATAAATATATTACATTGAATAAAAACACAAAAAATATATCCAGTTAGGTAGAAAAGTAACTTATCTTGCCTTTGATAACATTTATTTATATATTTGTTTTTGACTATTTTTTTCGAATCTATGTGTACAGTAATACAAACCCACGATATGAATACTCACGTTGTTATATATATATATATATATATATATATATATATATATATATAAATGAGATTATAGCAGTTAAAAAACATTTTTAAAACACACACACACCTTTTTCAAAGTGATCAGAAATCGTATAAAAGTAAAAAGGGTAAATTTTTACTTACTTTCCAACTTAATCACCTTTAACGTGACTTTTACAGTTTTTTTTTAAATGGAATTCATTTACCGATACAAAAGAAATGATAAGTAAATAAATCCATAAATAAATATTATAAATGGTTTATTTTAATACTTGCCAGGATGCGGAGGAAAATGAATGAAGGGGGAGGGGAATAAAATAAAAACATTTTGGAAACAGAGTAAGTTTGAAAGAATTGCTTTGCACAAAAGAAATTAATGAAAAAATAAAATTAAATTTCTTTTCTTTCTTGATTTTTTTTTAGTTTTTTATGAAAAAGGAAGTCAAAATTAAGACTATAAAAAACAATTTTTATTAAGAGCGAACCTCAGTCGTCAGGTCTGTAAAAAAAGACGTGGAATAAAAAATGTTTTCTAATACAAATTGTTTTTACTTATGTGTTCATTTGTATCTTTGAAGTTCGTTTGTTTAATATATCGGTTTGCAATATAATTTTGTCATTCTGTCAGACTCAAATTTAAAATCAATATATCTATAAAAGTGAAAGTGTGTGTGTGTGTGTCTGTGTACATTTCCCTACGAAATAACTCTGTCAATTTTTAGTCTACAGACTCGAAATTTGATATACAGGGTACTGAGATTTGGAAAAATCTATGTGATCGGTTTTTAGCCAGAAATTTGGCGATTAAGAGGTCAAAGTTCAACGATTTGAGCTTTGAGAACTCTACCAAACTTCTCCGACAATTTTGGGTCTACACACTTGAAATTTTAGATATAGCTTCCGTGGACATGGATCTAACTTAATAACTTGGTTTGAGCCCAAAACAATAAATTTTCAGGGGTCATAATAGGGGTCAAAGTTTAAAAAATTACCCCCTTTTTTTTTGCTCAGCATACACCTCCAAACACCCGGGCAACGCCGGGCACCCATGCTAGTATATATATATATATATGCCGTACAGCCATATATATATATATATATATATATATATATATATATATATACATATATATATATATATATATATAGATATATATGCCGTACAACCATATATATATATGCATATATATATACATATATATATATATATGTGTGTGTGTGTGTGTGTGTGTGTGCCGTACAGTCTTGTTACCTTACACTTATGATTTCGTAAGCATGATAAATTAGGGTATGCACGTCTTAATTTATAAATATGTTTATATAATTATATATATAGTGTCATGCAAAAGTACTGGATACATTATATTTTTCTTCATAACTTTAATTAGGTTTCAAGATTTTACCTAAAATTTGGTCAGTATATTCCTATTACTATTCTTACAAATATTTGGGGGAGTAATTACAAAATTAAAGTTTAGAAATTTTGTATTTAAGGAAAAATATTAATTAATTAACGCAAAATATTAGATATTTGGTTGCATTACCTTTATTGAGTTCAACAGATGTCAATTACTTTCTATAGTCGCACACACGCTTTTTGCAAAGATATGCAGGTATTTTAGAACTGTTCTAGTTGTTGAATATTGTATGGATTCCTCTTGTGAACATTAATCTCCAATATTGGGTTTAGGTCTGGAGACTTACTGGGTCAAATAAGAACGTCAATTCCGTTATTCTCAGCCATTATTTTGTTGGTTTGTCAGTATGCATGGGAGCATTGTCCTGTTGAAACACGAAAATGGTATTATGTCCCAATAACTCAGCAGATATTTCGAAGGTTTTTCTCAAAAATCAGCTTGCGCATACATCTGTTCATTCTACCTTTGATGATCTCTAGTTCACCAGTACTTTTGGACGAAAAACACCCCCATAATATAATCAAACCACCGCCAAACTTTACCGTAGGCATAGTATTCTTTTTGTTAGAAGCGGTGTCATTTTTACGCCATACATGGTTTGCTGTGTTTCTTACAAAGAGTTAAATTTCCGTTTCGTTTGGCCAAATTAATTTGTTGCAAAATTCTTGGCGTTGTTTACCATAGGTGTTTACATAATTCGAACGTGATGTGACATGTTTAAGCTTGATTAATAAAATCTTTCTTGGTGACTTTGATACAAAACCTGTAGGATTTAGAACTCTACTGATTGTATCATTGCTCACATGTATCCCAGCTTCTCTGAGGTCGGTTTGAACTTCACCCCGAGTAAGAAGCGTTGTTTTTTTCTTACCTTTCTGCTTACCCACCTTGATTTTTTTCGTTTAATTTCCTTGGCCGACCACATCTTGGAAGATTTGCAACAGCCTTAGCAGGGTTTTAAAACATTCTAATAACGTTTCCAACTGTACTAAGTGGTAGATTAAGTTTCCTTGATATTATTCGATACCCTTTTCCGTCTTTGTACTTATCAAAGATTTTTTTGACGAATGTCTATTGACAAGTCTTTAGATTAAGGAATTTTTTTTTATAAATGAACTGGTTTACTATGAAAGAGTGAGCCTAAACTAGAAGAAGTTTATAAAAGTAAAGCTATACCCCACCACGTGTTGCTGTAGCTAAGTTTGTTAAAATAGAACACATTCCTCAAGAAAAAATTGCATTTTGTATTATTTATTCACTTTTATTAATTTTTGCAATTTTTTTATCAATAAAAGTTCCCCCCCGAAATAAAACTACGATGAATTATTAGGTGAATTTTTTGTTTGTTTTTTTTTCAGGAAAACTTGCACTCTTTTTAAAAAAATAAATTTGGCAATAAACGGTTTTTTCTTTTTAAAATCTAAATTTTTATTATTAGAAGAACAGATGAATGCTTTATATGAACACTGTAAATAGTAAGGTGAAAGTAGAAAAAGTTTGATTTTTATCAAGAGAATGTACAAATAAATTTTTGTCACCAGCTATTAAGAAAATAAACAGAAAAAGTACCCCATCATTAATGAAGCCCCCCCCAATAAAATGTTGATTTAGTGTTTCAACATTTGAACAACAAAATTGATTGCCGGTCGGACCCTAACCATAATTGGAATCGGGGAGGAGGTTCAAATTCTGCACGATAACCATTCTATTTAATTTCGTCTTTTGTTCAATTATTTGAGTGGGCTCTCAGCGATTGCAAACGAACAAATTAAACCAAAATGCAAAAAATTCAACAATTAAATAAGTTTGATAAGTGCTCAGTTTCTAATACACATTCTAGTAAATCAATTCCTCTTATTGGAAACACTCAAGAGAAGGACGAAACCAAATTATTGCCAGTATCTTTGGGGGAAGTTCTATTTTTTCTTTTCTTTTTTCAATATTTTAAGCAGATATTTAAACTCAGCTTTCAGATTTTTATGGGTCGCTCGGCTTCTAATATAATAAGTAGATCTAGATGTTTATACCTTACGATAAAACTTGCTGAGTATGGGTTGTTTTACGGCTGTTGTAAAAATGGGACGGAAACTAAAATTTCGCTCCGTTTTAATCTTTTTTTTTAATTGTGTCGCCATAACGAATATAATCAAAAGAATAACATTCACCAATTGTACTATATATATATATATATATATATATATATATATATATATATATATATATATATATATATATATATATATATAACACAAAATATTTAAAAAAATTATTAACAAAAGGGAAATAATTCAATTTTTAAACGAAAAACTCAGTTTAGTATGTCTTTTTATTATTTTTTACATAAGCCCAACTTTCTGTTTACATTGGAAACGTCGGCATTTATAGGTACTCGAGTACGGTTACAAGGAATAAACACTCCAATCTACCCATATAAAGAACGGCTCTCGGAATAGAAACCCCCAACATCCTCAAAGTTTTAACGGCTTTCAGATTAGCCACCCCTTTCTTTGTCAGCATACACGTAAACCTATAAAAGTAGACATGTCGAATGTGATCGGTTAGTTAAACGTAATGTAAAAATGTAACGAATTTAAAAGGGAACGAACTTCAAATGTCCGTTCCACTTCAACAACAACCATAAAGCAAAACATTCTATGCAAGTTTTACTTAACTTAGTGTATTAATGTTATTTTTGATTCAAAAAATATTTAGGCTTGGATATACATTCCTAAACCCATTTCACCCTAAATAATTTAGGTGAGTGAAATAGGAGTCTAATTGAATCTTTTATTTCCTGAATAGTAAAAAGATGATCTACAATGGTCGATTGTCTGCTAATATCCATTTATAGTTACGGGTAAAAATAAACGAATAAGAATAGGAAGGGACCTAGTTTTGAAAGCCGATTTATCATAATTTTTTGTAGGCTTTGGACAACTTTTTATTGTATTTGAAAGATTAAGGACTAAACTTAATTTCCTAAAGGAAAAACTATTTGTACACGTAAAAATGTTATGAAAAATGTTTTTTATGGCGAGCTTACCAATTCAGCTAAATTTTGAAGTTAAATGAATTCATCGTAAATATCCTTTTAGAGATAAATAATAGGTTTCTGGGGCTATTTCAAAGATTATTAGTAAAGGAAAGTCCTAAGAAATTGAATTAAAAAAAAACACCTTGTTTGTGCTAAAAGTAGCTTCATTAGCTCCACGGCAGAGTGTTTTTGCCGTGCGCATAAGCACACCAAACCGAACTTTTGGAGATGCGGAATATACAGAGGCTCAAAATCTGAGACAACTGACTGAGAATGACGTCATGTAATTAAAATGAAGGAGGGTGCTGGGTTTCTTTTTTTTTACCCAGACGGTCATCCGAACATTTCTATTGTAAATGATTGTATATATTTTACCATTTTTTAATTTAATTATAATTCTATGTTCCAGTTTGTAAATTATTTTTTTTTAATTATTCGCCAATATTATATAAAAAATTATCTTACGCCAAAAGTCACACCTTCTTGCGAACAAGGAAATTATTAAAATCGTTCATATAAAATTTATGCAAAATCTGTAATTAAAAAAATATATGTTTGATATTATAATTGTTTTGTGTGAAAATATTAAATAAACAATGCTTAATTCAATGGTAATATCGGTAGTGCGAGAAATTCATTTTTCTTAGAGTTATATCGAATTTATTAATACGGACTTTTTCGTAATGTGCCTACCATTTTTAGATGACTATTTGATAGGAAAGCAACCACACGTGCTCAATTTAAATTGGATTTGAATCACATAGTTATATTATCAATAATCATGTGAATAAATCGATTTAAAATTTACCGATATTGTAAACACATTCTGTTTACTTAAGGTAGACAATAGTCTGTAGTGCTGAGACTAAAAGATCCTTTTAGTGATGTCCCGTGACGCAAGCGGTTATAAATAACTGTCTCCGAATAAAAAAAAAACGGCGAATCGGTACAAAGAAAACCACTTATTCATTAAAGAAAAATAAAGTATAATATTATAATTAAAAAAAAGATATATAAAACGCGCATGCCTACAGTAACCATATTATACCAAAATGACCAAGCAATCGTTCCAGAGGTTATTTAGACTACTAATAACGAACGAACCAATAATTACATTTTTATATAAATAGATTTTAATATAAAGATTTCTGATTGGTCAGTGATAACTCGTTTGCATTATTGCAACACGCTAAGCAAAAGTCATTTAAATTTATTTAAGAAAAATAATTTTTAAAGTGTATCCAATACTTTTGCGTTTGTTAATTCATATTTTCTCTAAAATATACACTTTCTAAACTTTGATTTGGTAATTACTACTCCAAATAAAATTTAGAATAGTAAGAGGAATATACTGACCAAATTTTAGATAAAATCTAAACCTATAATAACATTTATGAAGAAAAATGTTATGTATCTAATACTTTTCTTGGCACTGTATATATATATATATATATATATATATATATATATATATATATATATTTATATATGTATATATATATATATATATATATATATTTATATATATATATATATATATATATATACAACTCTAAGAATTATCGAGAATATATAATTATTTCAACAGCCAGACAATGTCGCAGCTCACAAGAGTCAAAATAAACCAGACGTCAACGAGTCGTTTCGATCTGATCAGTTAAATACATCCGTACTCGAAATTCGGCACCCGAGCCTCTTGCATGCGAGGCGATCACACTGCAAACTGAGCAAACATGCCGCACACAAGAAAGTCTATTAATTGACACAGATCAAGGAAACGGCGGCGAAATCTAGAATAAACCTACTGCGTCTCGAACAAATTCATCGCGACCCATACCGCTGTCTTATCTGTATGGATTTTATATTCGCTAAGGATTTCATATCACACTTACCTAGCGAGCAATACGCAATAGAATAGAAAATACATAATTATTTCTGCAGTCCATCTTTCACGTTCTTTACATATACTGATAACTTTTTACCACCATTAATTTTAATATACGTTTAGTTTTAGTGAACGAAAATCGTACATTTTTATTTCATAATATGAACAAGTTGCAAAAAATGTTTGAACTTGTGTCATAAAATGATTGAGCTATTAAGCTTTAAAGCAGTTCTAAATGAGTTGAACTAACACTTAACCATATATGCAAACATGGTAGTGTTTGAATGATTATTTATATTCGACGACGTGTAGTTCATATTATTGTGGAGTGACACTCTGTGAATTGTTGACAGTTCAAGAGTAAGTACATGTATGTATTGTACAGAAATCACAAGTTCCTATTTTTAGCTTAATATTTTGTTTTCTGATTATCCAGATATATCTACATTTAATCACAATAATTACACACTCAAACATTTTTTTGCTATGAATGCTTTTCTATTTGTAACAAGCCTATGGTGATTTAGATTATAGAATTCGCATTATGTAATCGCAAGAGCAGCTGCACAGGCTGAAACGATCCATCAACGTATGTTTGGGTCACTATTTAATTTTATGATTTATAGATATACACCATGGTTTTATATATATTTGACAGATTTGACTATCTTATTTGAAAACCGTTCTGAGGGGGTTATATTCAATCCATGGTGAATCTCTTATTAGGTCTTTAATGTATTTAAAAAGGCTTTTGTTAATGTTACCTTGTTTTCTGTAACCTTTTTATTTTCATTGTCGGAAATTAATGTTGATATCTAATATTATAGCAATACATCTTTGTGCCCGAGTGGACCATAGACTTCCATAGCACACTTACCGATGTTAATCGTCAAAAGGATACATGTTGCCTGGCTTGGAATCCTGTAAGCTGTAGAGCTTCAAATCTTACATTTTAGAACCTTACTACTAAACCAAACATATGAAAACATCTTGTTTCTCTAAAGAACTATATGTTGAGAACGATTAGTCTTAATCTGTCTTTTGATCCGATGTCCAGGAAACGTTGAACTCCTCGAAATGAATGCAATAGAAATGACTGAATGAAACTCACGATTTTTAGGTTAATACCTAGTGTTAGCGCAGATGATATTGGTATACACTGTTATGTAATCGGCGAACATATTGAGACAACATATAACGCGGGCTCAGGACAGAAGAATTATTATGCCATGTATACACTTTTTGCGTCACGACGACGACTGTGCCTATTTTGGGGGACTTTATATTATTATCAAACCGGAGCTGAGACATTTATGCATACAGAGGTTAAGTACTTCTTTAGATAGATGATGAGATATATTTTATAACAAAATCATTGATAACAGCGGCTGGCAGATATGTGTACAGACGTTTAACTCTTCAGAGAAGAAGATACATTATTGATGATAAGGAGGAGCACACATTTTACTTGAAGCATGAAATATCTTGATTTTCAATCCTATTTAGGTAAAAATCAGAGGGTTTAAATAATTCCAGAAGGAAGAGGACGCGTTATACAAAGTTCATTTAGGATGATAGATAAAATATATTCACCTTTTCCTTTTGGTAGAATGATAGAATGACGACAGATGAAGACAACAGTTACCATAATTATTAATATTTTTTATTCATTCCAGCTGGTTGATTGATGTTGGCCAGTGATTATAGCCTTTTCGATTACATTGTCCTATCTTCCTTCTTTTCGCCTACAAGTGTGGCCGACTTGAGCTCACTGTGACTATGCCCCTTTCTCTGTGACTGACTTTGACTTCGAACCCTGTCTTAATATATTGTCAATTTCCTTTCTTTATGACGTAAAAACGTGCTTCGCTACGTGAAATTTATCCACGTGGATCGTACTTATATATGTTCAAGCGCACTTTATTTTTTGTTCAATATATAATCGATTTGTTAATCATTTTTTCTTTAGTCGTATTGACCATTCTGTTAACTGACATATTTAATATGAAGTTATTTCTGAAAAGAATGTACACTAGACTACATTCTTAAATTAAATATGTATTTCTGACATAAATAATATTTAGTTACTTCTTAAAAGAAAAATGGCAACCGTGTAGTATTCCTAGGATTTCAATATATATTCTTTTTTAACTTTCCATTGTGGGTTTGATTTCAACCTTTTCCACATATCCCTTTCAACTTATCTAGTTTTATTTCTTACTTATTGGGTTCTGCCTCTTTGCATAACAATAGGTTAGCTGATCTTATCGTAAAATACACTAAAACCCGTCTTAGCATAAAGTTACCCTCATCTGTAATCACTTATATTTTTAAGAAAAATCATATATATTGGGCACCTTTACTATTATCGATCTAAAATATTTTTATGGGACGCAGCTGAAAAGTTAATTTTAAACATTTTATTCTGCATTCCATGTATGTTTGCTTAAAAAATAAAGATTTTATATCCTTCGTAAATTTAAAAAAAACACATTTCAGCATATAATTCTGGGAAGACACGTAACCATTTTGTTTTTTCAGTAAACCAAACAAGATTGTTTAATACTTTTTTTTACATGGGTGTCACAACTTATCAAGGCCCGAAGGCCACTCAGGGATAAGGGTTATTGCGTGTACAGTAATCAATGACATAGTATTGTAGTAATCATTAGTATTGGGGTTTTTGATAGAGTGTCTTACTTAAGGGGGTGGTTTGTCAGGAGTTTGTTTATGTTAGACTTGAAGACGTCCAAGTTGTAGTCAGGTGGGAAACAGGCAAGCGGCAGAGAGTTTCACTGGCGTGCAGTTCTAAGAAAGAAGCCTTGCTCATGGAATCTACGTTTTGATTTAGGCACAGATAAAGAGTGGGGGAAATTATTGACAGTAGTTTCCGCCAAACTGGTGTTTCTCGTGAAAGATTGGCGAGGGGGGGAGAGATTGGAGCTCAGACGAGCACCCGCCATGGAAATAGCGATAAAACAAAGAGAGACTTGCAGCGTCTGTTCTTTGGGAGAGAGGTTGCAGGGAAGAGAAAACGGCATCACCCACGAAACCACGAATTCTATTTTGTACTCTGTCAAGGAAGGATAGGCTGTTTTTAGCAGCTCCTGCGCAGATGTGGCAGCAGTACTCCATCCTTGGGCGTACTTGGCTTTTATACAGATAGAGAATTGCATCAGTAGTGAGATATCTTCTGGAGCAGTAGAAGGATCCCACCATTTTCCCAGCGTTCCTGGCAACAGATTTGATGTACGTTTTCAATTTCAGATCAGGAGTAAAGGTCAAACCCAGAAGCTTGTCAAAACATGGAGCCTTTCCAAGACGAGAGCAATCTATCACAATTGATGCCAGATGGGAATCAGAGCGTTGATGATGTAAAGATAGAAGCTTTGTTTTGGATGCATTAAAAGTGACCAGCCACCTCTTCCCCCATTGTACCACGTGCTCAAGTTCAAAGGAGAGAGAATTAGAGAGAACTTTGTCAATTACGGCCTTTTATGTGTTGCCATAGATGGTCGTGTCATGAACATAGATGTCGACGAATGATTTAAGTATGTGTTTTGGGAGATCATTGATGTAGATCAGGAAGAGAGTTGGAACGTTTAATATTTGTATTAGGTATAAAGTACATATTTTGACGTAGAAATACAAGAAATAATAGTTTTAAAAAAGTTGTGGTTGAATATTTTCTAATAGTATTGTCTTGAAACAAGTTTGGGGCAGTTAGTAACATACAGAGACTTGCATTCAAATGGGCATTTTCTGAAATCCTGTAGCACTTTGATCCGATAACAAGAGCTCGTTACACTTCTCGAATTGAATGCAATAGGAATGACTGAATGAATTACACGATCTTCTCGCTAGGAGCTAAATGCTTCAATAATAATAATAATAATAATAATAATAATAATAATAATAATAATAATAATAAATCATTTCGTCATTAAAGGGTATATCCTAAAAGCATTTGTCTCGCCAGATCACGAATACATGCGCTATCTCACTTTCGTGATAAATGTCCCCGAGGGCAGTGGTTCTGTTTAATTCTCCCTAAATGTCGTTAGGTAACCTGTCAGACCTAGCCTAAGTTTGGAGATAAGTGAATTGACGTCTTCCCAGATACATTCGCAACGTATTAGAAACCTTATCTGAAGTGCGAAAGTGAGTACGTGTGTTGGTAGTATGTTTGTTCATACGATAAAGTGTAAAAATAATTGCAGGTTTTTAGTTTATTAAAGGTAAAACGTGTAGTTAGCGTATAATATTGGTAGTTTTCTTGTAACTATATATAGAAAATAAAGTCCCTGACAATATTGACAGATATACTGGTTACTGTAAATAAAATGTAAATAGATAAGGCAAAATACGAAAATGTTTGTTTATCATATATATATATATATATATATATATATATATATATATATATATATATATATAGAGAGAGAGAGAGAGAGAGAGAGAGAGAGAGAGAGGGTGGAGGGCTACTCGGCGTTGCCCGGGTGTGGTTAGGTGTGTTGTGGGTAACCTGTTTATATATTATAAATTTTTTAAATCGGAAAAAATAGCGAATATAATGCAGTATATAATATAATATGAAGAATAAGCAAACGAGAAAATGTCAAAAATGACACTGTTTAAATGGAAAAAAAACATTTTAAAAATCGAAAAACATAAAACCAAAACCACGAACGTGCTAAATAATATTACAAAAAAAATCGAAGGAAAAAATAGCATAAACGACGCTGTTTCAATATTAAAACTTTAAAAATTGAGAAAAAAAACATATATCTCATATATCGACTACATCGTGTACGTCAAATAATGTTTTTTTTATATATATAAACTAATTCAAGAAATAACTTTTTTTGCGCGCGTGTGTGTTTGGCTTAATTGTCATGAAGGAACGTTTTTTCCTGTCCTCCATGTAGAAAGGTGAACAGTTGAGTAATTAATGCTTTTAGCCGATGTTTTGTAATTTGTCGTCCGAGGGATCAAGCTTCAAAACGATACCAACCTCGTGAAAAGCCGTCGTCTCTGTCGAAAGTTTTCGGCAAACATAAAGAACATACATACATTTAAACAGATATTTGCCCTTCATATATATATATATATATATATATATATATATATATATATATATATATATAATCGTGGGATAATATCGTGGATGTTTCTTTTACTATAGATAATATGATAACTTGGAATTGGTAAACATGCTGAGGGTGGGAAGGCCTGTTTTTCCGTAATAATAGTAAAATCTAGTGGCTGAATTCAATGCATTATATAGACACGCTTGTCTCGTCAAATCTCCCTGATCGAGAGGGTGTGTATAAAATATGCCACACGTGCTCTCTTGTTGTAGTTAATGTTTTATTTTCAGACGGATGACACGTGTATCTAAGTAACCATTTTGTTACTGTTTCAAGAGAAGATTGCTGGTAAGCAACGGCGCTATTTCGTTGTAAGTATTTTCTTCCTACCTTACTCGTGGGGAAAATAATTCCAACAATAAGTAAATCCTTGTTTTCTTAAAAATGTATTATTATGTAAAATTAGTTGAATTCGTTTTTCTATATATAAAGATTTAATAATTTGGAAAATATTATTTCATTTTTCGTTTATCATGAATAAACTGTGAATCGTTCAGAAAATAATAGCATGATTTTCGTTTACTATAAATAACAACAATATATGAAGCGTTCTAGTTTACTATAAATAAATATTTAATCGCTTAAATGATATGAGCTTCAGATTAAGCATTATATAGTCGAAAACTTGAGCTAGCAATATATAAATGTATGTATGTATGTTTGCATGTCTGCCTATAACTTTAGACAGCGGCGACGGATTTTCACAAGATCAGTATCGTTTAAAGATCGACCCTTCAGATGACCAATATCGAAAAATTGACCAAAAACATTAATTTCTTCCCCCTCAACTGGCCACTTTTCTAAAGGGGTGTGTTGTTTTTTTTTCGCCCATATTTTCGAAAGTCATCCCTTCTTTTCGATTGTCTAGCCTAAATTTAAACATACGTCACTTCCAGTTTGACGGTGGTCGTAACAGCAAAGACATCACGTTTGTCATTCTTCGCACTACGGGTTCGAGCCTGCGTTCCTACTAAAACTTTTCTTTTTTGCTCAACACAAACCTTCAAACACCCGGACAACGCAGGGAACCCATGCTAGTATATCTATAAAAGTGAAAGTGTATGCCTGTGTGTGCGTGTGTGTGCGTGTGTGTGTGTCTGTCTGTCTGTGTACATTTCCCTGCAGAATAAAGCTATCAAGTTTCAGTCTAGAGAGGCCAAATGTTATATACAGGTTATGAAGAGATGAGAACATCTTTGTAATCCGTTTTCAGCAAGAAATGTGTCTAGACCTTCCGGTTTGGCGGTGTTCGTCATAGCAAATACCTCACTTTTTTTCTCTTGTTTTTCCTCCTGCAGCCTGACTTCCTACTACCACACACCTCCAAACACCCAGTCAACGCCGGACACCAATGCTAGTAGAAATAAAGAGCGAATAACTTGAACAAATTTAGAAACATAATTCGTTTATAATAAACTAGCGGAGGTTGGCGCCATGCTTTGTCCAGTAGTAAAATACGCTTAAATATGATATTATAATTTTCCCAGATTTCGTATCTATAGTTATAACGTCGTGGTTTTAAAAATTTAAGGTGTTTTGGTATCATCAGCTAGACTTGAAAACAAAAAGAGATAAACTAGCATGCAAGGTGATAAGGTTACCACTGTACCAACATGACACACACATGATCTGATTAAAATACTCTAAAATATCTGTAATAAATTGATATGGATTTTGAACATTTTTTACCTTATTTTTGGATCCCTTCAAACTATTTCAACCGTCTACTGATATATAAAATAACGGTCTATAAAAATTATCATTTGAAGCTATTGTGCGGCCTTGCAACTTTTAGTTTCAGTAGAAATAGAGTGTGGGCATATGGAGAACGACAAGCAGACATAGTGAGTTTCATAAATTAGCGGAAAAGTTGGTTCTTGGACAATAATCGTATATCTTCTGGTTACTGTGAATAAAGGTTTATTATTATCATGGGTGTAAGTTTCTTTATAGAAACGTTGATTTTATTTGAATAACATAAATATGCATCAAGTGTGTTTGAAAGCCAAATTACAACGTGATTTTACGAAAATAAGCAAATATTTCACTTGCTTGAAATGTATAATTTAAATATATTTCGGAGTCAAACTCAATCCTCAGTGTCTTGTTTCTGTCTTTTTACTTCTTCTTTCTTGGAATGTTCTAAACTTCGAGAAAGAAAAGTCAGTAATAAAGATCCGCGCGTTGTCTTTCAGCTGTTGTATTTTGAAATGTCGGAATCGGTGAGCTGATGACGCGAGATTAACGTCTGGGGTGTGTGTTCCGTTATAGAACAGGATGGAGCTTGACTCAGAAATATATTTACATTTCAAGCAAGTAAGATATTTGTTTATTTCCGTAAAATTGCGTTGTAATTTGGCTTTCAAGCGCACATGATTCATATTACATTGTATTCAAATTGAACCAACGCTTCTCTAACGCAACTCACCGTGATATAAAAACACAATTAAATATCATTTTGTCCTAAAGATAATTTAATTACATTTTAAAAAAAATTAAACGTTTGGTATGTGAATACATAAACGGGTTGATTTAATGTGTCTTTCTGTTATCGATTTTAAACATTAATTTTAAATATATTTCCTAACTAAAATTATAGGTAAATGATTTCTACAAAAATAAGCAAACCAATTGTTTACTCTGAGAGGCATTGACCGAAAATAGTATCTTATATGTGATAAAGATAGTTAAGTAACAAATTATCAGCTGGAGTTTACTTGGTGAACTCGATGTGCGGACTATAAATATGTTCGAATTAGTTAGAAAGAATATAAGTCTGATTATATTTCACACACTTTAGTAATAAAAACACTTTATAAGGCCTTTTTTCTTTACGATCTGTCACCCATTGTTAGTCATTTTGAAACAAGAAATACGTTGTTTTAATGCATGACGAACAAACAATATCGTATTTGAGTCTGAAAAAAATAACGCATAAACGCATACCGAAGAAAGAAGCTACCAATATGCAAATACAGTTTTTTTTTACTAATAGTTTTAGTATAGAAAACTACAACTTTTTTTTTTTTTTGTTCCATAAATTCGCATCAAATCAAGAAAGAAAATAATTACTGAGTGATTTTTTTTTTACCCAGAGTATAATCGTCCTTATGCAAATGATAAGGACAAATGTATTAACAGAATTGCGAGAATGATGTAAACTATTTACATTTTAACATGATATACAACGTCAAATCTATGAACAAAGGGAGAAGAACTGTTCGATATAATCTACCCGTGACCCGTAGGGTCAGTATGTTGTATTTACTATGAAATTAATGTATGAGCGTGAAACTTGTGACGTAAAGAAAATAGCTTTTTGTGACATAACAGAAACATTTCTATGAAAGTATATTAAAAATAAAAAAAATAATATAGATAGATTTCTATGAGTCGTTCTGTTTATAATTGTTTAGTTTTGAAAAAAAAAACTTACAGCCATTGAATTATAAGTGGGTTGCCATACTTATAGGTAAATCTGCATTATTCAAATGTTGATATATCGTTTAACTTTAGTGCACATGTAAAATTCTACAAAAGTGACGATTTGTGTTTATTTGTTTACGCTGTCATGGGTTAATGTTTATGTACAACCGGATGTCGTAAACCGGATGTTGGGTTACAACACTCGTTACAAAGTCATTTGAGTTTTATAATTATATAGATTATGAAATATATTACAAAGATTTATTTCTAGCAAACTAGAAAAACATCCATTTTCTTTTATATGATTCATGTAATAATTCAGAAAAATGTGCTGGTTTGTTTATTATTTAAGCAAAAGATGTGTTCTATTATTTCATTTGTGAAAAATGTCATGTATTTGTTTTTTTAAGTAAAAGTGTTTGTATCGTTTACTTTGGTTTGTTGTTTCAAAATTTACATTAAGATTTACCTAGCGTGTATAACAGTAAGAAAACCTCTGTGATTGAAAATAATATATTACTACTTGGCGAATAAGATTTTACAGCGGACTTGTTTTAATTATTAGTAAATTCTTTGTGAAGCTCGTTTAACTTATTGGTCTGGTCGTCCCTACCAATTAGCTGTTTTAATACTTATTGGTAATCAAGCTTCTTATTCCAGGATCGTATTCTAAAAAGTTCAAGATTGTAAATTTCTGCTCTCACATTATGTATTCCTTCTACCTACAGACTTGTTTATTTAAATATGATATTAATAGACACTTATATTTATCTTACATCTTTATTTGGTTTTGTTAGTTCCTTACATCGAGCGATTTCACGTTCAATAAAATTCAGGGCGAGAACAGGATTTTCATTTTCTTTATTGTATTTTTTTGTTGGAATTTTAACAACAAAATAGTTTAAATGTGCCCACAAAATCCGTATAGAGATGAACGTTTGTTCAACATTGGGGAAAAAACAAAGGGTTTGGCTCAAGGATAAAGTGGTGTCGGTCGTTTTGAACAGCGAACCTTATTACAGCGAAACAGCAAACAGATTTGAAATTAATGGCCGTATTTTCAGCGATGGAGTCGTCACACACAATTTCAGTTTCTTATCAAACCTAATGTTTTGTCAGTTCCGCGAAATTAGACGGATTAATCGAGCGTGCCTGAAACGTTCGTCATTATCGCCGAGCGATGATGCATTTGGTTGCACGATCGATAGAAAAGCTCCACCGCACGACAATTAAACAATAAATTTAGTTCGATCGTTGACAAGATAACCTTTTGAAAAGGTCTCAGTGTATTTAACTCTTTTATATGTCATCATAATAAACGCAAGTCCATCAATTTTTGTTTCTCAATGGCCGTTGCTCTATGGTTTAATCGCGCCGAGTACATGCTGAAATGGTTTAACTATTTATATATGACAAATTAAGGCTTGACAAAGCAAGAGAAAGCATGGCAAATAGCTTTTGCTGATTCTCTGTTACTGTGGAACATCATTCCAGAGACATGGACTCATTATTTCACGCAAAACAAGAAGTAATTTATGTTTATTAAACAGACAGACATGCCATTATTTTGCGTTAAATGCATATCTGTAATACTAAACGAGTTTTTTTTCATAAAAAGAATATTCTGATGCAACAAACAGCTATGTAAACTGAATTTAAGTAAAGCAAATAATTTTTTCCAAAAAAACAACAACAACAAAGAAATTATTATTAAACAAACAAAAGTTACGATAAAAAAGTAAACTGCCAGTTTTTAATCTTCATGAGTTATGAGATATCAATCACTGGCAATAATGGATTGTGTTTTTTGATTAGGAGATACGATCGATTCTCTTTAGAACGAGACATGTGACTTTGGTATTAACTCTACTACTTTCTATATTGGTTTTGATGATAATCACGATGACATTTTTTGGGCAGTTTCATTTGAATTCGTATTTTATTTTTAATATTTGTAGTCCCTTAAAATTCCTTCACACTTCATCATAATAGATTACTCACTGATAATAAATGGTGCTGCTCTTGATGACAAAAGGCTTTGCCAGCTTTCCTGTTCTTTTTCCTCTCTCAGTTATATTTGTGTTATCGCAAGAAAGGCTTTCTATTTGATTCTTTCTAATATTGGCTATTGATCATGACTGGATAAAAATAACCTCTACAAACTTCAAGTACTCTAAATACTAATCCAATGCAGGACTGATTTCTGCTAGATTTCCCCAGTTTTGCATCTTCCGACCATTTTGCGCGATATCATTTGTGTTTGATGTTTCCTTGCGTTGCATTATGGTTTATGGTAGTTTCCATTCCCTTGTTCAATTGGTTTTCTTTCGTTTCCTTTTTTTTTACTTCCGCTGCAGTTTTCATAGAGTTTCCTTGTGTTTTAAATTGATCAGTGTTAGTTCCTCCATTAAATGTTTTATTTATAAATTGCAGATGTTTTACCAAAAACATTTGCTTTATAGCCCGCAACCTTTCCCTTGATTAAAATTTCTCATAATCGTTTGCCATTTATTCTTTCTCATACTGTTTCTATGAAATCTAATTGGCTTATTTCATGCTCTATCTTCCTTTCAGTTCTTTAACATGTTCAGTACAACCTCTCAATTTGTTCCGTCTGTTTCATCTTCACACCGTGTACCTCATACCATAAAGAGTGCAATTGACGTGTGTATACGTAAAATGATGAATATGTAACAGAGCACGGACGCGCATATGGCGGCTATATGCAAATAGCGAGCGAAATTACGTCACGGTAAGAGAAAAGAACATTCTAGAAATAACAAAAAGAGAACGTTTGTTAAGACGGTCACGTTAGTGACTGGTTTGCGTTCGAGAAAACATAGGTCAGAAAAACGAATAGCAATTACGTGAGAGACATTGATAATGCCCTATGCATAACGAGAAGTAACACATGGCGGAATAATCAGGAATAAAATTATTTTGTTAACACCTTAATCAGGAGTTTAAGTTCTTTCCTATTTCCTATTCTTTGTTTCCTTTGTGACTGATTCTACAACGCGTGAGTCATGTGTGCGCACATGTTAATACGTATGTTAATGTGTACTACGTTACATATGATTAAAGTTATATTATGTCTTAGAACCATTGTAACTTATTAGATATTTTGGATTTGCATCGATACTAACAATTTAACTTCTATTCCTATGCATCGTCAAGTATTTTTGTCTAAATTAATTATGTCTATATTGTCTAGTTTCCTCTCGTTAAATCATATGCAATCTTATCGATAACATCAACTATTTTGCCTGGTTTTCTGTTCGTATTCATGTCTTCTACTTGTGACTGTGTCCTCCTGGTGATCGCCTAGGATGCGTATACTCGCTCACAGTTCTAAAAATAAAATGGATCAGCGTGAATTTACAAAAAAAAAAGTATGAAATCCGACAGATTCTATAAATATCAGATGTGCCCTTAATGTACGTGCTTATGGATCCTTAATGTTGCCCGCTTATATTTTTCTGTTTAAAACATTTTTGTCAGTCTGTTGAGAAATTAATTCCATCACCTGCAAGATCTGCCTGATTCTGTCTCCAATCTCTACTAGCTCGTTTGGGAGGTTTTGCAAAACGCCGTGAGCGAAAACAGCGTTATTTTTTGTTCAATTTCGACGATGTTAAAATCCATCAACCGTTTTCAGCTTGCGCAAACTCAAAAAATTCTCTAAACACGCCTTGACTAATAAGTTTTGCGGGTCAGCAAAAATAACAAAAAAACATCTCGATTTGTGTCTGCAGAAATGACTCGCCTACTCGCAGATTCCCAGTAGCTTTTCGATCGGTTATACCATTATGAATCACCCCCGCCCGTTATACCTGTTAATGTTGCCTGAAATTTTTAACTTGGAGTGGCAGGGGATTTCAAAATATGACGCTGGTCCCCAATCATCTTTTCACTAATCTGTGTTTTATACTTTTTATTAGCTTAGTATTCGCTCCCTCCCATTGCTCATAATAGTTATTAATGTTACAAGACATGTGGCTATTCAACACTATGAATTTTAAACACAGAAGACACTGGTTTATTCAAAGATATAATCTTTATTAAATAGAATTTATACAGGTAATAGTCACTTCTGTATCTATTAATTATGAGGATCAGGGTGAGCATACACATGATTGTGAAGTTCTACTTATGTGCAATATGTGAAATTAAATTAGAAATTATATGATCAGTTTATGTTAAAAGTGTAGAAATTGTTAAGCATGATTTAATACATTGTACTGTGAATATTAATTGTTTTTGTTTATCCATAGTCGAACTGAGTATTCAGAGGTACATTGCCAAGTAATACAATACGACTGGTTTACGTGCATTCATGTCCTATGTGATAAAAATATGTTCTCTATAATAAAATGAGTGAATGGTTCTGAATACGATTTAAGACGCCACGCTCTACTCGAACTTACACTACTGTTATATATCAGCTTAAACAAAATAGGCAAGATCGAAAAGAGTAAATCTTGTCAAACACCCATGTTTATTCTAATATATAACACTATTTCTATATTCAGTTTTATACAAAGAGATTATGAGAACAACATACCCTTGCATATAAATTTTACAATGGAAGGCATAACAGCTCAAATCAGTCTCAGAACATTTGCTATATTCAGGTCTTTCCTACCACAAATACGAAACACTTTCCAAAATTAAAACGTCATATTTATAATTCCACACGAATAGTTCAGATGTAATTTATATTGCATTAAAATAACAACCGAACTGATGGATTTATGGCCGGGAAATCACATCGCTCTGTGGTAGAAATTGGCGGTGAGAGGCTTTGTGAGCAACATTATAGTGTTGTGTTGATGTATGAAGGAAACAGAGATACGTCAATAAATCTCTTGCAAAAATAAATTAAAAATGGTGGTGACTCTGTAGAAAATTTGGAGTACAAAAAGTCTTATGGTACAACTCGATATTCGGAGGTTTTCATGTTTTTTAGTTCAAAAGAAGAGGCTTTTCTTCGTAAAAAAAAGCTATGAAAGTGTCACAAATGAATGTTTAAACGCCTATCGATGTATAACGACGAAGGAAAACTGCACATGAGACTCAGGTGTGTGATACGAAAATGAAATTAAAGATACAACTGTTCACTGTTTTGGATGAGTTTCAACGTAGATAACTATCGTCCCGGGGCTTATTAAGAATTAAATGCATTAAAATAGACCCTGTGTGTAAATATTTATAATATAATCCCCTGCCACACAAAAAAAAAATATTGTATTCAAGAAATCACGTTCATTTATCTTGTAGTTTGTTATGTTTTATATATAAAATAATTTGTTATGATTTTTAATTAAAAAAATGTAAGTAATACGAGACTGAATGCCGTTCATATAAATAAAACCAACCCAAACAAAACATCTCGCCTCGTCATAGAATGTACGCTTCTTGTAACAAAAAAAATACTTTCTCAATGTAGGTTAGTTTTTGAATATGACGTCATCGTTCTGGGAACGGTACTGCCGTATTGCGTTTTTTTTTTAATATTCTTTGTACTTTTGTTCTGAGAAAAAAGTTTGATTCAAAGTATCCGTCCAAGTTCCTACATAAGGGATACCATATTTAATCGACATATTTTTCTATATTGACACTTTACTATATTTATTTGGCATCACGTGAAAATTTGTGGATTGTGAGTATTATCATATAAGAAAGGGATTTTTCAGCGTGTCCTAAGGAGAAAGAAAAATGCTTCAGCAAAACTAATAAAAAGATTAAATAAACAAAAAACATTTCTTATTGTTTTAATTAGAAGTCCTCATCACCAGTGACCGTCAACACGAACCTCTTCTTCCTTGTCAGCTGTTCGAGTCAGCCATGCTAATATTACATTTCATGTCCGTTGTTTTTCTATCAATTAATGACATCGCCATAATTAGTTCTCGCGTAAACAATTCAATTAATCTTCTTTGTATTTTTTGCTTATTTTTTCTGATTTGCAGTTTACGTTTTTTTTTTGTTTTAAACAAAGGAAAACGATTACACGAAAGAGAAATCATTAGAGTTTGTTCTATTGTCGCCAGTAATTTCTTTATGGAAAACTATCGGTTGAGCAAAGTTAACACCTGCGTTAAGCTAGAAAACATATTTCTTGCGTAAAATCTTTCACATTATCTAATAAGTTCAGTTGTGATTACAAAGTAACTCGAAAAGTTGTCGGTTTAAATATTTAATCGTTAGCAATGTGTGCTAACACCCGATTGTTCTATCGATGTTTGATGCCTTGGAGATGTTTTAAACTCATTTTATTTTTTGTATCACAAGAACAGGTTCAATGTGGGACTACGCGTACGATAACGTCGCACTTTGTTCCTTGCTTTTTATATTGTGTTAGCTCATATCAGCCGACATATCGCTATTCCCTTGGAATTTCCAAAAATGTATTTTCATTCGTGATGTCAATTGGGTTTCAAAATAGTAGGCGTTCGCTGGCAAGTGTCACATACTTGATTTTTTTTATCTGCCTGCATTTTACTTAACTTATGAAAAAATTGTAGGCAATAAGCAATAACAGATCTGTAAGCTTTGAGTTTCAACTATACACACTGATTAAAAACTTTAGCAATCCATCAATATAATTTCCTCTAACTTACGAATGTCTGAGGCGTTAGGCCTCATCCCACAAAAATGAAGATGGAAAACAACAAAAATGTGTATATTACTTGCATTCATCGGACTATTGTTCTAATCTTTAGTGTTATTTGTCCAACGTTTCGATTGGATTGTTTTCCGGCCGTCTTTTTGTTGCGTTTTTGTTGCTGTTTGGAAAACAAAAGAGAAAAGTTACTGACTGCATAGATATTTTCGTATTCTTAAAGTTAGTAGCTATTTCATGGTTTTAGTTTTGAATTTGCGAAACAAACTCATTAACAAAAAGAGAAGCAACTCTATGAAAATCAATATTTGGGGTTTCTCTCCTTCATCGCAAAAATTTTAAGGATGTACAGTATTTGTTTTTTTTTTTATTTTCTCTAAGTAGAGGCTCCCAGATGTTATTAAAATCTAGGCTTCGTCTGCTTAGTTATTCTTTTAGCATATTTGCAGGCTCTTTGAATCACCTAACTCTCCTTCTAGCATCTCTGTCAAGTATTTTGACCTCATTCCACAAATGGGAGGTGTGTTCCACTTTATTTTCCGACTTTTCGACCTCTTTCTGGGTTACGCCTGTACTATCTTCTTCTATCCTTACCTTAAGGGGGCGACCACACCCACCTTTGTATAATTTTCCGCATTTACATTGACTCTCATATTTACAGTTTTGGGTGATGATTTTTCGGTAAGGGGTTTAATTCGTACTAGATGTTTTCAGACTGTTGGATTACACGTTCTTATGTCATATGGACTGCATTCCTATGAGAAAAACATACATGCCCTTTATTTATGGTGTACACAATGTTGTAAGTTTACAGGCATTTTATATGGTGTTTGCTCTAGGTTTTTCAGAGGCAGTTTTAAGATATAAGGCTAGACATTTCGTGGAAGGTAATACTTAGGTTGTCCAACTGCTCCGTGATCTCGTCGCTACATATTTTTCTGACAAGGTGCAGTAAACCCCTGGAGATTTTTGTACGTTATATAGTTGCTGTTAGTTGGGAATCAAGAATTCTCCAACGAAGACTGGTTTTCAATATGTGGAAGATATGAAAGTCTGATCTGTACGACATATATATATATATATATATATATATATATATATATATATATATATATACATATATACATATATATATATATATATATATATATATATATATATATGTATATATATCCAGGAATTATAACTTGATGTGTTCCGTTTCGATATTTAACATGACAGATAGACAAATAGAGTTTATATGGTTTAGTTTTCCTGGTGAGCCAAGAGTATGAATGTATCATCCACACAACTTATCAACATAGTTACTTTCAGTTGTGTTGAGCTGATTGCCAAGTCCTCACAATGTTCCATGTATATGTTGGTTTATACTGGGTTGCCCTCTAAAGCTTAGGCTAGACGAACATCGTAAAGCTGTGACAGTAGGAACATAGAAAAGTCGGAACTAGCTGATCACATATTGAACGACCAAGGGCATAATGTCCTTTGTAGAACGACGTCGAAATAATTACCAGGGATGCAAGGTAGAGAATCAGCCGAGTCAAGGAGGCAACACACTTGCTAAAAAAAATTATATGCAGACCAAGCGTAGAGTTTTATAGCATTTTGGAGCGTATAAATATAACAAAGAAAATATTGTACACCCTTAAAATGTTTGCAATAAAAGGGTGATAAATGCCTTAGCGATCTGTATTTAGTTGTTCTCGTTTTGTTAACCGATTTTTATTATTATTAATTCGAATCTAAAACGAACAAATAGATACTAACTCACAGAATTCGATAATATCTTTGTAGCCAGTGTGTTTCTCTCATTTTTTTTAAAACAACAACCAACATGCTGAAGGGTGGTGAAAGGACTATCTGACAGTACCGTTGCCAAAACAGCATTCAATGGTTGTTTTTGTTTTACGGCATATTAACTCCTCAGGTTATTTAATGCCGGATCAAGTGATATTGAAGAAAAAAGTGTTTAATAGAATATATTTTTTACGTCGATTTCTATTTAACCCATTGTTGGGATCGTAACAGGTACTACCGCTCCGGGTTAGAGTTGACCTGGGAGCAATGACAATCAGGGGATGGCTCCACACTCCCAAAAGCCCGCAATCTGGGGACTCACCATCGGATATAGTTTAAGGTCATATCCAGGACAACAAAACAGCATTCAAAATGTTGGCAATAGTCCGATGAACTAAATAATATAAAACATCTTTCTGAAATAATATATAATTGTTAAAAAAATGTTTAATTTTTGAAAGTACTTAACATCGATAATATTTTCAAAAAATACTATTAAAAAATTAAAACATCATTTGTTTTTCTTAAAAAGTTAAGGTGACCTTACAAATTATTTTACCTCCTTTTGGACAGTAATAGCATTGTCAAAATAAAGAATAACCAAGACGTTCATTGTGAAAAAGAGGTATCTCACATGAAAAGCCTAATAACATTTCATTAATTCCATTAAAGTATTAGTTAGCATTATTTTCTAAAATTTGCAAATTTATCTTACGAAATCATGTTTTGAAATATGTGAGACCTCGCTTTTTATACATCATGTTTTTAACTGATATGCAGCCACGAGGTGAGTTGGCAACCTCTAAATATTTCTATCAACTACTCACGGAGCTGACACAACTCTCCTATCAATCCATTTTCGTGGACGCTAACTGAAGATTAATATAATATTTAAAGAAGACAACACAGGCAATCGGATGGCACAAAACAAGAAGACAAGGGAAAACGATAGCCATTCGTTGAAGAACAGATTTCCGCGGAAATATTGGGCATATATTAATAACTAATAACATCTTTGTGTTATGTTATATAAAAATATTATTGTCAAGTCTCGACAATGATATGTTTATATCCATATGATAAACAATGCTCCTAACAAATTATATATAAAATATATCTGCGTATATATACACGTGTGCGTGTTCGTGTGCGTGTTTGTGTGTGTGGGTGTTTGTGTGTACGCATACATTTTTAGCATGTGTAACAAGTAAGTTTAATAGAAAAAACATAACCATAAATCTGACATTCCACAATTATGTACATTAAATGTTTCATATTAATACTATGCATTAATGCGCAGGTTGTATCCTGATTTCAGCAACCCGTTCATTCAGCATTAAGAAAAAAATTCACGTAATTACACTATATATATATATATATATATATATATATATATATATATATATATATATATATATATATATATACGAGGGGCATGCAATAAGTAATGCCCCTGACCCATTTGCGATGGAAGTAGAGCAACAAAACTTGGGACAGTTATTAGTCTTTCTCGACATAAGAAGCACCAAGACATATGCATTTCTCCCATGGTTTCATGCAGCTCTGGAGACCGTTTTTGTAGTACGCCGCAGTGTGGTCCTCCAAGCACAACGTGACTTCAAAAATCAAGGCTGCATCATCTGGGAAACGTTTTCCTTTCAAAAACAACTTCATGGCTGGGAAAGGGGTAAAAGTCAAAGGGTGCAATGTAAGGAGAGTATGGAGGATGGAGAAGGAGTTCATAACCACACGTCCGTGCTTCTGATCTGGCGACATGCGAGTTGTGGACCGGAGCGTTGTCCTGCAGGAGGAGGTTATCTTTGCTGATCTTGCCCCGCCTGTTGATTTTGATAGCTTCCCTTGATTTCCTCAAAAGTGAAGCATAATAGGCTCCTGTAATTTTGGTGCCCTTTGCCAGAAAACCTGTCATCACTACTCCGTCCTGGTCCCAGAAGACTGTGAGCATTATCTTGCCAGCGGAGGGCTGCACCATTGCCTTATTTGGAGATGGTGAGTCCAAGTGCTTCTACTGCATTGGATGGGCTTTGGTCTCTAGATCATAGTGATGGGTCCAGGTTTCATTCTGTGTAATCAGTAATTTGAAAAAAAAATTGACTCATCTTCTTGGCACATCTCCAAAATTATCCCTGGGCACTGAACGCGTTCTCCCTTCTGGAATGGTGTGAGCAACCTGGGAATTCATGTGGCAGGCACCTTATGCATATGCAAATGTTCATGAATGATAGTTTCCACAGACTCTGTACTAATCTTGAAATCATGGGCTATTTGGCGAATAATAATGCACCGATCTTCCAAAATGGTAGCCTCAACGTGACTGACAGAGGCCTTATCAATGGCAGTAGGGGGGCGACCTGGTCTGGGAGTTGTTTCCACAGACTTCCGGCCATGTTTGAATTCACGATGCCAGCGTTTTACAAGGTCATATGATGGGGAATTATCACCATTAGTTCATTTCGTTTCATCCAAAGTCTCCTATGGTGTGCGTCCTTTCAAATACAAAAACGGGATCACTGCTCGACATTCAACAGGTTGCATTTCACACCTGACTCAGTTCAAACACAAGTAAAACAGAAACCACAGTTTATACAAAGCTGTGATTTACTACATAACCCGTAGAGATATAGATTGTGCACCACATGCAAAATTTCAGTTGGATCAGACAGCTGGAAGTGGGTAAGAGGCATTACTTATTGCACGCCCCTCGTATATATATATATATATATATATATATATATATATATATATATATATATATATATATATATACTAGCGTGGGTGCCCGGTGTTGCCCGGGTGCTGGGAGGGGTGTGTACAGCAAAGAAAAAAGTGATATTAAGAAAGCAGTCTCGAACCCGTAGCGCGCAGGAGGAAAAGGACTGGGGAAAAATGACGTCTTTGCTAGTTCACCTACCACCAACCAGGAAGTGACGTGATGTAGGTTTAATAAACTTGCCCCACCGGAAAGCCCGGTGGCAAGGCCTGGGAGAGTGGACTTCCTAGGTATTACCCAGGCGGTGTACCTCAGTCCAACAGGTGCTGGGCCGGTTCCCAGGTTCAAGTGACGAATCCTTGACTTGGACTACCCTGTCTCCCTGCAGCCGAAGCCGCTAGGAGACACATCCCATCAAAACAGAGTGGTAATGGGGTAGATATTCATTTGCTGCCCACCTCAGCGAAATGTGGCACAAGGCCGGAAAATGGGAACCCCGCAGGCTCCCCTATAGGAGGGGCACTCCTGCAATTTTAAAAATTGGCTTAGTAACCCCGTCGGCATTCCCCGGTCGGGGCGCCTCAGGCAGCAAGCAATAAACTTGCCCCACCGGAAAGCCCGGTGGCATGGCCTGGGAGGGTGGACCTTCTAGGTATTACCCAGGCGGTGTACCTCAGTCCAACAGGTGCTGGGCTGAGTGTCAAGTGACGAATCCTTGACTGGTACTACCCTGTCTCCCTGCAGCCGAGGCCGCTAGGAGACACATCCCACCATCTCAAGAGAGTGATGGGGTATGCGACGAATGGATTCACCAATCATTTTTATAACCAACGGCTGTGCTAAACAACCAATGAAAACGTCTCATAATTATTATAAAAATTGTCGAATTTTGGATTCAATCGGTTCGCCGTTCCCTACTCGTTAGTGACGGCAACGCTCGGTCTCTGCCGGCTAAGACTAAAGTTCATACTGCAGTCCACGCTCTAATCCGAGTTCTTTTTTTTTACGCTTGACTTCGCAAGGACCAGCCCCTTCTTGGGGATTTGGACCAGCAAAGTTTTGCTTTTCATTTTTTTAGTCTGATTGTTTTTGTTATTGCCCTCGGGCAAATTACTAACTGTTCTTGTTTTCGTTTTTATTGCAGGTAGTCCGGGGTCCAGCTAGTGCTTAAGCAGCCGGCAGGACCAAGAGAAACCGACGTGCCTTTTTAGGCGAAGGTCCCCTTGGCTTCCAAATCGGCGGGCATCTAGTTGGGCCTTGGGCCATCAAAATAGATGGAGCAGGCCGCTGCTCCTGCCACCTTGGGGGACGCCCCAGGTGTAGGTGCCGAGAAGGGTTCGGAGGGTGCCGTCTCGCTAGACACCCTCAGGTCGAGAAGGTTTTCGGGGGTCGCCACCCCCAGTTCGGAAGGGTCGAGTGCCGGTGCGGTTCCGGGGGTCGCCACCCCCAACTCAGAAGGGTCGTTTTCGGTTGCGTCGCGGTCGGTTTCCACCCCAATAGCGTTTGGCAGGGTTGCAGACGCCGTGCAGGGCACCCCCAGTGCAGGTGCGCCCGGTTGGGTTTCGGGCACGGGGATGACCTCCCAGGAGGACATCCATAGATCAGTAAATGCAGGATGGCCTTGGATCATGCCTGCTACGGAAACACCAACGCCCAGGGAGGAGGAGGAGATCGAGGCCTGGAAAAGATTCGTTGAAGAAACCCCAGGTGGACCGTGGAAAGAGAAAGAGAAGGAGGCGTCCCGCAAGGCGTTGTGACAAGGAAACGCCAACGGTTTCGCAGTCGGCTAGGAGTAGCCCCAGAAAGTCGGCGGAAGATAGCCTGAGGAGAACGAGGTCCATGGACGTGTTTGTAGTGGATGGGTTCTCCCTGGGTGTGGGGAGATCGAAGATGGTGGAGTCGGAAAAGAAAGAGGAGTGGCCAGCTCTCTCATTTACAGATTCCCCGATACCAGCAGCACAGAGGACACCAGTAGCAGCGGTAACAGTGGAGGCAACAGCGAGTGAGAGCAAGCAGAGTTGGGGGCCGAAGCAATCAGCACCAGCGAAGTCCCCAGAGTACTACAGAAGGCTTTTTGAAGACAAATATAAGAACCTGACAAAAGGGAACCAGATAGGGGTGGTTCCAGAGACACTGACGAAGATAAGGGAGAGATCAGTGTCCCTGCTGACTCTGAATGCCACCGGAAAGGGCCTTCTGGGAGTACCGAAAGACCGCATGATGGGGCTGCTGGGGGAACTGATGATCCCCGCTCAGTACGCCGTTAGACGCTTTAACGCCATGTGGGAGGTCCTCTTGCCAACAAAGGACGATGCGGAGAAGCTGGCAAGAGGGGATATCACATGGAAAAACATCAAGGTACGGCCAGAGTACCTTTCAAAGAGGAGGACGCTGGTCACAATTACAGGGGTGCCGTGCTTTCTTGTGGAGGATCAGCTGGGGGCAATCATGTCCCAATATGGAGAAGTCGAAGGTATCGAGGCGGTAAAGGGCCCCCGGAATATAATGTCGGGAGACTACAAGATTAAGATGAGGCTGTCCCGCAAGGAATTCCACGGGATCCCGGCCCAATTCCCCTGCGAGAGCTGGTCACTCGCCGTCATTGTGGAGGGCAGAAGACCCCAGTGTTGGCAATGCCAAAAAACAGGCCACGTAGCGAGGTTCTGCCCTCAAAGACAAGCCGGAATAGCCGAGACGGGCAAATCGGCGGAGAAAAACCCCCAACAGAGACCAGGAAGGAGGAAGCAGCCCCAGCAAAAGAAAAGTGGAGCACAGGTGCGGCCAAAAAGGGGGCAAAGAAACAAGAGCCGGCTCCACAAACAACAACAAGAACGATGGCAACGGCTACCAAACGAAAAGCGAGAGGAAGCTCCTCGGGTTCCGACAGCGAAGGGGCTGAGGACAAACAGAGGGAGAAGAGAGAGAAGAAAGATTACAAGCAAGACCCGAGCACTGAGCTTCAGCCGCAAAGCCCCCAGGAAGAAGATCAGCAAACCCCTCCCCTATTCACCACTCCTAACGAGGAAACGGAGCAAATGGAAGCTCCAGTAGAAGAAGTTGTCCAAGAAGCCCAAGAGGAAGAAGCAAAGGAGAAAAGGCTGGAACAACAGTCGGCAGCCCCGAGGGAGGGGAAAACCAGGAAGCAACCTTTCCTTCCCGGGGAACAATTATGCAACGCCGACTTAAGTAACGCGGTCTCTGATTTAAATGGGAGACAGAGGCGATACTTAAAGGAATTGGAAGGTCTCCGGAAAGTAGACGGAAAAGAGGTGACAGACCCCAGGAACTTCCAGGATGCTCCGTCTATCATCACTTTCGTCCGGGTGAATAGAGGAGGAAGAGCGAAAGCGCTATGGCGCATGATAGAAGCAGCCAAGTCGGCCTTCGGGGGCCTCAAAATCGTGGACGGGGAGCACCCATCACTTGGAAAAATAACCACACAATGTGAAGGGAGGGTCCCGCTTTATGTTCACCCCTCCCTTTATAGGGCTCTGAAAATGACGTTCCCCTTGGACGTGGGGGGCCTGGCTCGAGACGGACGGCTTACGTCCGACCTGCTCACGGGCAGTCTTGGTCAGGCCTTCGACGTCCTCACTCCCGAGGACTTTAGACCCTTAGTAGAAGAATATTACTAGTTAGGGAAACATGGCCTTGAACCTAGCTAGTTTTAATGCGAGGGGCATGAGATCTCGAAGCAAGGCTGCTCGCGTGCTGAGGGATCTCGTGGCCCTTGAGGTAGACGTAGCTGCCCTACAAGAAACCCACTTTGTTGGGGATGGGGACTGCGATGTGCTGGTAGACGATTTTCATGTTTACTCAGCATATGGCAGCCTCCATAGCCGGGGGGTTTCTGTACTAGTGAGTCGCACTCTGGCTGCGACGGTTACGCTTGTTCACGCGGACGCTCATGGGAGGCTGGTCGTGGTCGATGTTGCCGTTAAAAGCGGCGCGTTCCGGATCGTGGCAGTTTATGCGCCTAATATCCAAAGCGAGAGGGTTTCCTTTTTTCGGCGGGTGGAGGTGTTTCTCTCTTCGGGTCCGGAGCGGGTAGTGCTAATGGGGGACTGGAATGCCATCCTGGACCCCAAGATAGGTCGGGGGGGGGGCTAGTGGGTTGGAAAGGTGTGACAACACCCTGTCTGGCTTTATGGCCTCGAGCGATCTAGTCGACAGGTTCCGTCTGGATCACCCAGGGAGGGAGATGTAGACGTGGCAATCTAGTTCGGCCGCCGGTCCGAGTACTTACTTGGACCGGATGTTAATTAGAAGGGGCGACGTAGATTTCCTATCTTGTCCCACGTTCCACTGGCTAGGTCATTCGGACCACAAACTTGTGTTGGCCCGTTTGAAATTAGGTAATAGGCCTAGTTTGGCGGGCTACTGGAAGATGACCGTCTCCTTGTTGGAGTCGAACGACTTTCGGGAGCAGCTGACAACACTAATTTAGAGGGAGTTAGTGGGGGCGGTTACCGGGAGTAGCTGGTGGGTTAAACTTAAGGTCACCATTAGGCACTTTTGTGTCCAATACAGCCAACGCCTCGCGCTAGATAGGGCTCGGACCAAAAGGCACCTAGAGGATAGATTGACACGGGCGGTGGCAGGGGGGATTCCCTAGATCTAGCTCTAGTTAAGGGGGACCTCAATCGCTTGGCTAGCGAGCGATATGAAGGTCAAGTAGTTAGGGCTAGGTTAAATAGAGTCTCCAACGAAGCCGTGAATGTTGACGCTGTTGAGCGTAAGGCTGCTCTAATACGTGGCTCGGATGGGTACATTCGGTAGGTGAAAAACCTGGAAGGGCGTTCTCTCGTGTCGGCACGGGAGATCTGCAATGGGTTTCGGCAACATTTGGAGGAACGCTTCACCCAACTACCCAGACTCCGCGGCCAGGAGTTTGGCGGCTATTTAGCTGGCTCGCCCCGCCTTACTGCGGCCCGAGCGGCTAGCTGCGAGGGGATGGTTACGGAGCGTGAGGTCATTACTGCGTTGAAGCAGGTTGGCCACAACAAATCTCCGGGGCTTTATGGTTTGCCCTACGAATTGTTCTTGAGGCTGTCGCCCATGTTTGTGCCCCTTCTGACGGGCGTGTTTTACCACTGGTTTGCCCAGGATTCGATCCCGAGGCAGGTAACCAAAGGAGTGGTCACGCTTCTGAAGAAGGGGGACCAACATGGAGGGGGGAATCTAGACGATTATAGGCCCATTACTCTGCTTAACGCAGATTTCAAGATTTTGGCCCGCGTTCTTGCGAACCGACTGCAGGTTGTTATCGGTGACTTGGTCGAACCGTATCAGAACTACGCTGTGAAGGGTCGATCAATTCAGAACAATCTGCACTTGATTCGCACGATCATAGAGGGGTTAGAAGACGACGCTGAAGCTGCGCTGAAGCTGCGCTGATCAATTTAGATCAGTCCAAGGCATTCGACAGGGTGGACCATGGGTTCCTGAGGGCTGTTGTGGAAACCGCCAGCTTGGGTCCGGACTTCCGCAAGTGGATATCCGCCCTGTATCGTGATCCCGCGGTAGTGGTGCAGGTAAATGGTAGGTTGTCGGAGCCCTTTGGGGTCTCCCGGTCGGTGCGGCAGGGTTGCCCGCTGTCGCCTCTGCTGTATGTCCTGGCGTTGGAGCCCTTCCTTCGCAAATTAAGGGACGAGGCGGGGAGACCAGTCCTGCGCGGCATAGCTCTGCCTGGCGGCAAATTTGCCAGGGTGTCCGCGTACGCCGATGACGTCACCGTGTTCGCGGCGCGCCGTAGCGATATTAGAGCGGTGATAGAGGCGATCGCTGAGTATGAAGTTGTTACAGGGGCCGTGATCAATTGCAGCAAGTCCATTGGCCTGCGGTTGAGCGCCTGGACCGGGGTAAACTCGCTTCCAGGTGCGTTCGGCTGGACTGATGGCCCAGTAAAGATCCTCGGTGTGTGGTTCGGGCCGGACCTCCAGTTGGACAAGAATTGGTCGGAAGTACAGACTAAGGTCGAGTCGTCGGTTGGGACTTGGATTCGGAGGAAATTGTCCTTAAAGGGTCGCGCGGAGGCATGTGCTACGTACGTGTTTCCTTTGATCCTTTACCGTTTATCTGTTCTTCCCCTGCCTGCGGACCGCTGTAAGGCTTTAGAGCGCCTCCTTTTCAAACTGCTATGGAAGGGAGGAAAGCCGTTTGTCCGCAGACAGGTCTGTACGCAGAAGCTAAGCGAGGGAAGCTTGGGGATGCCTGATCTGCAAAGCCATAAACATGCAGAAAGATTGGCGTTCCTGAGTCGGACCCTGATGGAGGAAACGCAATGGGTACCAGTCGTGGAACAGGCTTTTCCACGGCTCATATCCGCCCCTGCCGCTGAAGGTCGCAAAAGACCGGCGGGGGAACGGTGTTTCCTGACCGAATGCCGAGCCGCCCTTAGGGCATTGCCGAGATCCAGGGACCTTGCACGGCCTAGGTGGAGGCTATATGAGGAATTAGTGGTGGGGACTGCTAAAGACCCGCTGGTGGAGCGGCTACATCTGTCGAGGGGGGAAGTTCTCTCGCTTTGGAATTGGGCGCCTGCCAGTAGCTACATCAATAATTCTGAATTTTCAATAACGTGGAGGCTAGTCCGGGACGCGCTGCCACTCTTTGGCAGACTAGCCAGGGGTTGTAGGGATGGCGAATATTATTATCCCCCGTGCCCACGCTGCAATGATGAAGAGGAGGAGGAAACGAGAGAACACGCGTTCTTTCTTTGCAGCGGGGTGCGGAGTCTCTGGGAGTATGTCGAAGGGATAACGGCTTGCATCGACCCCGAGCGGTCGGTGCCCCTTGATTTAGCGTACGTAGTCGAGAATGTGGACCCGCCGTTTGACAGGGAGAAACGGTTGGTGTTTCTAGCGATCCTAGCGGTAGCTCGGTTAGTGACGTGGTATACACGTCTGGGCATTGTCTATGAGGGGCGATCTTATTCCGATCAGGATCTGGTTATTTGTTTTAAGCAACAACTATAAATAAAAATCAGATGTGATTGGAGGAGATTGTCCCGCATAGACTTTGATAGGAGATGGGTGCACAACACTAGTTTGTGCATCCGACGAGGAGCTAGGTTCGAGTTCGTGTTTCCACCCTAGTGGTATTGTTCCTAAGGTGCTGAGGTTTGGTTTTCTCGGAACCCAGCCCCTTATGTAAAGTAATATAAGGTTAACCTTATACGATGGGTAGGAGTAGGCTAGGTAGGTGTGTAACCACCAAGAGTGGATAGCTTATGCTTTATTGGGGCCTAGACTAGGGTAGTATGCATGTTATCCTGTTCCTGTAGTTTTTTATTTTTTGTTAGATTGGCACTAGGAGAGCTTCCAAAGATTCTCAGACCACTTGTTTTATTTTGTCCCCGGCCTATTTTTGCCCATTACGCACTTTATCTTGGAAGACGCCATCCACCCCTGTTTACCCCAAACCCCAAGTTATTTTTCACACATACCCTTAGGTCCTCCACTCCCCTCTAGGGAACGACCTGCTTGCTTTCACCTCTTTCCCCCGGGGGTGAGAAGCGGAAGACAGTGGGCGTTTCACACGACAGACCAGCTGTTAGGTAGGGAGGGTCCCTTACTAACCTGCCCCCATAGGCATTTTGTTTATTTTCTTTCTTTTTCTTTATTTTTGGGTGTTTTCTGGTTTGCCCCCCTCCCCATCATCTCACCCCCATTATATTATTTAAAGGAAAAAAAAATACTTTGTTTTTGTACATAAATAAGTTTTATTTTGTTCTTGTACATATTTGTTTTTAAAATTTTTCAGCATGAATGTCGCCCGCCATCCGTGTAAGTTGGGGAGCTGTTATTTTAAGTAGGTCCTGGTAAGAATGTTAGGCGGTTATGCAAATAGTGCGTGATAGAAACTCTAGTGTAGGTTTTACTTAATAAAGTACTTGCTATCAAACGCAAGTCTAGCCTAGGACTAGCAAAGACCCCTATTCTACCCACTTCCCCCTACTGGCCCTGGTGCCTAAGTTGTTGCGGACCCCAAATAAGGCCTTGGCAGTAGATAATGCCAAGGTCGGGGCCGTAACGACTAAATACAGGTTCGCCGTTTACTACGGCACGGACCACATTTAATTCTTGGCCGCCATCTTGGTTACTGATTTGAACTACGCCGCCATCGTGGTTACTGATCTGAACCACGCCGCTATCTTTGTTCAACACAATGTCCCAAAACTTTACAGGTTATATGCCAAGCCACCGTCTTTTTGTTGGCGGATCGGAATCTAAATTCGAATTGTGGCAGGTAAAATTTCTGGGATATCTAAGGATTTGAAAACTACACAAAGTCATACAATCTCCAACAGATAATCCAAACGACACCGAATTTCTCGAAAAAAACAAACAGAATTAACGGCTCTGAAACGTAACGAGGATGAAAAGATTACCGACTACGTTATAAGGGCAGAAACAACCGCCAATGACTTAAAGCTCTTAGGCGAAATAATAAGCGATAGCTTATTGTTATCAATCACCTTCGAGGGACTTCCAACCGATTTTAAACCATTTACAACTGTTATAACTAAGAAAGACAAACCCATAAATTGCGCAGTTACGAAGAGACTAATCGTATGCTCGTGGACAGCAATAACTCCAGCAATATTATGAATTAAAAATTACGCAACTCACCGCAACGAATTCTCCAAAAGTAATTTTCCCAAGAAAAAGAATAAAATTATCTGCTATAATTGTTGACGACCCAACCACAAAAGTTTCCAATGTCGATATAAATACTCTAAAATGGACTCCGTAAAAAACGTGGAGAACTTTCAGGAAGAGCATACATTTCTATTCACATGTAACTTTGACAATACCGCAAACGGTAAAAATCTCCTTGTAGACTGTGGTGCTACATCGCACGTTATCACCAAGGAATCTGATTTTATTAATTTTGATTCACACTTTAATCCTAAAAGTCATTTTGTCAAACTTGCCGACGGTAGTCAAATAAATGATATAGTCTTGAAAAGACGCGATGCTAAAATATACCTAAAAAATAATAAAGGCGAAATGTGTAACTGTATTCTAAAAAATGCGCTGTTCATACCTACATTTAAGCAAGATATATTTTCCGTGCAGGCTGCAATTAAACGAAGCGCGAATATAAAATTTGACCCAAATACATCAAAAATGACATACCACAATGGAACTGTATTTGACATTAAAGAAAATGACCGACTATATTATTTAAAAAGTATGGTTCCCTCAATAACTGCCTGTCACGACTTGGAAACCTGGCAAAAAATTCTAGGACACTGCAATACAGCTGATATTAAAAAAATACACAAATGTAGTCGAAGGCATGAAAACAATACCTTCAGACGATCTCCCAAATTGTGATGTGTGTGCACAGGAGAAAATAACAAAAGATATAAGCCGAACGCCAGACGAAAAAGCTACGAAAATGCTCTCACTTGTGCATTGTGACTTAGCAGGCCAGATCAGTTCGATGGGGAGAAACAATCCAAAGTACGTTTTGAACTTTATTGATGAGTTTTCCGGTTTAATTATGGTTTATTTTCTAAAAAACAAATCCGACACTATACTCGCCACTAAGAAATATTTAGCTGATGTTCCTCTGTACGGTTCATTAAAATGTATTCGCTCAGACAATGGGACTGAATTTACTAGTAAAGACTTTGAATTCTATTAATTAACCACCGTATTTAACACGAGAAATCGGCGCCGTACTCCCCCTTCCAAAATGGCACAGCTGAAAGGGCATGGCGAACCCATTTTCAGATGGCAAGATGCCTACTTATCGAATCTAAATTAGCGCATAGTTTATGGAATCCGCTTTAATGGCAGCAGCATATATCAGAAATAGATCGTTCAATAAGAGGCTAGGAAAAACGCCATATGAAGCGTTATGCGGTGTAAAACCTAAAATGAACAGAATGCATCTATTTCGTTGTGATTGTTTTGCATTCATAGAAAACACGAGTAAACTAAATACTAAAAGCGAAAAAGGTACTTTCGTGGGTTACGATAAAAATAGCCCGTCATACTTAATCTACTTCGCAGCTCAAAATGGCATAAAAAGGGTTAGATGTGTAAAATTCAATGATACATTAAATTTGAAAAAATGGCGATCCAGTGAATAAAAGACGTGAAATATTGCCTAGCATCTTAATCGATCACAATGAAAATATTAATAACTACGACTATTACAGTACTTCTTACGAAAGCAGTAACCAGACACTTCGATGCCCAATAAGGGAGCGAAAAACGCCAGACTTCTTACAAATTGAAAAGATACAAGATTACGCCGTGGATTACTGCTATTCGTTGAACAGCGCACCGGAAAGTTATAAGGTGATTAATTCAGAAAATCACCAAGAATGGAAGATGCTATGGTATCCGAATTGAAAGCTTTATCTGAAAATAACACATACGAAATAGTGGCAAAACCAACAGATAAAAATATAATTTCTTCACGCTGTTTTTTTCCCCCCAAAAAACACAGCTTCTGGCAGTGAAACTTTTAAAGCAAGGTTTGTGGCAAAAGATTTCTCAAAATTCCGGGGGTGGAATATTGTACAACATTTTCACCAACGACAAATTTAACGACAATTAGAATTTTATTACAACTTGACACTGAATACAATTTAAAAATACATCAAATGGATGTAAAAAATGCTTATTTAAATGCTCCGATTGACTGTGAAATCTACATTTACCCTCCTGAGGGATTTAAAATTAAAAATAAAAATTGAGTGTGGAAATTAAATAAATCGTTATATGGACTAAAACAAAGTGCACGCAATTTGAATTTAACTCTCCATAATTATTTAATTGAACAGGAATTCAAACAATGTCTCGTAGACGCGTGCATGTATACCAAAAATGTAGGTAATAAATTGTTGATTTTGTTTTTTTGGGTTGACGATATATTACTCGCCTCAAACTGTGACAACACTTTAAGAGATGTTAAAAATGAATTAAATAAGAAATTTTAAATGGTCGATCTTGGACGACTCTCATGGTTCCTCGGTGTACAATTTACATGTGACAATGAAACTATAACTATGAACCAATCAGGATACATTGAAAAATTTCTGCTCAAGTTTGGAATGCAAGATTGTAAGCCGCGTTCAACTAACGTGGAAATTGATATAAATAAAAATATAGGGACTGAACCAAAATTCATAGATAGCCGAATATACAGGGAAATGGTAGGTATCCTCGTCTACTTGATGACCGCAACAAGGCCTGACATATGTTACACTGTAACAAAGATATCTCAAAACTTATCGACACCGAAAATTAAAGATCATAATCGTGCAAAACAAATCCTTCGTTACCTAAAAGGAACCAAGGAACAATCTTTAAGATTTAAAAAATCTACATATCCTCTTAATTTAGAAGGCTTTTCGGATTCGGGTTGGGCTAACTCTGAGGATAGAAAGAGTATAGCGGAGTATTGTTTTAGACTGTCAAATACTGGACCTATGATCTCTTGGAAAACTAAAAAGCAAGAAATTGTTGCCCTTTCTACTTGTGAAGCAGAATATGTGGCTCTTACTCATTCCGAGCAGGAGGCAATTTTTCTGAACACCCTTCTAAAATCTATTTTAAAACTAGATCTAAGTTAAAAAAAACCTATAGTAATTCATTGTGATAATTAGAGCAGTATCTTATTAGCAAATAATTCTATGATTCATCGGAGGTAGAAGCATATAAATATATATATATATATATATATGTATATGTATATATATATATGTATCAGCTATAGTTTTATAAGGGATGAAATAAGAAACAAATCTATTACTCTTACTTATGTGACGTCTGAGAATAACATAACCGACATTTTCACTAAACCTATAAATAGAATAAAATTAAGACATTTTATAACCGAACTTTTTGGAATATAATTATGTATAAATCTCCTTTCAGAAACCCAAAAGGAGAAGCATGAACAGTTAAAATCACACCAAAAAAAATGTAAATTGCCCCGGACACGACGTTAAACTGCGACCATTTCTACCTTACTAACCATATTAACTAATTAATGTCTAACATAATGTTTCCAGTTTTTGTTACAAAATACAAGCCACTTGTTAAAAGCCTTTTGTAAACTTCCTGTTTGTCAAATAGTTCTTTTTGTATCTCTTTTTTTTGGCAAACATTGGTTAAAACAAAAAAAAAAGGGTATATTTGTGAATTTTTGTGCATATGTTTATATGTATTTTAAAAGTATTCTATTTGTAAGGCACTTTCGTGGGTTATGATAAAAATAGCCCGTCATACTTAATCTACTTCGCGGCTCAAAATGCCATAAAAAGGGTTAGATGTGTAAAATTCAATGATACATTAAATTTGAAAAAATGGCGATCCAGTGAATGAAAGACGTGAAATGTTGCCTAGCATCTTAATCGATCACAATGAAAATATTAATAACTACGACAATTACAGTACTTCTGACGAAAACAGTAACCAGACACGTCGATGCCCAATCAGGGAGCGAAAACCGCCAGACTTCTTACAAATTGAAAAGATACAAGATTACGCCGTGGATTACTGTTATTCGTTGAACAGCGCACCGGACAGTTATGAGGCGATTAATTCAGAAAATCACCAAGAATGGAAGTTAAAATGTAACGTAAACCAGCACATTGCCAATATACTAAGTCCCAAATCGTTGTCCATTACGTCTATGTGACGACATGACTGGTTAAAGTCGAACATAAATAAAAAAATGTATATTGCATTTTTTGGTATAATTCCCTTTATATATATATATATATATATATATATATATATATATATATATATATATATATTCACACTGAGGAAGATGTAAAGATCGATTGAAAATTATGTGCTTTTGAAAGAAACATTCTTGTTTTTTTTTTCAAAGGGATTTTGTATTCCTACACGTCAACACACCCGAAATAAATACAGAAAAGATATAAGCATGCATGTATTTTCGTATTGATTTTTTATTCATACATATTTAAATATATATATATATATATATATATATATATATATATATATATATATATATATATATATATATATATATATATATATGAATTTAGTAAAAATTGGATCGATAAAATTGCACCGGATAAAATAGCACGGTGAAAAAGGCGAAAGTGAATAAATGGGTCAAAATGGCAGTTTGATAACGAAAATAAAGACTGCAGGCGATGTACAAGTAAAACTCCAATTCCTCTATATTCCGCCTCCATAAAAAAAGTATTTTTTTTATAGGAATATAGACTGGTAGGGAACTAGGCCTTTATTTTTAAGTACGGGTCCATCATTATCATCGCTGCTTTCTGCTAGTTTGATCGATTTTGTAGCGGGCTAGTGTGAAAAGTCTTTGTGAGCCTAGAGATAAGGAATATCTCACTTATTGTTTGTATATCAACTCCATTTTTCCACTAAAATTTCTTACCCTAGCGAGGCCAGGAGGCACGACCCGTTTGTTATTTTTTTTCATGTTCTTTATCCAGAAAAGTTTAATTTATAATAAGCAGATTAGAGACCTCTCATCAATATTGAACCCTAAACAAAAAGTTCAAAAAAGAATTACGTTCAAAATAACAATATCATTATTTAAGCATGTTTCGTATTATTCTGCATGAGTACCCAGGAATGTAATTATAACTAATTTTTGTTCGCAGCAAAAAGTTATAATTGGAATTTGGACAAAACATAAACAAACAATAGAAAACAAAAGCACCGAAAATGTCATATATATTGGCAAACAAGAAAAGTACTCGATTTAAATTATGCAGCAAAATGTGTTTCATCAGATTCTCACCCCTCCATAAAACAATTTATCAGTAATAAACCTTCTAGTGATAATTTCCATTTAGCAAGCTTATTTTTTAAATGTAAGATGAAATTACAGAATAGTTTACGAAGCACACCCCCGCCTGCAGGTTCTACAGATTATTTATCATGTGACCATAACGTGTATTGGGTGAATTTCTTCAAGCAAGTTGTTTTCTTTTTATTGTTAAGTGATTATCGAGACTCCTAGGATATAACCCTATTGTGTCGGCTCTTTTTTCTTGTTCTCACTAAACACTCGGCACTTGTTATTTGTAAATCAATTTTGCCAGCTTTCTGTAGTGTTAAATTTTTTTATTAAAAATCTTTTGGCTGAAATAAAATTAAAAGCAGTTGCCGCCGGCGATCTAATCATTGAATTAAGTTTCTATTTTCCAGACTTAATAATGAAATAGTTTGAATTTTGGTAAATATTGCAACGGCAAATTGTATTAAGTTTTTTTTTCAGATTATATATATATATATATATATATTAAAAATATACATACATATATATATATATATATATATATATATATATATATATATATATATATATATATTAAAAATACTTATACAATAAATGTTGTGTTTTTTTTTTACTTTTCGGTATATCTACAAAATTTGACTTAACAAAACAGAATTTTTTCAAAGTCAAGCACATATTTTAGATTTGGAGAATTGGACCTTAGCTCGCATTTCTCGGACGATCCTAATTTTTTGCTGGAAAAAGGCCATTTTTACCTCGTTATTCACTTTTGCCATTTATACTGGTGCCTTTTTACCGTTGTCATTTTTACTGAACACCACACACATACACACACACACACACACATATATATATATATATATATATATATATATAGGTATGTATGTGTGTATATATATGATCATGCATAGGTATGTATGTGTGTGTATATATATATATATATAATCATATATATATACATATATATACATATATATATATATATGATTATATGTATACACACATACATAACTATATATACGTATGTATATTTATTTATATATCTATTTATAGGTATGTATGTGTATATATATGTGTATATAAATAATCATAATTATGTATATATATATATATATATATATATATATATATATTCATGAATATGTACCTCTAATATATAAAAGCTTGTATATCTGTTTGCGTGTCAGCCTCTCTATATTTTCAAACTCTATCACCCCCGAAACTAAAAGTCGCACAGCGGCGCTAGTTGTTGCAAATAATTGAATTTTTTCAAGACCGTTCTCTTAGGCAGTAAAAAAAGTTTTTAAAGAGACAGAACTGGGTAAAAATTGAAAAAAAAAACGTTATACCTTTTGTACATTCAATGTAGTTTATTATTAATTTTTGATTTTTATTTGTTCATATGCGTGTAATGTCGGTTAAGTGGAAACATCATCAGCTTCCAATGCTTCGGATTAGCTTCCATCCCATCAAAAATTCCCATATGTTTTGTATTATTTCATGTTACAATTAGATTATTATATTTATACATGAAGTTTGGAAACTACATGATTTTTGCTTCAAAGAAAATCAACAAATATAATATATCACAAACAAATAAATTATTAATTATAAAATGTATTACTGTAACATTTTCAGAGTGACGGATGTTCCAAGTAACAATCAAGAAGTTTAATCCGTAAATAATTCCAAGTAATCCGAAGATCATATACGATGGAAGTACTAAGGCTATATATAGATCTCGCGTTTTAAATGGCTGTATAAATATAATTTCATAAAATAGTTTTACGAACTCCTTAATGCCGTGCTTTAAAAAAGATATTAGGTGTTTATATACATGCACTGTCTGGTGGAACGAATATTTAGATGTACTAAATTATTATTGGAAAACATAGCGATCTATCTATAAGAGTATATTAGGGTCACGAGATAAGGACTTGAGATAAACAAAATTTAATATATGTATATATATATATATATATATATATATATATATATATATATAATTTAATTAATTTAATTATTATAGTAGAAAATAATTATATATATATATGCAATGTGTATATATGTATATATATATATATACAACATATATATATATATATATATATATATATATGTATGTATTTATATATAATTCCTTCATTTAATCACATGAATTATTATACGAGGATCAATTTTTTCATGCGTACACTTTTCAGTGTTAACTTTAACAGTGCTCAATACATAGGCAGAGGTAGGTAGTACGTTATTAACATATATATGACAATTCAGCTACACGGAATTATCCGCGTTTCATTCTCCTGAGAATTCCTAAGACTTATGCTATGTGATGCGGAATAATATGTGTTGCTTAAGTGTCATATATATTTTAATAACCCCCCATATATATATATATATATATATCTATATATATATATATATATATATATATATATATATATATATATATATATATATATATATATATATATATTGCATTACTGTGGACGATCTTGTGCGAATAGAAATTTAACCAATTTTTTGGGATTCTGCATTTTGGGATTTTACCTTCATTGGATACTTTACCCTTCACCAGACTATCCATTCACGTGAAATCACGTTTTTCTTCGCCCTATACCCTCTGCTTCACTTTTTGTTACCAAGAAAGATCTGTGACTTACTTGTAGTTTCATTAAATACTTTTGCAACCAAAATCCGATCTCGCGTTTTGCGAAATCCTACCCTCTGATGAGAAGGAAAGTATTTGTTCGAAACTCCTCGAATTAAGGACTATCCACTTATTTAGCGTTTTCTTTTTAAAAGCAAATATGTTCTTAACGCTTTTTCAACGTGTTTTTAACATGTTTTTTTAACTACTTGTTCTTTTATATATATATATATATATATATATATATATATATATATACGTATATATACATATATATAATTTTAAAAGAGAAATGTAAATAGGATGCAAGCTCAGAAAAAAATAAAAACATAGGATAAATTATAGTAATCTAAACATAGCATCTGCGGGAAGGGAGGCAGAAGTATGATTGCTTGATAAGGGTAAACTTTAATTAAATAACTATAACGCAAACGCTTGTTGGTTAAGGAGCTGTGACTTTAAAGCAATTATGAGTTCTGACGCAGTGGAAATACATTGTAACGGTGAGAGGTGTTATAAGATAGTCTGAATATAATATGGAATGGAGACGTAAGATTTAAAAGGATTAAAAGACGGTTTTGCTGCTTTAAAATCTATCTATTAGTTTGCCTCTCTCCCTATCTATTTGTTTAATTTTTATTAAGTGTGTTTAATAGTTTCATCAGACTTTTATACTGGCAGTGAAACTGTTTTAACTTCTTTAAATTCAAATAAAAGTAGGGTTAGTTTATTATTATTAGCACGTAAAGCTACATACTAAACATATTCTTCGAATTTTGACTTAAAATTACAAATTACAATTACAAACCTCTCTATACACACGCATATACTTATTTATACACATTATACTATTTTGCTTGTAAAATTGCGTATTTATATTCATTATTGGCTTTTTTAAATATAGGATTTAGGCATTGTACAGCATACTGTTCTTATAAATGTGTATCTTATTGTATGTGTAATGTACGAACTTCATTATAATAGTGGATGTACCTATCTTGTACTATGTGTTAATATGTTTCGTACGTGAGTTTGCGCAATAAACCGTTCGTTTTACATATAGGACAAAAACATCAGGCAGCTCTTTGAAATGAACTACTAGCCTCAATTAACATACACGGTCTATGATATCAAGAAAGATTCAGTTATGACAGTCACTGAAATAAATGGCATAGTTTTTTTTTTTGTCGTTACCTCTTCTTACCGTAAATTTAGCTTTAATTTTTATGGTCGAACTACAAGCCGCTATGTAGTTCTTTAAAGACCAGTACTTTACTAATCCCCATGCGGCTTAGTGTTTAATTGATTACATGATTGGAGCGTCTATAGTTTTCACTTCATGACTCTCCCTTTCTACTGATTAGATAGCTATGCATAATATTAACTACAAATGTTCTCTAAAATTGATCTCTTTTAGGATTAGATCATTATGTCATTCTTGGACGATAATTCTATTTGTCAATTAAATTGGCTTTACATTTTCACTTTGCATTTATTTTTATACTGAAACCTGTATTTTCAGCCAATCAATCAAATTGCATATTTAAATAGTTACCTCTACACGCTCTCTGTCGTAAGGTATCAATATGTCGAACTTGTGATGTAATCTAATCGATAATGAAACGATGCATGCCGACGTGTCGCAACAATATCAGAATATAGACCTTAGGCAGGAGTATCCAATGCTTAATCTACTCGACCTCAGTGAAAGACAAAGGGAGATAATCAAACCGATCAATCTATATGTAGTTATGATTTTAACCGAAAATACTAATGTTGGAATACGCCATACATGAGTTAATATCTTTAATATTTACTATAAATAATGCGTTCTGCCAACACTATTTAACATTTGTGAAACGAAGGAGGATATGTCCCCTATTATTTTATTTGAAGTCAGAAATGGATTCAGTTCATGTTTTTGATAATATAATTTTTCAACTGCAAAAAATAAAGACACCCACTTGCAGAACATGGAAGGTTTTCGGGGCAGAAAACTAAATCTAATTTCACATTGGCATGTTCCAACTTTCTCTTGACACAACGTTGCAAATATTCAAGCGCGTTATCAAATTGTGAGAACTTTAGTGGTGAAACACGATTATAGAAATATATTTCACGAAGCGACATGCATGAAAACTTGAAATTGAATTAGATTGAATAAGACAAGGACACTGAATGTTCGATGGGGTTTTCGAAAGCTGTTTATCTATTTTCAACTACATTTACATTTGCTTCTATTTTAGCTGACGTCATATATCTATCTATCTATCTATACATGCATACATAAATACATTCATACATTTGTGTGTGTTAATTGTGTCCATTTCCATGCGTAAAGTTCGTATAAATTTTAAGACTTTAGATACACTCTAAAGTTTTGTGCAGACGTTCTGCGACTATAACAATGGGAAATTCAGATGTATTCCTATTTATTTATTATGGAAAGTTAAATAAACCACATCTCATGCTAAACAACTGGTTTTATGTGCAACATTCTTATGTAATCGTATAACCTCTATGAACCTTGTAATTATCGGTTGTTCGAAGTTTTGTGTTGAACAAAACTACCATTTTTTTTTTGCTAGTTAGATTATCTGCACTGCTATCCAAATGAAAGAACGTTAGGATGAAAGAGAATAATAACAACAACGATAAGCCTATACGTTTATTGAGGCGTATATCACGAATAATATCACACACTACTTTCTTAATTGATCCCGACTATTTTTCCAATGGCTTTACTCAGATCATAGACATGCTAGAGAGATTGATGTATATTAATAAGGGGAGATATACGGCATCAGCATGTAATCTTGCTTAATTGTTTGCTAATTATATCAGGCTTTCTTGATCGCTTCTATCCAAGAAGCAAAACCCTTCTCAACAACTCTATCGTTATTTTCATGGCACGTGCTCTTTTTCTTTTTTTTTATACAGGGGTCACCACTTATCAAGGCTCGGAAGCCACGGTATTTTAGTCTATGGCCCCTTGCAAATCGTTCACAAAACACTTGACTAGCATCAACCATTATGTATGATTTCCTCGACTCTCAATCTGTGTTTGAATTTAAATGCAGATTTCATAGACAAAAATTATTTCCCGGAACTGCGCGCTTGTGGAACACGGTTCAGCTTGTGTGCTTTCCGGTGTGAAAGAACATGGTTTCCTTCAAATCCGATATAAACAAATCCTTGTTGAGCCGTAAAATCACACCCAATTGACACCATTCTTTATTACTACACTACCCAATTACATTTATTAACTCTTATCCTCGAGTGGCTTAGATACGTTGATAACCCAATTAAAAAATTAAAAAACTAAAAAAAAAAACGTTCGCGTTTATATAAAAGTGATGTGCATTTTTCTTTCGCAGAGACTTGGCGATGTATTGCTCAATGGCCTCCAAGATTGCCTGTTTCATAATTAAATCAGGAATACACGTACACTATTTAAACACTTCGATTAATAATTTAGTGTTATTTTTTACACCCTGCTCATTTATAGAATGTAAGGTGTGTATGACTGTACACGCAAAGTGTACGACATCAAAAACAGCAGTACCAATCCCTTTGTTATCATTTCTGTCCGGTTATTTTGTTAGGTTTCATCATTTAATATAATGGTGTATTATCTTAATTTTTAGGCGTGCAGTCTCGTTTATATAAAAACTGCTTCATGGGAATAAGAGGTAATGCATGTTCAGTCATGAGCTGCAACTTGACCGACCTGAGTTTGACTGTCTCAGTATATTCGATTTTATAGAAACAAATAAATCGTTGCAAGGTTTCAGGATAGTGAACTACAGAAGTCGGTATTTCTTTGGGGGCACTATCCGTGTTAAAGTACAATTTTATAATATGTTATTCAATAGCGATTACTGATCTTTCTCTCTGTTTCATACAATTTGTCAGTACCTAGTTTTATTTTTTCAAGACAACCTTTCTAGGCTTATAAAGATTTATGCAGGTTGATGAAAAACTGGTGCGACATGGTGCTAATTTACTTTTAGTATTATTATTATGCAATTATATGAGTATATGTTTGCAAGTTAGGGTAAAATTTTAAACAAGAGTAACGTAAAAATCCACAACAAATACGCCCAACTTTATTCGGTCGATAAGCGTTTCAACGATCGTAAATTTTAAATTAAAATAAAAATGATAAATTCCTTGACTTAAAAACGTCAAGTAATTTTTACGAATAAAGTCATATTTCATTTCCGTAGTATGTTTCCAAGCCATACGTACATTTCAGTCTCTTTTTTCAGTATTGAAATCATACGTTTATTTCGAACGTTTTCTAAGTAGTCGCAATTATTTCGGTTGGTATTCATTTTTTTTTGTTGCTTTTAAAACTTTGTTTCATGTTACTTTGAAATAATCCGAAATTAAACCAGGTTTAAATTATCACTATTTAGCAGTTAGAATTGTGTATTACATTAGTAAGCCTCCGACGTTGCTGGGTCGTAAAATACGCGTAAATATGATATTTTAATTCATACAAAAAAAACATGGAAACAATTACTCACTGATTGTATTAAACTTAATATATAGTAAGGAAGTCAAATATATATATATATATATATATAAATACATATATATATATACATATGTATATATATATATATATATACACATATATGATTCGAGCAATCAGTAAGAATCGAAACCAAACACCATGAATAAATATTTAAAGATATAGAGACCTTGATGCATACATCCTTTTCGAAAATTAGTAAATTCGGCATAAAATGACTCGAATAGGTTTATATCCCGAAAATGAAAACAACAAAACAAAAGCTTATAATGAATGTATTAATATAGCAAGAAAAAACTCCTTTAAGCACATCTTTCTAAAGTTTCTGAACTCGGCATTAAAAAAGGAAAAGCATCTATATGCTGTTAAACAAAACGCCTAAATTGCATGAATAATATTAAATATTTTGAGATATATACCACTTCAAGCATGAAAATGTTTTCCGAATTGAGCAAATTCGGCATTAAATTATCCGAAAAGAGATTATATGCAGAAATGAAATCAGCGAAAAAAATCTTAGCAGAAACATATTTATATATGAGGAACTTGGAGCGTAGAGTCTTTTACGAAAATGATGAACACAAATTTGGAAGGCCGTAAATCAGAACAACGAAACCAAACACAACGAATAAGTATTTGAATATGTAAATATATTGAAGCATAGAATATTTTATGTAAAATTAATATAGCTTGAAATATTTGGTATATCGAAACAAAAAAGGTTTAAACTAAACTCTGCTCACACAGACCAACACACACACACACACACACACACACACACACATATATATATATATATATATATATATATATATATATATATGGGTGTGTGTGTGGGGGGTGTTTTGTGACGCATTTTACATGTTTTGTGATGCTTTTATCATTCCTCTTTTTTTCGTGGACGTGCCTAATTCAATATCGGTCGACAAAGTTA